>NC_141626.1:2999036-3324869 GCF_047967505.1 Dipteris shenzhenensis
AGTGGACGAGTTTGTCCAGAGCTTATGGCCTAAGACTAATGTATTAAAACCTGGGGAAAATGAAAAGGATGACCTGGCATCCAGAAAAGGCCAAACTTATGCAAGATATACCATAAGGGATGGTATGCTAGAAAGAAATGGCAAGGTTGTAGTACCTAGTCAGAATGATCTCAGGCAGAGAGTCATTCGACAGTGCCATGATAGCCCGTGTGCAGGACATCCAGGAGTCGAGAAGACATATGATCTCGTGAAGCGAGATTTATTTTGGCCAAAGATGAAAAAGCATATTCATGAATATGTGACACGGTGTTTCTCGTGTCAAGTAAGCAAGGCCGAGCGGGTGAAGCCACCCGGACTTTTACAGCCCTTGGAGATACCACTAGGTAAGTGGGAGAGCATTTCCATGGACTTTATTGTAGGGCTGCCTACGACACAAGGAGGGTATGATTCTATCCTTGTGGTGGTTGATCGTCTAACCAAGATGGCTCACTTCATTCCGACTAGAGAGTCTGTTGGTGCCCCGCAAGTGGCGGATTTGTTCATCAGACATATATTTCGTCTGCATGGATTGCCTAGATCCATAGTGTCAGACAGAGATGTCAGATTTACCGGTCATTTTTGGACAGCGGTATTTGAGACACTAAGGACTGAGTTGGGAATGAGTAGTGGGGATCATCCTGAGACGGATGGTCAGACGGAGAGAGTCAACCAGACTTTAGAGGATATGCTGAGGACATATGTGTCATTGAGGCAACATACATGGGACAAGTGGTTGCCATTGTTGGAGTTTGCCTACAATGATAGGAAACATTCTTCTACAAGGTTCAGTCCGTTTGAGCTGAACTATGGTTATAGACCAACAAATCCAACTATAGTTGGAGTACCTCAGAAAGTGCCTAGTACCGCGAACTTTGTGGTTCAGATGCGGGAGATGCTAGCACTTGCGAGAGCTAATATCCGCCAGGCTATGGATAGAGCCAAGGTGTATGCGGATGAAAAAAGTTTTTCTCAGAGTTCCTTCGCACTTGAAGTCGTTGACTTCAGGAGAGTGTGCTAAGTTATTACCTCGATACTATGGGACCGTGGTTAATTCTAAAAAGAATAGGCAAGGTAGCCTATAAATTAGAATTACCACCGGGGTATAAGGTGCACCCAGTGTTTCATGTTTCTCGTTTAAAGAAATTTTTGCATACTGGTGACTCACTAATCGAAGGTGTGCTTTTGTTTCAGGAGATAGAGGATAATGCAAGACGCAAACCAACAAGAATCCTGGACCGAGGAACAATGCAAGTGCGCAATCGGAAGATCCCCACGGTGTTGGTTGCATGGCATGGTCTACCTCTATCGGAAGCTACCTGGGAATCCGTATACCAGTTACGAAGAGTGTTCCTAGATTTCATCATCGAGGACGATGATGCTTGAAGAGGGAAGGAATGTTATGCTCTAGCCGAGATAGCATGACCTCGGAAAGATCGGTGGGCATTTTCTCTAAGATGACCGACTTCTGTAATATTTAATGTGCGTAAATAAAATGGTCAAGAGAAGTAACTGCCAAGGTCCTAGGTGAGGGTGAAATGGCATTGACTAGGTGGTTCTGAGTGCTAAGGCCTAGGTGCACCTAAATGTGAAATAATGCCAAGGGGCAAATGGTTTAATTGTGCCCCAAGAGAGGGGTAAATGGTGTACCAAGAAAAGGGCTAAAATGATGACATGTGGCAAAGGGAACCATCTAGGGAGTTGTGGGTCTTGTGGATAGGCATGAGGTAAACAGAAAATATGTATCTAACGAAATGCGATCCATGAGAGTAAGGCTGGGTGGAAAAACGACATGCCATCGCCCGTGATTGACTTGGACAAGGAAAGAGAAAGAAATAGGTTCATTTCAGATACAAGAAGCTTTTAGCCTTCGGCCGCATCAAACCTTTCTCCTTGTATTTGCTCCAACATCATTGCTATCAAGAAAGACCGAGTCCAATAGGATGTGTTATGCTTCAATCTTTTTGTACCTGTTTAAAACAACAGGTCCAAATCGGCTGTGTTATGCTCCAAGATAATTGTGGTTGGCTTGTACCTTGGGTGTCGTACGGCCTAGGAAGGTTGGGTCTTCCTCAGGTTTACTTAGTACTAAGGTCATTAAGGACTGACTAGACATATCAAGTCTCGGAACTCGAGTTTGATGCCTTTCCTTGAGTTATCATCTATGGTTCTTGTGCTACTATAGCATGTTAACCAATTAGCCAATGGTCGTATCAAAGCCAAATTCCAGATTTTGATTTGAGAAAGATTGAGTCCTTTTCCTGTGGTTTTTGGCTACTCTACTTCATGAGCATGCTCTATGTGGTTAACTTCAAGAGTATTTGGGAGCACAAGCTTAACAGAGAATGAGATGATTTACACATTGTGTGATTCCTAGTCGTTTTCTTCCACTGCAAGAGTTTGGCTGCGGCAAGTAAACTCCATCTCTGCTTTCCAACACTCCAACTACTTCTTTATTATTGTACACTTTAGACGTTTCGGGGATCATACTGATGACCCTCCCCATCCAAGCTCAAATACCCATGATATGAGCATATGGTTCAAGTAATTCAATTTCACTCCCAATCAATAGCTAAACTAGTCTGGAGCCTAAAATGTGAAGGACTTCCCAGTTGAAAAGGTAGATGTCAAGATCATAACCGAAGCAACTACACAATGCTCTTAACTCAAAGTCAACCAACCATGATTAACAGCTCCACGCCCTAGAGCTGCATGGATGCCTTAGATCCTTCCAAGTGCCCAAGTAAATAGGCAATATGGTCAGCTCTATAGTTATTTGCTAAGAAGATCTAGCAAATCGCCTTTGGCAAGCATATAGATCTTGATTCAAACTCCATTTCACCAATGAACTCAGCAATCCAACAATTAGGTCAGTAGACTCCCAGTGATGGATATTGGATCAAGCCATTTATTTCAAGACCTAAGGGAAAGCCAACGATCTAGAAAAGACAACTCCAGTTGGGGTCTCTATGGTAGATGGCAGTTGAGAGTTTAAGGTACCTGGAGAATGTATGTCATAGCTAAATTCCTCCCTAGGTCCACGTGGCAAGGTCCTAGATGGATCCTACAATCTCTTAGACGTTAGGGTTTATTATTATGCTTACATTAGATATTTTTGCATCATCCAACTTGTCTAGCCATAGCTTATTGCATGCAATAGTACTAGAGACTAACAGGTATTTGTTCATATGGTCATAACTATTGGCCAAAGGGTTACGTAAAAGGAGTGTTAAGAGGTGGCTAGGTGGCAAGTGGCTATGTGAATCCCACCTCACACTTCGGGGTAAGGTTTGAAAAATGAGGTCACAGTGTGGCCTTGAACCAATCCGTATTCATGAGAGAGTGCACACGAGCTTGAGATCCTAAGCAACAGACTTTTCTTACGTGCACTTTCTTCTTCATTGTCTTTCTAGCTATTAGGAAGTTCAAGATGAGAAAGACCAAGAATCTACTAATAAGTAATGAGAAGCCACCACGACAGAAGCTTGCAGCAACTAATGAATGAAAAAGCACGGATCTAAAGGATAAAAAAGGCAGTTACCAGGCTGAATTATCAACAAAAGATAAAATAATCATGTATCTACAAGAAGTTTGCAAATGAAGATTGGAAGATATTATTGGATACGTCCCAAAACAATGAATAATTTAGAATCTCAGCTAAGTCTCTCAAGCAAGCATTAATCACTTGTTACAAATAATAATAAAAATAGTGGAAATTACCCTTGACAGTCTTCCAGACTGTATGAAGCAGGGAGAAGCTAACCTATCACGTTGTGCTTTGACAACCAAGGGTGAAAGAACACCTCGAGCCTTGGGCAAGTGGAATAGTCTGTCACTTTCCTGCACTATGTCCGACATAGACCTAGACAATGAGCAGGAATCCAGATCGTCACACATTATATTATAGCAAGCAACAAACCTGGCCCTTGCTCATCTTGGGCTGATTTCGGCATTTCTCCCCGCACTATTTTTTCCTTCAGCTCGCGAACGCACGCCTGCAGGACAGAAAAAAGAGGGCATTGTAACATGTTCTAGGATACCCCAACACCTTTGAACTTCCCACAAGCTAGCCGAATGATAAGTAAATACGTGAGGATACCCGAACACGTTTTGTAGTTCCAACTTTCTCGACCTTCTCCACAAACTGGTCAAAGGAGAAGTATGGGAGGATAAGAGAATGCCAATGCACATAGGCATCTAGCAAACTTCTCAAGTCCTCTACCTGCAAAGAAGAATTATCCGATTCCGCGTGAGAAAGGAACTCACTTGACCAGGCAACATTAAATACTGCACAATCTGAACTTGCCTCGTGACCACGACCCTGAATCTTCACCATGCGCGGAAAATTTTCCAGCACGTATCCCAAACCATCCTTGGACAGTAATAATTCGGGAGTAAGCTTGGGTCTCTTGCGAGGAAGCACGGAGGCGGTGGAGCCGGATGGAATGGACGGTTTCTCAGGCGTCCGTGCGCCAACAGCAGAGGAAGAAGCCTTCCAATTACCGGCTGCTGTAGAGGGATTAAGTGAGGATCTACCAGGAACGAAGGCATTGGGACCAGAAGACGACGGTTGAGAAAAAGGGCAATCACGCGACCAGTGCCCTGGCCTTCCACATTTGAAGCAGCCGGTCGGAGCTGGGTTTGAGTTCCCAGGAGTCATAACTATGCGACAGGTTTTCTTCTCTACCAAAGCTCTTCCTCAAAGTCGATTTCTCGCCTCCTGCAGAAGATCAGCTCGAAACAGAGTACATTTTTGCGGGAAACGAAGTTTCGAATATTGCCCCTTGCGAATGCAAAATAGAAAATCAATTCTATTTTTAGTGCAGTCACCCTGAGTGCATCATGAGGTACATAAAGGGTACCAAGGAGATGTGCATTTGCTTTGGTAAAGGAGACATGCGTGTACTTGGGTACACAGATTCAGACTATGCAGGGCATGTGGATAGTAGGAGATCCACTTCTAGTTATGTGTTCACCTTTGCAGGTGGTGCAGTGTCGTGGATGTCTCGTGCACAGAAGTGTGTGGCTTTGTCTACCACAGAGGCTAAGTATGTTGCAGCCACAGAGGGTTGCAAGGAGGCTATATGGCTTGATCAGCTAGTGGGAGATTTGGGGATTCATATAGGTGTATCGACATTGCATAGTGATTCCATGAGTGCTATTCAGCTAGCACGGAATCCGGTCTTTCATGCAAAGACCAAACACATTGAGGTCAGGTACCATTTCATCAGGGACGTACTTGAGGACAAGCGCATAGAGCTTGTCAAGGTTCATACAGATGATAACCCTACAGATATGCTGACGAAGAGTCTACCTAGTCAGCGGTTTGAGTATTGTCGTGTATTGATGGACATTGGATAGTATGCTCACTAGTTGTTCTCTCTTAAAGGCACATTGTCCTTTAAGTGGGAGGTTGTGGGGGTTAAAGGTCACTGTGCCTTAACCCCGGTTATGTACAATACTCAAACACACATATAAATGAATGAAAAAGAAGATTAAGGTGGTTCTGCACCCACCAAAACTTGTGTGGCTCTCTATCTCTCTCTCTCTCCTTCTTCTGTTCTTGCTTCCGTTGAGAGCACTCTCAGTGTTTTGATTGATATGGTAATATTGCTCAGGCCATATGTCGTAGTTCCCTACCACTCACTATTGTTATTACTACTTTAGTGTCTCTCCATGGGCAATCTAGTTGCTTGTGTCCACATAACAGATTGCAGTATTTGTTCTCTGTCAAATTGTCTTGAGTCGCCCTTAGATTTTCCTGAGTCCCCCATATATGTCCTTTATTTTATATCTAGCCCTTAGGATATAGCACTACATGTCCCTTAGCTATTTACTCATAAAGCATACGTTTACATCCTCACATTTCTCAGTTGTTATGCTAATTAGTTTTGCTTAAAAGTTTTTTAGTTCTTTTAGACTTATATTTTCTTTGTTCTCTTCGTTATGAATATATATATATATATATATATTTATAAATATATATAGAGAGAGAGAGAGAGAAAGAGTTGCCCTAATATTTATTTTTGTAAGTTCCCTATACCTTGCTTAGTTAATGGTAAATTTGTAGTAATTTGTTACATTAATCTTCTCACTCTCGATCTCTCCCTCTTTCTATAATATTTATGAATATATATATATTTCCATAGTAATGCCTTCACTAACACATACATGGTTCTGTGGTTTTTGAATTTTGTGCATAGGCGCTGTTGAATCCAAATGTGTTCATGGAAGATGTCTGTGCTCTGGCCGAGAAAGGTTTCATATCTATATTCGGCGAGTGCAAATTGAAATCTACATTGCCCACTCCTCTTTCAACTATGCATGTGCCCCTTATTTTGGCGCCCACCAATCCAACAAGAATATATGGTTCTTTGCTAAAAAACTCCCCCATCCAAAAAAATCCAAAGAAAACATTGAAGAGTGTTTTCCACGCTGCTACAGAGTAAGCATATACAGAAGGTGAATTTCTTGTTTGTGGTTTTAATTGTCTTTTTAAGTATGTTATTGTGTTAACCAATTGTTTTTCCCTAGTCCGCAAAGAGGTACGGAGCAAGGGTTGCCTCTTGACAATGTGGTGTAGGATAGACTTGGATATTGAGCCACCATTTGTTGAGGATGACTCC
Organism: Dipteris shenzhenensis; assembly: GCF_047967505.1. Lineage (NCBI taxonomy): Eukaryota > Viridiplantae > Streptophyta > Polypodiopsida > Gleicheniales > Dipteridaceae > Dipteris > Dipteris shenzhenensis. The sequence goes on from NC_141626.1 coordinate 3,005,699, forward strand.
GAATCAAAAATCACCAGCGCTTAGCATAATTTGTTCCGCACAAGAAATAGTACACTTTTAGGATTTGTTTTTTCCCAAATGTCGACCGAATTCTAAATCCAGCAGATTATCAAATGTGGAATAAGTAATTATATGCTTGTGTTTTAAATTATTTAAAACCTTTGTTGGCATTTAGCATTTGCAAACGAATTAATCATGCCAATATTAAGTTTGTAATCAAGCAATTTAGCAATACCCTCTTGAGAGAACATTATAATGCCTTATTCATTACTATGCAAAGAGTAGTGTGAAAACACATCCTTCCTTAGCTCATGATGAATTGATACAAGTGCAAAAGATTTTGTTCCCTACTAATAATATTTATGTGGTCTAAATTACAAGCGTGCAATTGAACTTTCACTTACTTTGCCTTTTTTTTCTTTTTGGGCAAAGAAAATTTTGTTTATATTCTGATCATCTGTACAATGTTGTCAAACCTTTGACAAAAAAGTTCACTCACCTCTAATGAGGGCTGCCAACATACAAAAATACCTCTTTCTATAAATAAGAGGAAACAAAACTAGTGTCTTAAATTTAACAAGTTGCTAAGTCTCAAAATATGGATCCCAGTTAATTCCTTGATAGCCCAAGGAGGAGACAAAGTTCCATGGTAAATAGAAGAAAACAGCAGGGATTTGTTGATATGCCATCTTTCAACGCTGGAGCCTTTAGCAGTACCTTGTGCATAGAGCATAAACAAGTGAGGAGCAGGATCCAGTTGGAGTAAACTATTCAGCTGGTTCTTCTTTGATTGGGTAGAGTGGAGGGAGGAGCTGAGCCTGCATGTCCAACCTTGCACTTGAACATCTTCCTACCTCTTGAGTGTGTTTAGACAATTCTGGTTGTAGTTGAGTAATCTGATCATTGTAGTTTTATGAAATTCATGATCCAAGAGAAACTTTGCCTAGGGCACAACAGAGAATGTTCAATTAGTGAGCATAAAGCAATCATACCAATTACTAAAGAGTTGGTTAGCATGCATGATCTCATCATCGAATTGTAAAGCATTCCTGGAAATCCAAATAAACCATCAAGCATAGGCTCTAATAAGTGACCATTTGGCATAAGGTGTTTTGAGAGCATTCCCCAATAGTATGGCCTTCCAATTTATAGGCTCCCCAATTTTGATTTGCACATGTTTCCATACCTTTCTTGCTCTAGGGCAAGTAATGAAGAGGTGAAAAATATCTTCTCTGTTTATCACATAGCATTTGAATGTACCGTCCCCCTTGCCAATGTTGAGACTTCTACTATTGGTCTAGACTGCCTTATGCAAAGTTAGCCATAGTAGAGTAGACATTTTCTCAGGGATTTCTTTGTTCCATATCAACTCAAATCTGAGTGCCCATTTTTTTGCATTATCAGAACAGTGCCATCTTTTGTTTAACTTAACTACAACCTCCTCTATACCTTCAGAGGGTGTGGGTATAGGTAAGAGAGATGAGCTGCCAACCCACCCAAACTCTTTGGTGTAGTTAAGCACTCTACCTCCCTTCCAAGAAATGTCCCCCTCCCACAACTGCAATCTTCCCATGATTAGATCTTGATCTACATTTTGAAGTCTGAATTCTCTTCTTATCTCAAGCCAATTTTTCCATCTAATATTATTCTTGTCCCAAAGATCACCCCAGCAAGAGATTCCCTTCTTTACCAAATGCCAAGCTCTTAGAAATTCATCATCACTCAGCTGTTGCTGGCTTAGAAAAAAGGTAGATACCCATATAGAATCCAAAGTCATGTAACTTCCTTTCCCAGTGAGTGTGATGTAGCATTTGATCTGTTCAAAGGCACCCCACAGGGATTTCCACAATTGGCTCCCTTTGGTACAGCAAGGTTCTAGGTTACCAATAGCTACCAAAACAGGGTAGTCCTTCCATCTAGGGGCTCTGAGTGGTCTAACATGCTTAAAGTTCCTGAGCAGAAGCTTTGCCCAGTCCCTATTAGGGTTGGTAATTGCTTTAATTATCCAAGTGGCAGCTAGCTTATAGGTAGCCAATTGAATATTTATGACACCCAGCCCTCCTTCTTTTCTTGGCCTAGTACAAAAATCCCATTTAACTTTAGCAATCCTTTTTCTGGTGTCATTCCCACCCCATAGGAAGGATCTGCATTTAGAAATATGATGGGACTTCAATCCTCCTAGGAAAATAAGATTGTCTCAACACATAACCCGAAAAACACACCACTGCGATATGAAACACTCGCAGGACTCGCAAACCTTTGAAAAACGCAGCAACACTCTTCGAAAATACGCACAAACTCTCAAAACTCACAAATGGAAGAGACTGAACAAGTGTGCTGGGTATAATATCCTCCCATTGGAGTGGTGCTCTCCTTCCATCTCCTATGTATTTAGGTATATTTCTCAAAAAGCTTCCGAGCAAAATTCATACAAAAAGCCTTCGTGCTTTCCTCCATGCAGCCTTTTACAAAAAGCCCATCCACCTTCTAGAATAGCTGGCTTTTTCTAAAAATAAACCTTTTTTCTATTTTTAGTTTATAGACTTAGCCAAGCCACTAATATTCCAAAATTAAATATGTACATAAGCTTTTGTAATATCAAAAATTAGGCATAAGCCTTATTCATCGCACATCACAGGAGTTGCATCTATGTGCTCAAAATATGGTGAATCATGCTTGCCAGATGCCATCGCCTGATCAATTACTCTTCCCCTGGATTCACACGATCAATAGTAATGAAATATTTGAAGCATAAGATAACCTTGGAATCAATCAACACAATCAATCAACCTTTCAGTATTATAGCAACACGAAATCAATAAATCACAGATGAATGGTGCACACATGTGACACATACCATCTCATGGTGCACCTGATGCTACACATGAATAAAATCGTACGGATGGTGCACACATGCTACACATACCGTCATCGCGTAAGTGGTGCACACAATGCTACACACTCATATAGCCCGCAGCTATATATCCAGCCATGAATGGTGCACACATGCGACACATACCATCTCATGGTGCACTTGATGCTACACATGAATAAAATCATATAGATGGTGCACACAGGCTACACATACCATCTACATGCCCAAAATATGACCGATCAATGACTCTTCCCTTGGACTCACACGATCAATAGTAATGAAATATTTTAAGCATAAGATAACCTTGGAATTAATCACCACAATGAATCAACCTTTCAGTATTATAGCAATGTGAAATCAATAAATCATAGATAAATGGTGCACACATGCGACACATAACATCTCATGGTGCACCTCATGCTATACATGAATAAAATCATATGGATGGTGTACACATGCTACACATATTGTCATCGCGTAACTGGTGCACACAATACTACACATACCATCTCATGGTGCACCTGATGCGCAACCCTATATCCAGCCATGAATGGTGCACACATGCAACACATACCATCTCATGGTGCACCTAATGCTACACATGAATAAAATCACATGGATGGTGCACACATGCTACACATACCACGTAAGTGGTACACACAATGCTACACACTCATACAGCCCATAGCCATATATCCAGCAATGTAGGAGCACACATGCATCACTACGGAATAGCGAGCACACATGCATCAGGTGCATGACAAAAATGCTGGATCTCACTAAACTAAATAGTGAAGGATTAAATTAATGGGATAATTCTAACTCTCGTAACATCGGGAGTTTCTACCTCATTTATAAATATGATGGGACTTCAATCCTCCCAAGAAAATAAGATTGTCTCAACATATAACCCAGAAAACACACCACTACGACGTGAAACACTCGCGGGACCTGCAAAACTTTGAAAAACATAACAACACTCTTTGAAAATATGCACAAACTCTCAAAACTCACAAATGGAATAGACAGAACAAGCGTGCTGGGTACAATCTCCCCCCATAGGAGTGGTGCTTTTGTAATATCAAAAATTAGGCATAAGCCTTATTTATTTTGCATCACTGGAGTTGTGCCTACGTGCCCAAAATATGGCCGATGAATTACTCTTTCCCTATACTCACACGATCGATAGTAATGAAATATTTCAAGGATAAGATGACCTTGGAATTAATCACCACAATCAATCAACCTTTCAGTATTATAGTAACGCGAAACAAAAAAAGCACAAATGAATGGTGCACACATGCGACACATACCATCTCATGGTGGACACATGCTACACATGACTAAAATCGTACAGATAAAGCACACATGCTACACATAAGTGATACACACAATGCTACACACTCATACAGCCCACAGCTGCATATCTAGCCATGAATGGTGCACACATGCGACACATACCGTCATCGCGTAAGTGGTGCACACAATGCTACACACTCATATAGCCCGCGGCTGTATATCTAGCCATGTAGGAGCACACATGTATCACTACGGAATAGCGAGCACACATGCATCAGCTATGCGACAAAATGCTGGATCTCACTAAACTAAATATTGAAGGATTAAATTAATGGGATAATTCCAATTCTTGTAACATCGGTAGTTTCTACCTCATTTATAACTAAGATGGGACTTCAACTAACACAAAGAATCCTCCCAAGAAAATAAGATTGTCTCAACACATAACCCGAAAAACACACCACTGTGATGTGAAACACTCACGGGACCTGCAAATCTTTGAAAAACATAGCAACACTCTTCGAAAATATGCACAAACTCTCAAAACTCACAATTGGAATAGACAGAACAAGTGTGCTGGTACAATCTCCCCTCATGGGAGTGGTGCTCTCCTTCTACCTCCTATGTATTTATGTATATTTCTAAAAAAGCTTCCGAGCAAAAATCATACAAAAAGCCTACACGCTATCCTCCATGCACCTTTTTACAAAAGCCCATCCACCTTCTAGAATAGCTGGCTTTATCTAAAAATAAATATTTTTTCTAACTTTATTTTATACACTTACCCAAGCCACTAATATTCCAAAATTCAAATATGTACATAAGCTTTTGTAATATCAAAAACTAGGCATAAGCTTTATTCATCTCTGCATCACTGGATTTGTGCCTACATGCCCAAAATATGGCCGATCAATTACTCTTTCCCTAGACTCACACGATCAATAGTAATGAAATAGTTCAAGCGTAAGATTACCTTGGAATTAATCACCATAATCAATCAACCTTTCAGTATTATAGCAACGCGAAATCAAAAAATCACAGATGAATGGTGCACACATGCGACACATACCATCTCATGGTGGACACATGCTACACATGACTAAAATCGTATGGATGGTGCACACATGCTACACATATACCATCATCACATAAGTGATGCACACAATGCTACACAATCATACAGCCCACAGTCGTATATCCAACCATGAATGGTGAACACATGCGACACATACCATCTCATGGTGCATCTGATGCCACATGAATAAAATTGTACGGATGGTGCACACATGCTACACATACCATCATCGCGTAAGTGGTGCACACAATGCTACACACTCATACAGCCCACGGCCGTATATCAAACCATGTAGCAGCACACATGCATCACTACGAAACAGCGAGCACACATGCATCAGCTGAGTGACAAAAATGTTGGATCTCACTAAACTAAATACTAAAGGATTAAATTAATGGGATAATTCCAATTCTCATAACATCGGTAGTTTCTACCTCATTTATAAATATGATGGGCCTTCATTTAACACAAAGAATCCTCCTAGGAAAATAAGATTGTCTCAACATATAACCCAAAAAACGCACCACTATGACATCAAACACTCGCGGGACTTGCAAATCTTTGAAAAACACAGCAACACTCTTTGAAAATACGCACAAACTCTCAAAACTCACAAATGGAATAGACAAAACAAGCAAGCAGGGTACAATCTCCCCCTATAGCAGTGGTGCTCTCCTTCCACCTCCTATGTATTTATGTATATTTCTCAAAAAGCTTTTGAGCAAAAATCATACAAAAAGCCTACATGCTTCCCTGCATGCACCTTTTTACAAAAAGCCCATCCACCTTCTAAAATAGCTGGCTTTTTGTAAAAATAAAGCCTTTTTCTAACTTTATTTTATACACTTAGCCAAGCCACTAACATTCCAAAATTCAAATATGTATATAAGCTTTTGTAAAAACAAAAATTAAGCAAGGCTTATTCATCTCCGCATCACTCGAGTTGTGCCTACATGCCAAAAATATGGCCGATCAACTACTCTTCCCTTGGACTCACACAATCAATAGTAATGAAATATTTCAAGCATAAGATAACCTTGGAATGAATCACCACAATCAATCATCCTTTCAGTATTATAGCAATGCAAAATCAATAAATCACAGATGAATGGTGTACACATGCGACACATACCATCTCATGGTGCACCTGATGCTACACATGAATAAAATCGTATGGCTGGTGCACACAGGCTACACATACAGTCATCGCGTAAGTGGTGCACAAAATGCTACACACTCATACAGCCTGGAGCCAGATATCTAGCCATAAATGGTGCACAAATGTGACACATACCATCTCATGGTGCACGTGATGCTACACATGAATAAAATCGTATGGATGGTGCACACATAAAATCGACCTACAAATCTTTGAGAAACATAGCAACACTCTTCGAAAAAACACACAAACTCTCAAAACTCACAAATGGAATAGACAAAACAAGCGTGCTGGGTACAATCTCCATGCATAGGAGTGGTGCTCTCCTTCCACCTCTTATGTATTTATGTATGTTTCTCAAAAAGCTTCCGAGAAAAAATCATACAAAAAGCCTCCGTGCTTTCCTCCATGCACCCTTTTATAAAAAGCCCATCCACTTTCTAGAATAGCTAGCTTTTTCTAGAAATATAGCTTTTTTCTATCCTTATTTTATACACTTAGCCAATCCACTAATATTCCAAAATTCAAATATGTACATAAGCTTTTGTAATATTAGAAATTAGGCATAAACTTTATTCATCCCGCATCACTGCAGTTGCGTCTACGTGCCCAGAATATGGCAGATCATGCTTGCCAGATGCCATCGCCCGATCAATTACTCTTCCCCTGGATTCACACGATCAATAGTAATGAAATATTTCAAGCATAAGATAACCTAGGAATTAATCACCACAATCAATCAATCTTTTAGTATTATAGCAACACGAAATCAATAAATCACAAATGAATGGTGCACACATGCAACACATACCATCTCATGGTGTACCTGATGCTACACATGAATAAAATCCTACGGATGGTACACACAAGCTACACATATAGTCATCGTGTAAGTGGTGCGCACAATGCTACACACTTATACAGCGTGTAGCCATATATCCCACCATGAATGGTGCACACATGTGACACATATCGTCTCATGGTGCAACTGATGTTACACGAATAAAATTGTACGGATGGTGCACACATGCTATACATACCATCATTGCGTAAGTGGTGCACACAATGCTACACACTCATACAGCCCGTAGCCATATATCCAGCCATGTAGGAGCACACATGCATCACTACAGAATAGCAAGCACACATGCATCAACTACGCGACAAAAATGCTGGATCTCACTAAACTAAATACTGAAGGATTCAATTAATGGGATAATTCCACTTCTCGTAACATCAGTAGTTTCTACCTCATTTATAAATATGATGGGACTTCAATCCTCCTAGGAAAATAAGATTGTCTCAATACATAAATTAGAAAACACACCCCTACGCCAAGAAACACTCGTCGGACCTGCAAAACTTTGAAAAACATAGCAACACCCTTCGAAAATATGCACAAACTCTCAAAACTCACAAATGGAATAGGCAGAACAAGTGTGCTGGGTACAATCTCCCCCCAAAGTAGTGGTGCTCTTCTTCCACCTCCTATGTATTTATGTATATATCTCAAAATGCTTCCGAGCAAAAATCATACAAAAAGCCTCTGTGCTTTCCTGCATGCACCTTTTTACAAACAGCCCATCCACCTTCTAGAATAGCTAGCTTTTTCTAAAAATAAAGCCTTTTTCTAACTTTATTTCATACACTTAGCCAAGCCACTAATATTTCGAAATTCAAATATGTACATAAGCTTTTGTAATAACAAAAATTAGGCATAAGCCTTATTCATCTCTGCATCACTGGAGTTGTGCCTATGTTCCCAAAATATGGCCGATCAATTACTCTTCTCTTGGACTCACATGATCAATAGTAATGAAATATTTCAAGCATAAGATTACCTTGGAATTAATCACCACAATCAATCAATCTTTTAGTATTATAGCAATGGGAAATCAATAAATCACAGATGAATGGTGCACACCTGTGACACATACCATCCCATGGTGCACCTGATGCTACACATGAATAAAATCATACAGCTGGTACACACATGCTACACATATAGTCATCGCGTAAGTGGTGCACAAAATGCTACACACTCATATAGCCCACGGCCATATATCCAGCCATGAATGGTGCACACATGTGACACATACTATCTCGTGGTGCACCTAATGCTACACATGAATAAAATCGTACGGATGGTGCACACATGCTACACATATTGTCATCGTGTAAGTGGTGCACACAAAGCTACGCACTCATACAACAACCTATGGCCATATATATCCAGCCATGTAGGAGCACACATGCATCACTCCGGAACAGTGAGCACACATGCATCAGCTATGCAACAGAAATGCTGAATCTTACTAAACTAAATACTAAAGGATTAAATTTCCAATTTGCATAACATCGGTAGTTCCTACCTCATTTATAAATATGATGTGACTTCAACTAACACAAAGAATCCTCCCAAGAAGATAAGATTCTCAACACATAACCATTAAAACACAACACTGCGATGTGAAACACTGGCAGAAAAATATGCACAAACTCTTAAAACTCACAAATGGAAGAGATAGAAGAAGCGTGATGGCTACAATCTCCCCCCATAAGAGGGGTGCTCTCCTTCCACCTGGCTTTTTCTACAAATAAAGCTTTTTCCTAACCTTATTTTATACACTTAGCCAAGTCATTGATATTCCCAAATTCAAATATGTACATAAGCTTTTGTAATATCAAAAATTAGGCATAAGCCTTATTCATCTCGCATCACTGGAGTTGCATCTACGTGCCCAAAATATGGTGGATCATGCTTGCCAGATGCCATCGCCTGATCAATTACTCTTCCCCTGGATTCACACGATCAATAGTAATGAAATATCTCAAGCATAAGATAACCTTGGAATTAAGCACCAAAATCAATCAATCTTTCAGTATTATAGCAAAGCAAAATCAATAAATCATAGATGAATGGTGCACATATGCAACACATACCATCTCATGGTGCACTTGATGCTACACATGAATCAAATCCTATGGATGGTGCACACATGCTACACATACAGTCATAATGTAAGTGGTGTACAATGCTACACACTCATACAGCTTGTAGCCATATATCCAGCCATGAATGGTGTACATGTGCGACACAAACCATCTCATTGTGCACCTGATGCTACACATGAATAAAATCATACGGATGGTGCACACATGCTATACATACCATCATCGCATAAGTGGTGCACACAATGCTACACACTCATACAGCCTGCAGTCATATATCTAGCCATGTACGAGCACATATGCATCACTACGGAACAACGAGCACACATGCATCAGCTACACGACAAAAATGGTGGATCTCACCAAACTAAATACTGAAGGATTAAATTAATGGGATAATTCCAACTCTTGTAACATTGGTAGTTTCTACCTCATTTCTAAATATGATGGGACTTCAATCCTCCCAGGCAAATAAGATTGTCTCAACACATAACCCAGAAAGCATACTACTACGATGTGAAACACTCACGGGACCTGTAAATCTTTGAAAAACACAGCAACACTCTTCGAAAATATGCACAAACTCTCAAAACTCACAAATGGAAGAGACAGACCAAGCGTGTTGGGTACAATCTCCCCCCATAAGAGTGGTGCTCTCCTTCCACCTCCTATGTATTTATATATATTTCTTAAAAAGCTTCCAAGAAAAAATCATACAAGACGCCTCCGTAGTTTCCTCCATGCACCTTTTTAGAAAAAGCCCATCCACCTTCTAGAATAGCTGGCTTTTTCTAAAAATAAAGCTTTTTTCTAACTTTAGTTTATACATTTAGCCAAGCCACTAATAATCCAAAACTCAAATATGTACATAAGCTTTTGTAATATCAAAAATTAGTCATAAGCCTTATTCATCTTGCATCACTAGAGTTGCGTCTACGTGCCCAAAATATGATGGTTCATGCTGTAGAACACATGGGATAGAATAGATGCATCTTGGAAAAGGAGTGGGAGCACAAGATGTAACCAAAAATGTTGTTCACTATTGATTGTGAGGGAGGTGACTCTCTTGTATAGAAATGGGAAGAAGGTGGCCTAGATCAAAGGCACCTTCCCTACATCAGTGGCAATCAGCCCCTACATCAGTGGGACTAGCCAAAATCAAAGGAACCTCCCATGTAGGGGCCTTTGGCTTACATCATCACTTAGGTCACACACTAGACACATCATAGCACTAGATGTGCCTCTACAACACACACACACACACACATGTGACTCCCCTAGATGCACACATGCACCATAGAGCAAGCCCTTGATCACACTTATCCCAACATATGCTTGTCAGATGCCATCGTCCGATCAATTACTCTTTCCCTGGATTCACACGATCAATAGTAATGAAATATTTCAAGCATAAGATAACCTTGGAATTAATCACAACAATCAATCAATCTTTCAGTATTATAGCAATGCAAAATCAATAAATCACAGATGAATGGTGCACACATGTGACACATACCATCTCATGGTGCACCTGATGCTACACATGAATAAAATCATATAGATGGTGCACATATGCTCCACATACTGTCATCGCATAAGTGGTGCACACAATGCTACACACTCATACAGCCTGCAGCCTTATATCTAGCCACGAATGGTGCACACATGCGACACATACCATCTCATGGTCCACCTGATGCTACACATGAATATAATCGTATGGATGGTGCACACATGCTACACATACCCTCATCACGTAAGTCATGCACACAATGCTACACAGTCATAGAGCCCGTAGCCATATATTTAGCCATGTAGGAGCACACATGCATCACTATGGAATAGTAAGCACACATGCATTAGCTGCGCGACAAAAATGCTAGACCTCACTAAAGTAATACTGAAGGATTAAATTAATGGGACAATTCTAATTCTCGTAACATCGGTAGTTTCTACCTCATTTATAAATATGATGGGACTTCAATCCTCCCAGAAAAATAAGATTGTCTCAACACATAACCCAAAAAACACACCATTGCAACAAGAAACACTTGCGGGACCTACAAAACTTTTAAAAACAGAGCAACATTCTTTAAAAATATGCACAAACTCTCAAAACTCACAAATGGAATAGACAGAACAAGTGTGTTGGGTACAATCTCCCCCCATAGGAGTGGTGCTCTCCTTCCGAGCAAAAATCATACAAAAAGCCTACGTGCTTTCCTCCATGCACCTTTTTACAAAAAGCCCATCCACCTTCTAGAATAGCTCGCTTTTTCTAAAAATAAAGTTTTTTTCTAACTGTATTTTATACATTTAGCCAAGCCACTAATATTCCAAAATTCAAATTTGTACATAAGCTTATGTAATATCAAGAATTTGGCATCAGCCTTATTCATAAAGGCATCATTGGAGTTGCGCCTACATGCCCAAAATATGGCTAATCAGTTACTCTTCCCCTAGATTCACACGATCAATAGTAATGGAATATTTCAAGCATAAGATAATTAATCACCACAATTAATCAACTTTTAGTATTATAGCAACGCAAAATCAATAAATAACAGATGAATGGTGCACACATGCGACACATACCATCTCATGGTGCACCTGATGGTACACATGAATAAAATGGTACGGATGGTGCACACATGCTACACACACCATCATCGCGTAAGTGGTGCACACAATGCTACACACTCATACAGCCTACAGCCATATATCCAGCCATGAATGGTGCACACATGCGACACATACCATCTCATGGTGCACCTGATGCTACACATGAATAAAATCATACGGATGGTGCACACATGCTACACATACTATAATCACATAAGTGGTGCACAAATGCTACACTCATACAGCCCGCAGGTATATATCCAGCCACGAATGGTGCACACATGCGACACATATACCATCTCATGGTGCACCTGATGCTACACATGAATAAAATCGTATGGATGGTGCACACATGCTACACATACCATCATCGCGTAAGTGGTGCACACAATGCTACACACTCATACAGCCCATAGCCATATATCCAGCCATGTAGGAGAGCACATGCATCACTACGAAACAGCGAGCACACATGCCTGAACTGTGCAATAAAAATGTTGGATCTCACTAAACTAAATACTGAAGGATTAAAGTCATGGGATAATTCCAATTCTCGTAACATCGGTAGTTTCTACCTCATTTATAAATATGATGGGACTTCAATCCTCCCAGGAAAAAAAGATTTCTCAACACAACCCAAAAAACACACCAGTGTGATGTGAAACACTGGCAAATCTTTGAAAAACACTGGCCGAACCTGCAAATCTTTGAAAAACACAGCAACACTATTCGAAAATACACATAAACTCTCAAAACTCACAAATGGAATAGACAGAACAAGCATGCTAGGTACAATCTCTAGCCATAGGAGTGGAGCTCTCCTTCCACCTCTTATGTATTTATGTATATTTCTCAAAAAGCTTTTGAGCAAAAATCATTCAAAAAGCCTCCGTGCTTTCCTCCATGCACCTTTTTATAAAAAGCCCATCCACCTTCTAGATAGCTAGCCAAGCCAAGCTTTTTTCTAACTTTACTTTATACACTTAGCCAAGCCACTAATATTCCAAAATCCAAATATGTACATAAGATTTTGTAATATCAAATATTAGGCATTATCCTTATTCATCCTGCATCACTGGAGTTGCATCTATGTGTGCAAAATATGGCAAATCATGCTTGCCAGATGCCATCGCCCGATCAATTACTCTTCCCCTGATTCACACGATCAATAGTAAAGAAATATTTCAAGCATACGATAACCTTGGAATTAATCACCACAATCAATCAACCTTTCAATATTATAGCAATGCAAAATCAATAAATCACACATGAATGGTGCACACATGCGACACAGACCATCTCATGGTGCACCTAATGCTACACATGAATAAAATCGTCCGGATGGTGCACACATGCTACACATACTGTCATCATGTAAGTGGTGCACACAATGCTACACACTCATACAGCCCACAGCCATATATCAAGCCATGAATGGTGCACACATGCGACACATACCATCTCATGGTGCATCTGATGCTACACATGAATAAAATCGTGCAGATGGTGCACACATGCTACACATACCGTCATCGTGTAAGTGGTGCACACATTGGTACACACTCATACAGCCCGCAGCCATATATCCAGCCATGTAGGAGCACACATGCATCACTATAGATCAGTGAGCACACATGCATCAGTTGTGTGAAAAAAATGCTGGATCTCACTAAACTAAATACTAAAGGATTAAATTAATGGGATACTTCCAATTCTCGTAACATTGGTAGTTTCTACCTCATTTATAAATATGATGGGACTTCAATCCTCCTAGGAAAATTAGATTGTCTCAACACATAACCCAAAAAACACACCACTGCGATGTGAAACACTCACGAGGCCTACAAAACTTTTAAAAACACAACAACACTTCAAAAATATGCACAAACCCTCAAAACTCACGAATGGAATAGAAAAAACAAGCGTGCTGGGTACAATCTCCCCCCATAGGAGTGGTGCTCTCCTTCCACCTCCTATGTATTTATGTATATTTCTCAAAAAGCTTTAGAACAAAAATCATACAAAAAGCCTCCGTCCTTTCCTCCATGCACCTTTTTACAAAAAGCCCATCCACCTTCTAGAATAGCTAGCTTTTTCTAAAAATAAGGCTTTTTTCTAACTTTATTTTACACACTTAGCCAAGCCACTAATATTTTAAAATTCAAATATGTACATAAGCTTTCATAATATCAAAAATTAGGCATAAGCCTTATTCATCTCCGCATCACTGGAGTTGCACCTATACGCCCGAAATATGGCCGATCAATTACTTTTCTTCTGGATTCACACAATCAACAGTAATGAACTATTTCAAGCATAAGATAACCTTGGAATTAATCACCACAATTAATCAACCTTTCAGTATTATAGCAATGCAAAATCAATAAATCACAGATGAATGTTGCACACATGCGACACATATCATCTCATGGTGCACCTGATGCTACACATGAATAAAATTGTATAGATGGTGCACACATGCTACACATATTGTCATCGCATAAGTGGTGCACACATTTATGTATATTTCTCAAAAAGCTTCCGAGTAAAAATCATACAAAAAGCCTACGTGCTTTCCTCGATGCACCTTTTTACAAAAAGCCCATCCACCTTCTAGAATAGCTAGCTTTTTCTAAAAATAAAGCTTTTTTCTAACTTTATTTTATACACTTAACCCAGCCACTAATATTCTGAAATTCAAATATGTAAATAAGCTTTTGTAATATCAAAAACTAGGCATAAGCCTTATTCATCGTGCATCATTGGAGTTGCATCAACGCGCCCAAAATATGATCGATCAATTACTCTTCCCCTGGACTCACACGATCAATAGTAATGAAATATTTTAAGCATAAGATAACCTTGGAATTAATCACCACAATCAATCAACCTTTCAGTATTATAGCAATGTGAAATCAATAACTCACAGATGAATGGTGCACACATGCAACACATACAATCTCATGGTGCACGTAATGCTACACATGAATAAAATCGTACGGATGGTGTACACATGCTACACATATCATCATCGCCTAACTGGTGCACACAATGCTACACACTCATACAGCTCACAGCCGTATATCCAGCCAAAAATATGGTAGATCGTGCTTGCGAGATGCCATCGCCCGATCAATTACTCTTCCCCTGAATTCACACGATCAATAGTAACGAAATATTTCAAGCATAAGACAACCTAGGAATTAATCACCACAATCAATCAATCTTTCAGTATTATAGCAACTTGAAATCAATAAATCACAAATGAATGGTGCACACATGCAACACATACCATGTCATGGTGCACCTGGTGCTACACATGAATAAAATCCTACGGATGGTACACACATGCTACACATATAGTCATCACGTAAGTGGTGCACACAATGCTACACACTCATATAGCCTGCAGCCATATATCCAGCCATGAATGGGTGCACACATGCGACACATACCGTCTCATGGTGCAACTGATGTCACACATGAATAAAATTGTACAGATGGTGCACACATGCTATACATACCGTCATCGTATAAGTGGTGCACACAATGCTACACACTCATACACCCTGCAGCCATATATCCAGCCATGTAGGAGCACACATGCATCACTACAGAACACAGAGCACACATGCATCAGCTGCACGACAAAAATGTTGGATCTCACTAAACTAAATACTGAATGATTAAATTAATGGGATAATTCCAATTCTCATAACATCGGTAGTCTCTACCTCATTTATAAATACGATGGGACTTCAATCCTCCCACGAAAATAAGATTGTCTCAATACATGAATTGAAAAACACACCACTGTGACAGGAACACTCGTGGGACCTGCAAAACTTTGAAAAACACAGCACCCCTCTTCAAAAATACGCAAAAACTCTCAAAACTCACAAATGGAATAGACAGAACAAGCATGCTGGGTGCAATCTCCCCCCATAGGAGTGGTGCTCTTCTTCCACCTCCTATGTATTTATGTATATTTCTCAAAATGCTTCCAAGCAAAAATCATACAAAAAGCCTCCGTGCTTTCTTGCATGCACCTTTTTACAAAAAGCCCATCCACCTTCTAGAATAGCTGGCTTTTCTAAAAACAAAGCTTTTTTCTAACTTTATTTTATACACTTAGCCAACGGCTGCAGGCTATATGAGTGTGTAGCATTTTGTGCACCACTTACGCGATGACTATATGTGTAGCATGTGTGCACCTTAGGTGATTTCGGTTTCAATTTTCCCTCCCTACCTTAAGCAAAAGAAAGGGCTCCTACCCCTCCATTCATTGGCTTGAATGATATCTCGGCAAAGCCCCCACAAGATGAAGCTGAGCTTTACTGTCATTCACTTGACAGAGCAAGAGGGGCGAGAGATTAGTGAAGGCCTAATGGGTAGAGTTGTTACACCGTTTCTTAGTTAATGCCTGGCCCATTTTCTTTTATCCTTTTCTCACCAATCCAAAATTGAACCTTGTGCATCTGCAATTGCACTACTTTTCCTTCTCTAGTAGTTGACTTGAAATCACTAGTAATTGCTTCTCAGTATTTAACTTAAGTCTCCCAAATAAAATGGGCTTACAAAACTCGCTTAACACGTGTTTGATCAACTCACAAACTTTCGGACTCAAGCCAAGTGTCTCACCTCCTCCCCCATCTCTTGACTGGTGAAAATCATTTTCAGTCGCCAGTAACAGGTCAAAAACTGGCAAAACCTGCTCAGAGAGTAAGAAGTATGGGATACAGTGGAAGCTAGGAGATGTCAGAGTCATCCCCAAAAGTAATGTCATTGTTAAAAATTCCATGGCTATGATAGGTGCCATATAGGTACTTAGGCGACAGACTAGGGTGGTGATGGCATTGGCGGGAAGTGTGGCGGATATATCTATATGGTGTGGGATGGGGGTCATGGTTATAGTATGTGCATGTGATATGTTTGTGTCTTCTACTATGCGTGGTTCTAAGGATAATGTAGATACGGTGCTCAAGAGTTCTATGAGTGTGTTGAGCCCTTGTTCTTGCCAAGAACCTTTCTCATATCCAGATGCCCACGAGCCCATTTTCCAAGTGGAAAGGTGGGACTCCCCCCTTCCTAGCAGCCATCAGCGGTGTAGGCCGGTGGAGCATTGATCTCAATTGTCGGATCAACAAATCTGACGAATCGTAATGCATTCTAAGAAAAATAAAGAGAGCTGGTAATAGAATCACGGCCAATTTGCCACGAGTGCCTTGCAACCCGTGCCTCTTTGATCACCTAATTGCAACCCTTCAATCATGCATTCATCTAACGGACATCAATCTGCACCTAATATGGACCCTTTGATCAAGCCACCATGATGTGTGAACTGCAAATGGTCGTACAGTGGGGCTGATGTAGTTTTGGCAAACCGTGGCAAATGCATGGTAAGCCCTCGATCCCACTCCGCCACGCCAACCAATAAAACCAAAACACATGGCCGTCGCCTCCCTGTCACCGTTCACGGTCGAGAATCCAGCCCGATTACCAATCTTGGTCGAAAATCGAGGCAATCGGCTCCTAGCCTTCGATCGATCATCGGGTGGCCCCGTTTTCCTCTCAAAAAATGACTCTCGAAGGCGATTCCCTACTCCGTCAAAGACTTTGGGAGTTTATGCAAAGATTTTGATCCAATGGTTGAGATCAAAATTTTGACAAGTCCTTGTGCCATCAGACCAAAGTTGTGTTACCTCTTGTAGCAACTCCCAGTTCCTTTCCCTAGTGGAGTTGAGTTTTGCATAGAGCTCTTCAAGCTAGTGTTCCTGGCCTCGGGCGTGCTTTTCAAGTTTTTTCAGAATGCCTCATGCTTCTTTTCCTTTTTGCTTGACATCTTGCTTTAGTGAGGCTATGTGCATTTGGAAAATTTGGCACTCCGCCAAGCCATCTTTGTGTACTTGAGTAGAGGCTAGGGTTGCCTCAGTCATTCTAGGAGTTGTCAGTTCTCCTCTTTATATCTTTTTTCTTCTTTGAGAATCTTCTCCCCAATAGCCTCAAGGGAGACCTTGCGAGTTTTTTCAATGGCGAGTGCCTTGTGCATGTCTTGCCGCTCAAATTGCTTGAAGACCAATTGTGTCGATGCCCATTCTTGAAGACATTGAGTGCCATCTAATGGAGGTGAACCAAGGCTATCATTATCTATTCTTCTAGGGCATCACACGTGGCACCTCCTTGCACTTTTCTTAGCTTCTCATACTCAGTGTAGGAGCCGCAGTTGGAGCAAGAGCACTAGGCAAGTGCTTCCAATTGTTCTATCTAGTTCATGGTTGCTAATGCAGGGGAATGTGGCAGGTAGCGGGGAAATGTGGTAGCTATTATAGTTGTCGATCAATTGGGCTACCACTTTCAGGTCGAGGTAGCGGGGGAATGTGGCAGCCATTTTGGATAGACCCAGATAGGGCTAGATTTTCGGGTTGCAGAGAGCCTAGCAATTGCTGGAATTGTGGTAATACACGAGTAGTCACATTATAGTTATCGATCAATTGGGCTACCACTTTCAGGTCGAGGTAGCAGGGGAATGTGGTAGCCATTTTGGATAGACCCAGTGCCTCAAGATAGGGCTAGATTTTCAGGTTGCGGAGAGCCTAGCAACTATTGGAATTGTGGTAATACACCTTGAGATCTTCCTCTGGTTTGTAGTGGTACTTGGAATGTTTGGACGCTCTATCAATGACGCAATGGGGAGTGGGTGGTGATGCTAATGCTATGCTTGCTGTACAAATCTGGGATATTTGCCTTTCTCTTCTTAACAGGGCGTGAGGTGGACTATCCTGCCGATAACTAAGGTTATCCTCTTATTGCAACTCTTCATCGGTGATGTCAACAAGATTAATTGAAGGGGCATTGAACTGGACAGGGTGGCAAAGCATGTGGTACCCCCTGGTGATATCTGCTTCCTCAAACTGGGACTCCCTTTCCATGTTGTGAAAAGTTTTGAAGTATTGATCGATGCCAGATGGAGTCTTGGGAGTCAGGGTTCATCTGTTGAGAGAGATGGAGTATAGATGTAATTTCAAGAGTTTGAAAGGTAGGATGGCAGTTGCATAGAATTCTACATATTTTTTACAAGAGTTTTGTTCGGATTGCTAACATAGTAACCTAGCAAGAAGAGACTATTTTAATAGGTTTTACTATTGCAAGCCATTGGGGTTTTACTATGGCAAGCCATTGCATTGGAGCTAAGCCAGTGGATGCAGGGTAATTGGGATTGTTAAGGACCCGCTACCTTAAGGGACGATCACGCATGTATGTTGGTTCATGAATATGATTTGGAGGCACGAACCAGGCGGCGGGCCAGGTTATTTCACTTGGAGAGGGTTGTAGGTGGGGGCTTTGGATAAGGCCAGTGAGTGGCTTTATGTGCACATCCACCATCCACCATCCCCTCCTACGTCATCCCCTCATGCCTCTCCATGCCATTGCCTTTTACCCCTCTTCACCCACATACCCTCCTTTTGCCACCCTACAGAAGCTATTGTCCACCCCTCCAATGTCTCATTTCTCGCATCCACTCTACACGCTCCCAACCTTCTTTGCTCATACTTCCTCCCAATGGCTCGCCCTCCCACATCCTTGGTGACAACCCTCATTCTTGCCATGCTTGTAGCCCTTCAAGCCTTGTTTTGTTGCCACTATGCATCCCTAGCTAGCCTTTCATGTGCCTCTTCCTCTCATTTGCATGCACCGCGGCTTAAAGCGCTCGCCACAACCTCACCAACCCATATTCCTCTCTAGTTGACCATTATTTACAATCAAATGAGGATGCAACTCATGGACCTCATCACACAAGGTGGTATTGTTCACACCATTTTCAAGTTTTACGTGAAGCCAAGGAGCTTGGAGTGGTGGAATCACTACATTGCCTTCACACGTGGCGATGACGCATGATTTCATGAGATCTTTCGCTTGCCCATCTCTTTGTTTCAAGATCTTTGTACTATACTTCATGATGATTTGCAACAAGGTGACATTCCTACACTGCTTTCTTCCATAAGTGCTCGCCTTATCTCCGTGGAGAAGCAAGTCCCTATGGGGTTGTTGCGATTTGCCTCATCTCCGTGGAGAAGCAAGACACTAGTGGGATGTGGGTTGTGCAGTTGAGTGAGCACTTTAAGCTAGCAAAATCCACTTCACAAAGATCACACATAAGTTTGTTGATGCCCTTCTTCGCTATCGCTCACGCTTCATTTCATAGCCCCGACACCGTAACTATCGCTCGAGTGAAGCGAGGGTTCCAACAACAGCAAGGATTCCCTGACTGTTGTGGATCTATATTAACGTGACACATGTCAAGATTGAGTGCCCTGATGGAGAGGTCGTTCCAGATTGGTATGATTGAAACAAAAGATACTCCATGTGCTTGCAAGGAATTGTTGATAGTGACATGTAATTCTTGGATGTGTTTTCCGGATGGACAAGGTCTAGCAATGGCAAGAATTTTCAAGAACTCTTCCTTTTGCCAAGCCGTGGAGCAAGGTTTGTTGCTCAATGGTGCTGACTTTGTTAATGGTGACTTCCACATTCGAGAGTACATAGTTGGTGAAGGGAATTACTCCTTGCGAACTTGGCTTATGATCCCATGTGAGAACCCGCACATTTTGCACAACATGCTACTCATGGCAAATAATGTCACGGATGACAAGGACGATGGAGTTGACCCTACCGCACAGGTTGAGTAACTCCCTTTGATCCCTGTGTAGCAACAAGCCCATGGTGCTACTATAAGAGCTCGAGCATTGAGAGAGGCTTTGGCTAATTACGTGACATAGCCCTACTTCTTCATTGCCATTGTGGTGTTTTGTGGTTTATGTTCTCTCCAAAACTCTATGAGGCACCCCATGTTGGTGTTATGAACTTTTATTTCATTGTTTAACGCATTGTTCCTTCTAATTCTCATTTGTTTACTTTATGCTACTACAAGTGCGCAATTATATTCATCTTATTCAATGTGTAGAAGCATGTGGAAGTGCAAAGAAGGCCATGTAACCTTAAGATTTGAGAAGTTGCACTCTGTTTTTCACACCCAGCTAGAGATGCCTTTCATGTGATGTCATGGGAACGGCACTTTTGGCACCAATTCACTGGCCCAATTACACCCATACACCTACCATAATGTGGGATCATTTGATAAGTTCATCAATCGCAAACTTGCATTAGGAAAAAAGAGAGCTCATTTTGGGGCCTTTTAGGGTTTAAAAAGTAGGCTCTCGACCAATCAAAAGAGGGCCAACGTAACGTTGGAAAAATACCAAAAACCATGTAAAACTATAAAATAAGTCATATTCAAACTCTTTTTCTTTTATTATGTCTAACATACATGCATGATCTTTAAAAGCTAATTTTTTGTGCATTATTTGATGAATTTGACATCGCCAGCGCGTCCGGAGCGGGCCAAAACTCCCAAATCGGCCCTGGAGACACCGAAAACTGACGCCCGATAACGTAAATTTCCCATTTCGGGTATTTTTCGAACCTTCAAGCGTCGATTTTCGGTGTCTCTTGGACCAATTCGAGGGTTTTGGCTCGCTCTGGATGCGCTGGCGATGTTAGAATCATCAAATACTGCACAAAAAATCAAGGATCTTATATATATGCATTTAATGTGAAGCCTGAGTACTAGACTGACATTTTTGTAGTAAGTATCTGTATTCTGTGGCATTTCCCATATTTTGAGTGCAACAAAAATAGGTAAATAGTGAATTTCTTAGAGGGTCCCAAAATGAGTTCCCTTCTTTCCTAATGCATGCAACAACCATAGCGGGATCATTTGATAAGTTCATGCATACTTCCTTGCATGCAATCACATAGTGGGATCATTTGATAAGTTGATGTATCCCAAACTTGCATGACTCCACCATAGTGGGATCATTTGATAAGTTCATGCATCCTTCCTTGCATCATGTAGATACCATAGTGGGATCATTTGATAAGTTCATGCATCCTTCCTTGCATCATGTAGCTACCATAGTGGGATCAGTGAAATTGCCTTGAATGGCTTCCAAATGCGATTCCAACAGTTCTCGCATTGTAATGAAGTTTTTCCCACCCTCGGCTTCACGGCAATGGTGGGCAACGAACTCCCGTTAGTCTTCTTGGTGCGGATTTGCCTCATGAGGGCACCAGAGTTCATCTCAGCCAACACCAGCTTCTGCGCATCAAGCAAGGCAATTGTCTCTGCCCTCGACCAGTTTTGTGTCAACACCCTATCCGAGCTTGCAATGTCTTGCACAGGAGTGGATATGTTCTCAGTTGCAGCAAGGGCAACGTGAAGCAACGACCCCGTTCACAGGTGAGACAGGGGGAACATTCTCATCATCAACGGGGGCAGCTGGGGGAGGGGGGATTCTCAGCATCGAATGTTCACAAGAAGGAGGGGGAGCATTCTCAACATCGATGAGGGTGGCAGGGCATTTCGTTGCAATGACACGCTTGGACATAGTAGTTCCAACATTCGTCTCATGCAGTAGTTCCGACATTCATCATGCAAGTGAGAGTGCAAAGATGGACGGGCAGAGGCCAACAGACAAAAACACGAAACCATCTCATGAGCAAGGGATGAAGCAGTCAAACACTGCAGAGCATGGCGAGGGAGAGAATGTGCTCCAGCACTGAGAGCACGGGGGGCGATGCCAAACATTTTGGCGAGATCGACCGTCCACCAACGAGTAGTTGTTGAGCAACCCTGGAGCAACCCTGGACTCTAGCATGATGTTGTCCATCCCCTCAACGAAGGTCTCCATGGCAAGGCTTTCCAACGCTATGCAAGAGTTCAAGTCGACCGTCACAAAGGAGCTTTGGCTCTCAACACCAGAGTAGCTCCATGGTGCCATATCCATGAGCAAGCAACTGAGAGAAGCAGCTCTTACCAACACATGCAATGAAGAGGCTCAAAGATGAGGCAAAGATCCCATCCCTGCCCGTTTTGAAGCCGCCCTGGAGCACGTCCCGCCACGGCCAAGGAAGGAGAATGAAGGCGCGATTGAAGTCCAGTGGAAGAGGCAAGCTGGAGCTAGAAGCTTGGTTTTGGAGGGAAGGGTAGGCATTGATGGAGGGCATGTTGTGCAGGGTGAAGAGGAGACGAAGGGAACGAGACAAGGTGGGTGAAACAATGATGGGGAGCAGAGGAGGAGCATGAAGGGTGAAACAGACATTCACCGAGTGGAAGCCTTTGCATGGTGCATGGGATGGCAACATCCAACATGACTACAGTTGCCGATCATGCTTAGCCACTCTGTGGTGGGGTCCACTGCAAAGTAGGAGTTTTTGACAGTCAACCCTGCTTCCCTAGGCAGGCTAGACTTTGAGCCCACTAAATCATGAATTCGTGCATGCGAACCATGAAGGCGCTGGCTACCCATACTCTTCTTCTGACAATGTGCCACATCCTCCACTTCGCAAAGCTGGATGCATGCGTGATCGCCCCTTAGTTGCCCATTGCAGTAAGTAGCGATTGTGTTGTGATGGAGCTAAATCCATGGCTACTACTGGAAGAGTTATCATAGCAGTCGAGGGATAGAATTATTACAGCGGTCAGAGGGATAGTATTATCACAATGGTCATCGTGTGAAATCCATTGTAGCAAACTAGTTCCCTTAGCTAAAGTTATTTGATGCTTGTATAGCCCTAGTAAGATTGTGATCACTTTGGCTATCTACATGATTTGGTTAAGACAGGGCATTCTTTCTATCTTCTTTGTTTGCAGCTATAGACTCGGCGTTATTAGTACTCAGTCCCCTCAAAACTATATATAAAGATCCAGATGTGGTCAGCTTGGTAGATGTTGCATCTATCTACTACATGGGGGAAGTCGAAGGCTAGTTAGTTGGTGAGGCAGAATACGCTCCTTACTTCTAGGAGTATAAGTAGTACTAATGGAGTTAATAACCATTTTATGTGCCATTTTATATGGGACTTGGTGCAAGATGATTATATGGCATTATGTATGATTCATAGTATAATAGCTATATTTTACTTGTATCAGTGGTAGAAAGAGTATAAGGATAGAAATGGACATGTTTTTTACTAACTATCTCCTTTGGTTTATGGGAGACAACTAGTTAAAAATGGGGAAGTAATTGTTTAGGTTGATTGGCAAACACTTAATAGATCCTGGTACAACAAAGAAATAATGGATTGTCACATATTGATGATGTTGAGGATCCATTTTAATTGGTCTACTAATGCATCCCACCTTTTCTATTTTTATTTTTTACAAAAAAAGAAATAAGGAAATTAATGGGTATATATTGGAGATGAGTTAGAGAGAATAATTGGATTCTCGAACTGAATATATTTACTTGTTACAAGCTTGGGAATCTACAATAGATTTTAGGACAGTATTTTGAAAATTCTTGTAGGATGATATGGATGACAACTGCACCACCATCACTGAATCCTGTCTTCCTTCTTGCGGACTAACTATTTTTGTTTGTGGTGAATTGTAGTGGTAGGTGAGTTGGTGTACTCTTCTACAAGGTTTGCATGATTCCCTCTTGAGATGCTATTGATGGACTTGAGTGTCACACCACATGCTGCTTGCAGGCTATTTCCAGCATATTTTTGTATTATCATGATAGGGATGTGTCCCCGGTGGCAGAACTACTAAGCCATTATAGATTTTGACACTTTGTCCTCAGAATGTAACTTACTCTTGGTTATAACAAAATGGCTCCTTATTATTACTATTTATCTGGTACCTTGGTAAACCCTTGGGCAAGGATGAAAAGAGAATAGTTGCAGTTTTGTATTTTAAAGAAATTTTGGTAACTTTTCATCTATGTATTATTATAGGTAAGCCTCTCTACTTGGGATGTTTTTAACTTTTTTGCATCGATTCATTGTGCTTTTAGCACTGCAATTTACTTGTATCAATGAAATATTTAGGGCCTTTATTGATTATGTTGGATGGATCTTTATTCACAAAAAAATTATTGGGAAATGGATTATATTGGATTAGATTGGTTTGGGATTTCTTAGCGCTAGTAGGATAGTTTTGAATATGTTAAAACACACACTAGCTTGGCCATTATGAGGTAAGAAAAATATGATAACTAATGGAGGGCTTGATTTTGATGTAGCAAGAATCCTCTTGGCACCAAGACTTAAGGGGCCTTTGCTATACAGAGCCCCTACTAGTCCCTTCTCTTGGCTGCTAGGCCATCATGACAATATTGAATAAAAAGGTCCATGAGGCTTTCATTGCTATAGACCTGCAAGAAATAAGGGACCAATCGAATTCAATAAAGTTGTTGGTGATGCAATTATCCTTCAATGATTGGTACAACATTTTGGTGATTGGGAGAGGCATTTTGGAAAAAGCCATTAGCATCATTAAACAATCAATAGCTTCCTTGGACCAACTCATGGAGGATAATAACAATGCCTCAATGGAGTTTGAGGAGAAGTCTCCAAAGACTATGACTCCAACCTCCCCTCTCCAAATGGACAAGTTTTGCTAAATGACCTTGGTTTAAAGTGTTTCTCTATTCTTTAGGCTTCTTCCAATTTCTTACAACATAATTTTTATGATATGGAAGGCCTTTCCAACAATGAAGTGCAGGAAGCAATATTTTTAGATCGATTAATGATTTCAACGGTCACACCAAAGGAAAGTTATACTTAAACTTATATGAACCCCTTCTTTCCACCTCGAGTATTGGAAGTAGAGCTGATGGCATATGATAACAAACTTGGGAACTTCATGATATGAACGTTTTGGTGCCATTTTCTCTTAATACTTGGCTTTTCTTGTAGATTTGGTGGACTCAGCAAAGACTATCAAAGCGAAAGCAAAAGGGGATGTGTAGAATTTTCATATTAGCATTATACACAACTATGCCTTGACAAGCTTCTTTCCTATGTCACTTTTTTTTACTGGCAGGTGTCCCTCACCAATAGGTGTCTTTGGCTGATGTAAGAGCAAGATTTTAGAAATAGAAAGACAAACTCCAAAGTATTTGAATGACATTTTTAATATGGTGAGACCATAACTAAAGTGTGGATGCTTGGAGGAGAAGATGAACTGTAGGGCCCAACCCCTATGGTTTGACCATGCAATTTGGTACATTGCAAATAATTTGCCAGCTTTCTTCTCAAACTATTTCTACAAGCTGATTGCAACTCGTTTCTCCTTTTTATGAAGTCCCATAACATGGTGCAATTCTACAAAGATTCGCTTAATTTACACTACATGAGGGACTTGGTGCTTAGCTAGAAAGAACCTCGAGAAGAATCCACAAGCTTCGTCACTCCACTAACCTTTCCTAGGGATGGTTTCCTATGGGGAGCTCATGTTGAGTTCATTAGAGATGCAGCCAACGAGAGTTTTTGATCCTACAAAGAGGACAAGGTTTGTTGGACATACTGGCATGACTTGTGGATGGGCATGTGGTACCCCATACCCCTCGGGAGGACATAGCACGAGCAGATGGATTGATTGGTAGCCTTCATCGGAGAGCTTGTTCCACCTAGATAGCCTAGAATCATAGTATGGCATATAGAAAAGTCAAGGGGAGGCAAATCTATTTCTTATACTAATGCAAATAGCA
Organism: Dipteris shenzhenensis; assembly: GCF_047967505.1. Classification (NCBI taxonomy): domain Eukaryota; kingdom Viridiplantae; phylum Streptophyta; class Polypodiopsida; order Gleicheniales; family Dipteridaceae; genus Dipteris; species Dipteris shenzhenensis. Next base: position 3,032,236 of record NC_141626.1, read on the forward strand.
ACAATCTCCTGGTCTGACAAATCTTGTATGATGACAAAGAATGATGTTTGATAGGTATGACCTCCCGGTCCGACAACTCTTGTATGATGACAAAGAATGATGTTTGATAGGTATGTTTCAATGTCCAAAGAGAGATTAACTTATTACCACGTGGAAGATCTACATTGATTTACAATAGAAAGGTTTATGGATGCTTTGTACATGTTTTTTTTAATAATCCATTATTGGAACTCTTATCTTTGAAAGAAACGCTTGCTAAATTCTTCCATCTTCATAGACTTTATGATGTGCATGACTCTTTAGACTCAATAGGGTTTGGGTGGACATTCACTAAGAGTTTAGTTGTTGTTTAATGTAAACCCGAATGGACTTTTAGGCATGGAATGGGGAATGTGCGCCTTTGTCATAAAAAGGACTTTGCAAGCTTTGTAAATCAGAAATGGGGTCATGTGTCAATATTAGATAGCCATGTGGTTGCTTGTGAGCCATTACAATAAAAATTACAAAAAGGGTTGGGACATATTGCTTGTGAGCCGTTACAATAAAAATTACAAAAAGGGTTGGTATATATTGTTAAAAAGAATTATGATGCCAATGGAGCCTTGGATTGTCTTGTGAATGCTTGGTTCAAGATTGCAAACTTCTTTCCATAGTATGTGCAATTCTTTAAAGGCATGGATCAAGATTACTTTGAATTTTGCAATGAGAAATTCTCACAAGTTGTGTAGAAAAAGATCAAGAACTTTGGAAAATCCCCATAATTTTGGGAAACATTGGATGTACAGGAAGAGATTCACCATCTTGTTTGCTAGCTACCTCTATAGACAAATCAACCAATACACCTGCATTGGTTTGCAAAAAACTGATACATGATGCAACAAAGGATAGATTAGGAAGCAAAGACTTCCAACTAGTCACTCATCTAGAAATCCTCAACCAATTGGTCAAAGAGATTACTCAATTCGAAAATCCATTGCACATGATACGTGCCCACACACATGCACATGCATGCATGCACGCACACATGCACACATGCATGCATGCCATTTGAAGGTATTTTTGCATGAATTAATGAATTAAAAGGCCCAACATGTATCACATTCCCTTAATGGGTTCTCATTTATGATTGGAGCTAGAAAGCTGCTCCTCATGTTCATTTCGGTGGCACTTGGCTGTTCGTGACTACTCACCTTTTCCAAAGCCTGCTTCTTGACTATGCCTTCACACGGGTTCATGGCCACTTCTCTTGCTTGTCTAGTACATGTACAATACTTGGCTATTCCAGCATGTTGCTCCTCACTACTTCATAGCTCCCAACCTCCATGGCTCCCTTCATGTCTCTCGGCTTGCTGGCTCCTGGTCCCTTCTCTTTGATTTACTTGTTGCATGGTCTCTCTTCATGTTCACAATAATATGGTTCCCGATGCCTTCTCTTAAATTTACATGTAGTCGTGGTCCTTCCATTGAGACATGGACTGACTCTCCTTGCTCGAGCCATGCTACCCTTGTTGATTTGCCTTAACACTTTCACCTCGAGCAAAACTCTCCGTCTTCTTAATCTCTTGTGGTTAATGCTTCATATTATTCCAGTTTGGCAAAAGCAAGACTAGTCTTACCTTTATTTATGTGCTTGCCTTGATGCACTTCCCTTACCTCTTTTACCTCTTTTACCTTCCCTTCATATGCTTCTCTTCATTCTTTGCTTTAGAAGATGTAGTGGTCAAGCTCTTAGGTTTTTAATTGACTTAAGCCTTGCTCAACTCTTTTATCTGTGTGTGTGTGTGTGTACGTGTATCTCACTTAACACTACTATAGAGTTATTAGTCCCTTTAAGCCCTTCTTTAATCCTTTTAATTCTCCACTTTACTCCCTTTAATACCTTCCTTACAGAGCACTAAGTATCTTGCTTATATATTATATATATATGTGCGCACGTGTGCGCGTGTGTGTGTGCATGTGTGTGCATGTGTAGATATGGAGAAAGATATTTATACATAGATATAAACATTTAGTGGCCTGTTGTTCTTTTGTCATAAAAATCTGTAGCCCCCCCTTACCTCATTGGCCTCCAACCCCCTCTTCTTCTATAAGCATGTAAGAAAGAATATGTTTATATGAGAATATAAAATTCCTTATATACACACATTCTTTTTAATTCAAATTTATACATATTTGTCTATATAATGACATTTATATAGTTAGTCTCCTTTCCTAGTCTCTTAGCTTAAGCATTTTTCAGACTTACCCTTTGATTTTTAAATTTCTCTTTAGAATGTAACTTTCTTAATTTTCTACTCTTTAGGTCCACCTTCTTAATATTTTAGCTATAGATTCTATCACCCCTTTTTTAAAAAAAAGGTTATGTAGAATTTAGCACTCTAGAATCTCCCTTAATACACTAACAATTTCTAAGAAAAGAGAAAGTTTTTTCATCATGGGTATGGAATACCCCTCACGGTTTTGTTCATATGGGTGTGGACTACCCCCTATTTTACAATAAGTTCCATTAATTGAGCAATAGTTTTCTTTCCGTTATTTAGGCGTGGAATACCTCCCTCTTTTCTTTTCTTTTTTGTCAAAAAAAGAATTTAACTCTCTTACACGGGTGCAGAATCCCCCCCTTTTTAAAATTTTTGATGCCCCATCTTTTTAAATCATTTTAGAATCCTAGTAGGTGACTTGCTTTGTGGTATAAGCAATAACAAGTTGGGGTTTATAGGCATTTCTTGTCTTCCCTCACAAACTATGATGCTCTATCACATTGTTTTGTCTAAATGGTGACATGTAAGTGGACCCACATGGACTACTGGGACGAATTTGAGACTTTTGTATTAACTTTTATTTAACACACACACACACACACACACACACACACACATTTCCTTTTTTCCTCTTGACCACTCTAATTATTCTTTCTACCCTTTATATTCCTTTGATATTCCTTTAAAACTACCTTTCCCCCTTTCTCTCTCTCTAGAATTTTTCTCTCTCTTTACCCTTCTTTCCCCTCTCTTTCTCCTAAATCCCCCCCCCCCTAAATCCTCCCATTTTGTCCCACTCTACCACCTTTTCAGTTTTCACTGGTTTCTCCTAATTGTTTCTATTATCCCTCCCCCTAAGTTCCTGTATTTTCTCCCTCCTAATTTTCCCTACACTTTCCTAATTCCCACATTTTTCCTATTTTTTCCCAATTCTCTCCTTTATTTTTCCTACTTTTTCTAATTTTCATCTTAAAGTTCTCCTAATTTTTTACATTTTGCCTAATTTCCCCGTCTTTTCCTTAAATGTTCCTAATTATCCCCTATTTTTGCCTAATTTCTTCTTAAATTCTCCTCTTTTTCTCTAATTAGTTCTAAGTATCTAGTTTCCCCTTAAAATTTTCTCGTAAGCTCTTAAACTTTCTCCTAGTTTCTAATTTTCTTCTAATTTTTCTCTTGTTCTCTATTTTTGTTTCTATTCTTCTCAGTTATTATTTTTTCTTAATTTCTCTTAATTTTCTCTTATTTATCTTTACTTTTTCCTCTCTCAAACCCCACCTTCCTTCTCTCTCTCTCTCTCTCTAAACCTCTCTCTATCTCTATCTCCCTCTTTATCTCTCTCTACCCTATCTCCCAACCATCTAATCATACCAAATTTCTCTCTACTTTCACACTGCATTACCCTAACTACACTCCCTTAAAACTATAAGTACTCTCCTTTCCCCATACTAGAGTCCCCAACTAACCAAACTCTCCCTAACTCCCCTCTTTACTCGCTTTCTCAAAAATTATGTTCTATTCTCTCCCTCCCTGCTCTCTCTCTCTCTCTCTCTCTCTCTCTCTCTCTCTCTCTCCAACCCCCTAATCACTATCTAACTACTTTCCCTAAACTAATCCCTAACTTCAACCCCAAACTAACCCCTAACTACTTACAAACTAACCCACAATTCAAAGTTTGACTCCTACATTTTTGCGCCATGCCTTTTTTTAAATAGCTCTCATAATCCGTGATCTCCCATGCTTCCTCGACTGTCACACCCTTGGAGTTTGGAATCCTCACTTCATTAATAACCCTTGACCTCCCCGACGTACTGCTGACTACTACCGCGAAGCTATTTAAACCCATTACGCTCTCACAATCCTCTCAAGCTACTTGATACCTTCTATCCTTTGCTCTGTGTTAGGGTTACTACCCCCTCTGCTACTGTGCCATGCACCTACTATCCTTCGCACACCTCTGATTGCCTCTGATTCACTATCAACGTGCTCGCCTCATGGTACACACTATCACGTCTTGGTCCCCGATTTTTCAGCATGGACTCTCAGGTCCTTTTTTATTGCCTTTCCTTTCATGCTCATACTAAACAACCAACCAACCCTCTCCCCCCCTCGCCCTTTCCATTCACTCATTTACTAAATCCCTCCCCCCTTTCATCTTATGTCCCTATTTACTTCTTCTCTAAGAATTTTTTCCTTTCCCCCTCTCTAGTTTATAAAAGGAAATTTTTTTGTTAGTAAACCCACCCCCCCATTTTTTCCTTTCCAAAATTTTCTTTTCTTATTATATCGATCTCTTTTCACTTTTTACTCCCCTCCCTCTTCCCTAGTTCCTAGTCCCTCTTTCCCCCCTTTTTTTCATTATCCCCCTAATTGTTCCCTCAATTTTTCCCTTCTATCCTCCCTAAAATATTTCTTGCACTCATGGTTACTATAATCTTGACTTTCATAAGATTAAAACTTGTTTGATAGGTTTGTGGTTAAGAGTTAATTTTATTGTGACCCCGATAACAAGGGAGGAGTGTTTATGACACCTATCTTCCAATCAAAGTTAAGTTGGTTCTTACCATGTTTTCTTGTTGGATGGTGGTAAGTAGGCATATTCCCCTCTTCAATAAAAATGATGCTGCCAATGACTTATCACAGCTCAACTTCTCATATTTCCTTTTTTCATACAAAAATGTTCACCCTCTAGTGATGTATTTCATTCATAGTGGATTTTCTATTTATTTTAAAGTTTGTCATTAAACATTTCTCTTCCTACTTTAAATTGTTTTCTCTTCACTATGGAAAGAGGTGTTGTACACACACACACTTTCCCCTACAACTTTTGATGATTGCACATAGGACCTTTAAGTCATCAAGGCCTTTCTTTGGCTTTTTGACTCCCTGATCTAACTTGGTTCTCCTTTTCTCCCTTTTTCTTTTCGGAAACATTCTTGGGATGTCTTGCTCCATCAAAGACTCTTAACAACTCCAATTCTCACTCTAAATCAAGGACCCACTCTGACTCTTGCTCCTGCCTCCTAACCAATACATTTAAGGCATCATAGCCCCCGACATTTTTAATTGCTCTTATGAGCAAAACACTATTTTACTCCACTTACCTTTTTTCATTTTTACCTTTTTAAGGACTCTTCAAACCCAACAAATGTTAGAATTGCCCACTTTCCTCTCCTTACTTGTTATTGCTTTTATTAAGACCTCAACTTAATCTATTTGCTTCCACACTGCTAAATTTTTACCTACCTTACTCAAGTACATATTTTCCATTCCTTAAAATGGCACTTCTTAATACTTCTTTACCTTTTCAAGTAGACAGTAGGTCATCACACTAGGTGATGACCTATTGTCTCACCTAGTGTGTTGTATCCTACTGGGGCAAAGGTGGGTACACACACACACACACTTTTCCTTTTTTCCTCTTGACCACACTAATTATTTTTTTTGCCCTTTATATTCCTTTGATATTCCTTTAAAACTACCTTCCCCCTTTCTCTCTCTAGAATTTTTTTCTCACTCTCTTTACCCTCCTCTCCCCTCTCTTTCTCATAAATTTCCCCCCCACTAAAACCTCCCATTTTGTCCCACTCTACCACCTCTTTAGTTTTCATTGGTTTCTCGTAATTGTTTCTATTATCCCTCCCCCTAAGTTCCCATATTTTCTCTCTCCTAATTTTCCCTACTTTTTCCTAATTCCCCCATTTTTCCTATTTTCTGCCCAATTCTCTCCTTTATTTTTCCTACTTTTGTCTAATTTTCTTCTTAAAGTTTTCTCCTAATTTTTTACATTTTGCCTAATCCCCCCCCCTTTTTCCCTAGTTTTCTTTTCCTTAAATTTTCCTTATTTTTCCCTAATTTCTTCTTAAATTCTCCTCTTTTTCTCTAATTTGTTCTAAGTATCTAGTTTCCTCTTAGATTTTTCTCCTAAGTTCTTAAACTTTCTCCCAGTTTCTAATTTTCTTCTAATTTTTCTCTTATTCTCTATTTCTATTTCTATTTTTCTCACTTATTATTTTTTCTTAATTTCTCTTATTTATCTTTACTTTTTCCTCTCTCAACCCCCCCTTCCTTCTCTCCTTCTCTCTCTCTCTCTCTCTCTCTCTCTCTCTCTCTCTACCCTTGCTATTCCTCTCTCTAAACCCCTCTTTATCTCTTTCCATGCTATCTCCCTCTTTATCTCTCTCTACCCTATCTCCCAACCATCTAATCATACCAATCTGCTCTCTACTTTCACACTCCATTACCCTACCTACACTCCCTTAAAACTATAAGTACTCTCTGTTCCCCATACTAGAGTCCCCAACTGACCAAACTCTCCCTAACTCCCCTCTTTACTCGCTTTCTCAAAAACTATGTTCTATTCTCTCCCTCCCTACTCTCTCTCTCTGTCTCTCTCTCCCTCCCTCCCTCTCTCTGTCTCTGTCTCTCTCTCTCTCTCTCTCTCTCTCTCTCTCTCTCTCTCTCCCTCCCTCCCTCTCTCTCTCTCTCTCTCTCTCTCTCTCTCTCTCTCTCTCTCTCCAACCCCCTAACCACTATCTAACTACTTCCCCTAAACTAATCCCTAACTTCAACCCCAAACTACTTACAAACCAACCAACAAATTTACAGTTTGATTCCTGCATTTTTGCGCCACGGCTTTTTTTTAAGACCTCTCATAATCCTTGATCTCCCATGCTTCCCTGATTGTCATAGCCTCAGAGTACAGACTGCTCACTTCATTAATAACCCTTGACCTCCCCGACATACCGCTAACTATTACCTTGAAGCTATTTAAACTCGTTATGCCCTCATAATCCTCTCAAGCTACCTAGTACCTATTGTCCTTCACTCTGTGTTGAGATTGCTGTGTCATGCACCTACTGTCCTTCACTTTGTGCTGCGGCTATGGTGTCGTGCACCTACTGTCCTTCGCATAACTCTGAGGCTCTAACCTTGCCTAAGTACTGATACATTACGCATCAGCCCCCATGTGCTGCCACATAGTCCACAATCTTCTTCAATTGCCTTTGATTCACTATCGACGTGCTCACCTCATGGTACACACTATCACATCATGTCCCCGATTTTTTAGCATGGACTCTCAGGTCCTTTTTTATTACCTTTCCTTTCATGCATATACTAAACAACCAACCAACCCCCCCTCCCCCTTTCCTTTCACTCATTTACTAAATCCCTCCCCCCTTACATCTTAGGTCCCTATTTACTTCTTCTCTAAGAAAAATTTCCCTTCCCCCTCTATAGTTTATAAAAGGATTTTTTTTTTAGTAACCCCACCCCCCCATTTTTTCCTTTCCAAAAATTTCTTTTCTTATTATATTGATCTCATTTCACTTTTTACTCCCCTCCCTCTTCCCTAGTTACTAGTCCCCCTTTCCCCCTTTTTTTCATTAACCCTCTAATTGTTTCCTCAATTTCTCCCTTCTATCCTCCCTAAAATATTTCTTGCACTCATGGTTACTCTAATCTTGGCTTTCATAAGATTAAAACTTTCTTGATAGGTTTGTAGTTAAGAGTTAATTTTATTGTGACCCCGATAACAAGGGAGGGGTGTTTATGACACCTGTCTTCCCAATCAAATTTAAGCTAGTCCTTACCATGTTTTCTTGTCGGATGGTTGAAGGTAGGCAGATTCCCCTCTTCAATAAAAATGATGCTACCAATGACTTAGCAAAGCTCGACTTCTCACATTTCCTTTTTTCATTAAAAAATGTTCACCTCTAGTGATGCTATTTCATTCATAGTGGATTTTCTATTTATTTTAAAGTTTATCATTAAACATTTCTCATTTCTACTTCAAATTTTTTCTCTTCACTATGGAAAGGGGTGTTGTAATGTCTTCTACACATACACACACACACTTACTATCCCTTTCCCACTTTACACTCAATTTACTTTTTATCCCTTCCCCCTATTTATTTCCATGTTTAAGTCCCCCCCCCTTCCTTTTTCCCTTCCTTCCCCCCCTCCACGTCTCTAATTTTTCCCTAGTTTTCTCCTTTATTCCCCCTAATTTTGGTTAAATTTCCCTTAAATTTTTCCTATATATTTTTTAAATTTCCTACCCCCCCCTAATTTTTCCCTAGTTTTTTCCTTTAATTCCCTCCTAATTTTGCTTAAATTTCCCTTAACTTTTTCCTATATATATTTTCAATTTTTTCTAATTTTCCTAACCCCCCCCTTCCCCACCTTTTTCCCTTAATTTTCACCTAGATCTTCTCCCAATTTCCCCCTATTTTTGCGCCCCTAAATTCCCCCTAGATTTTCCCAATTTGTTCCTTTTTTATCTCTTTTAAACTTTTTAAATCTCTCTCAACTCCCTAACTACACTCACTAACTAACTTGATCCCCCTAACTACCCCCTAACCACCTTAACTACCCCCCCTCCCTTTTTTATTTTGCTGCCTTTCTACACATTTCTCGAAGTCCTGAACCGCCGCTGTGGGGGTTAAAGGTCACTGTGCCTTTACCCCAGTTATGTACAATACTCAAACACATATATAAATGAATGAAAAAGAAGATTAGGGTGGTTCTGCACTTAAATATGCAAAGGGTAGATCACAGTTCAAGGGGAAGTCCCAAGAAAGAGGGAAGTCTCATAGCAAATCTAGGGCACAAAACATTGAGTGTTATCATTGTGGCAAGAAGGGCCACAGGAAAAAGGATTGCTACAAGCTAAAAAGAGAGCAAATTGATAAGAGAAAGAATGCAAATTGGGGTGTAAATAAGAAGGAAGAGAGTCCAAGGAAGGACCAAGGAAAAATCAAGAAGGGGATTAATGCAGTCATCACTGATAATAGTGACAATGACATTCTCTTCATGACTAGTCTACCTGCAGACTTGCTTACCACTTCAGATGATGCATATTCCCAAGATTGGATTTTGGATTCTGGTGCTTCATTCTATGCTACTTCCCATAGGGAATGGTTCTCCATTTATTACAGTGGAAAGATAGGTTGTGTGCATCTTGAAAATAACTATGCATGTGACATAGTGGGAGCAGGTGACATGTGCCTAAGCTGACCAAGAGTCATATTTCAGCAGGTCAGCTAGAAAATTCAAAAGGGCTCTATGGTTTTGGCTAGGGGTGCCAAGTGTGGGACATTGTATCCCTTACATGTATCAAGGGTGTCTAATCATGTTGTTTCAATAACTAAGCAACCAAGTACTTCTTTGTGGCATTGCCGGTTGGGGCACATGAGTAAGAATGGAATGAAAATCTTATGCCATTTGGGTTATATACCGCATTTAAGTTTTTCTGACTTTGAATTTTGTGAGCATTGTCTCTATGGGAAACATATGGGAAAGAAAGAGATTAAAAGGCTTGATTTGGTGCATTCGGATGTATGTGGTCCCATGCCTACACGGTCATTAGGCAGGGTTGAATGCTATGTGACATTCAATGATGATGCAACTAGGAAAGTGTGGGCTTATGCTATAGGTCGGAAGAGCGATTTGTTCTAGGTATTTCAAAAATGGTTGGCTTTGGGTGAAAATGAGTCGGGTAGAATGCTTAAATGCCTATGGACTAACAATGGTGGAGAGTATATCTCTCATCACTTTCAACATTTTTGTGATACATGTGGGATCAAGAGGGAGTTCACGTCCCCTTGTACTCCTCTAAAGCAAAATCCAGTTGTTGCAGAATAGATGAGCCGTACCATTCAGGAAAGGTTGCAATGTATGCTTTCCAATGCAAGTCTTTCTAGTGGTTTTTAGGTGAGGCAATGAAGATTGCAATGCATGTGATCAATAGATCACCTAATAAGAGTTTAAATGGTGGTGATCTTGAAGAGGCATGGAGTTGCAAGAAGCCCTTTTAGTCTCATTTGTGTATATTTGGGTGTGAGGCATATGCATATGTGCTAAAAGAGCTTCGGAAGAAGCTAGATCCTAAGTCTAGGAAATGCATCTTTCTGGGTTATGGTGAAAGTGGAGAGATGGACTATCATCTCTAGGATCCAAAAGCAAAGAAGATCATACGAAGCCATGATGACTATGTGATGCTTATTGATTGCAGCAGGGAGCCTTCTTGCTACAGAGAGGCCATGAAGCGCGAGGATCAGCACAAGTGGGAGTGTGCTATGCAATCAGAGATGAATTCACTCATGAAAAATATTACTTGGGACTTGGTTTCTTTGCCACATGGAAAGAAAGCAATGGCATGTAAATGGGTCTATAAGATGAAGGTCACAAGTGATGTGTGCCTAAGTACAAGGCCCGTTTTGTTTCTAAAGGGTTTAAGCAAGAGAAGGGTGTGGACTTTGATGAGATCTTCTCTCTGGTTGAGAACAGGTTATTGATTAAGGACTCATGGAAAAAATATAATATTGAAAATGGCTATTTACTCTGCAAAAATAGAATATGTGTCATAATAACAATGACATACAGTGAGAAACTCTTTTTGAGTGTTATGATATATCTAGTGCAAGACACCTAGGAATTCAAAAGATGTAAGTACTTATGAAAATATAAATCATTTTGCTAGGAGGTTTGCTACATATTTTGGAGATCACATCTAGCAAATGGGAAAACATCTCCATGAATTTCAATGTTGTATACATAGGACACAGAGGGGGCATGACTTTGTGTGGGTTATTGTGGATTAGTTAACCAAGATGTCTCAATTTATTAAGAGGCAAAAACTCCTAAATTAGCAAAGCTATTTATGAAGCACATTTATACATTGTATGTGCTACCAGCTGGCATTATTAGTGATCGGTAGTCATTTTTGGAGGTCTATTTTCATGAGGTTAGCTTTATTTGTGGAGCATATTTATAGATTTTATGCCCTACTAACTGGTATTGCTACTGATCAGGATGTAAACTTTAACAGTCATTTGTGGAGGTATGCTTTCATGAGCTTGGAAACTACTTGGAAAATGAGCAATGCAAACCATCCACATAAGAGATTGTCACACTTAAAATCACGTCATTTAGGATAGGCCAACCCCTAAAAAAATTTAAACCTCGATCTGTAGTCCAAAGAAATTGGACTGTAAGTGTTTCTAGTAATGGGTCGGAGAGGGTAGAAGGGTTGCTAGTGTATTTGAATTGCATGGCAATTACTTCACATGTTTGACAGTATTAATGCTAATGCACTTTCCAATCGGTTTTCTTAAATGAAATGCAATATGAGGACACTTTAAAATCGTCTCTCATGTAGAGGGATTGGCAAATGTCCAAACGGACACCTAATTTTCACCCTTGTTTTCACCACCACCTCTATTGTGTATATACCACTCAAGTGTGTTACCTATAATATCAAGAGCACAACCAACATGCTTTTGTTGGTAGGCAAGGCTTCCTTGCAAGCTATCATATATTTTATGCTACACAAGATTCATTTTGGGTGTTGTTATGTTACTAAGACATGAACTTCAACTAAGTATGGCCTTCAATGATCCTAGTGGTTGATGGATGAACAGACAATGTATGCTAAAAGGTGAGATTTATGAATTTGCATCCTTATATGCCTCACAAAACTCTATGGATGGGCAATCGTATGGAGGTTAGTGACCACTTATCCGTGGATTACAAATGCCTTTTTATGTGGTATTGTCAATAATTCTCCGACCTTTGGTGATAGCACTACTCACCATATGTGCATGACTAATATTGAAAGAAATGATTGGGCAACTACAATGTCCTTCCTGAATCATAGAGACTTGTGGAAGTACCTAATGCCTCGGGCCTTTGTCTTTACTTATAAGCATAATCCATTGGTATTAGGATAGGCTAGACCGATGTTATATGCTTAATTCCACTCAATTTGATGCCTTCACCTGTAACATGTCCCTTGATTTCTCTCTGTGTCTATTGGAATATCCTCAGCCACTACCATGCAAATTGCTTGTTGGAGAATAATGCCTATCTTTCATGTGATGGTTGCAGTTGTATAGTCACTAGGGAGATTGGGCCTTTGCAATTGCATGCTATGGTAGACATTTATCTGGCATGGCGATGTTTTGTGACTAGTATACCATGTGACCTGAATCTTAGAGACTTATAGAAGTACCTAATGCCTCGGGCCTTTGTCTTTACTTATAAGCATAATCCATTGGTATTGGGATAGGCTAGACCGATGTTATATGCTTAATTCCACTCAATTTGATGCCTTCACCTATAACATGTCCCTTGATTTCTCTCTGTGTCTATTGGAATATCCTCAGCCACTACCATGCAAATTGCTTGTTGGAGAATAATGCCTATCTTTCAGATGATGGTTGCAGTTGTATAGTCACTAGGGAGATTGGGCCTTTGCAATTGCATGCTATGGTAGACATTTATATGGCATGGCGATGTTTTGTGACTAGTATACCATGTGAGACTAAGGACGTTAATTTATGAGAGTACAAAGACAATCCCTAGCTGATGCAAAACACACTTTGCAAGTTTTACTAGTAGAGAATCATTCTCAAGAGCTTGATACCTTGACAAGAGCTCAACTTTTTCTTTCAACGAATGATCAAAGGTAATTACTTGATGGCAAGTTAGAGACAAAAGTGCCTAATTTAATGTTAAAGGTTGCTCTTCCAAGGCTGCCTTCAAAAGCCTCACACTCAAAGAATGCTTCCTCTCATAGATTGAAAAAACCTAATGGTCGGTGCAAGGCGAAAGAGGGAATAGGGAGGGTGGGGGTAGGGAGAGAGGCTAGGCAATGAGGAAGAGAGAGGAGGAGAGTTCGAGTGGGGTAGGGGCTGCTGCTCTAGGGGAGGCAAGAGTTCCTCAAGGCTTATGGACCATTCTAGCATTAATCATGCATAGCATTTGTTCCTTCTATACGATGACCTTGTATTAACACTACAAGTACCGCCATCATTGGTATGTTTCTTGCAAAGCCTAGTAGTTAGATATACACACCCTTTTTATCATCATATGAGTACATCGTCATCTAGTCAGACATGATTTGTCTTTTAGTATGGATGTAATTTCCAGTTTTTTCTACTATTACCTACCACCAAGTTAATTCTCAAACTTCAAATTTTATGAAAGCATTAAAGAAGACACATCAAATCCCAAGGCCAACCTCCAATAGGCCTGATAGGAAGAGAGGCCTTGAAGACATGGAGGCCAATGCAATAGGAGGGGAGCACTCCATCTTGTGATCCACCCACTCCTCCTTGGGTGCTAAGTGGATCAATGCTCTAGGAAGGTGCGTCATTCACTGGATCAATGCTCTAGGAAGGTGCGTCATTCACTCCTTGGGTGCTAAGTGGATCAATGCTCTAGGAAGGTGCGTCAACTATTGGATGAGGAGCTCAAGCTCTACTACCATATGGTTACCTATTACTAAGTGTTGAACGTGAGGTGTAACCCTATGTCCAATTAATGGACTTCCAAATTGTCACCTTAACATGCAGTAATCATGGAATTTCTCTCAAACTACAATGTCACCACCAACATCACCTATCTTCACAATTTGCAAATCAACCACATCACTACCACTTCACCATTGACACTGTGTGGGAAGCCTTCAACCTCCTTGTACTATCTAATGGATACAAGAATCAGTGCAGCTTGGATGCCAAGCTAAAGGGAGTTGTGAACTACGACACTAGAAGAAACAGGGGTGGAATTCAGTCTGAAGAAATTCTGATACTAGGGCTACAAAAGCTAGCCTGAATGGTGCATCTCCTTACTAAGATTGACATTATGGAGCACCACAATACCATTATGCCAAACATGCTGGTTAGGCTCCATAATCCTCACCACCAGCTCAAAAATTGGGCTGACTACTTCTACACACAACTGAAAGAAGTCTGCGCACACCACGACAACTAACTTGGCAATCCCATGCTTCTGATGCCGATCATTTACCATTTGGATTGCCAAGAGATGCCCTGTGCTTATGGCTTGGCCGATAAAGACAATGTGTAAGTACCTTCAAAAGGGACCCAGTCAGGCCCATGGCCCTCATCCAAGGTTGCTACACACCAAGGACCAACAACGAGGTGAATCCTCTACCGTGCAAGCCCATAAGGAGCAAGAAGTAGTCAAAGCCACGGCCAAGTGGGATTCCCACTTGGATACCCACAAGAAAGAGTGGGAGGAGAAGGAGCCCACCAAGGTACAGTCCAAGTCGAGGTGAGCAAGGAAAAATACAAAGATAAAGTGGTCAAAGAATGAGACCTAGAGAATGCCCAATAGTAGTCAAAGCCACAGCCAAGTGGGATTCCCACTTGGATACCCACAAGAAAGGGTGGGAGGAGAAGGAGCCCACCAAGGTATAGTCCAAGTCGAGGTGAGCAAGGAAAAATACAAAAAGTAATCACGAGACCTAGAGGATACCCAATAGTACCTCGATGACTTCTTATAGCACAACAACAATATTCTAGGGGTGCCAGATGCACCAACCAAAAACATCCTACATTAAAGTGGAATTAGCACCCAAGACCTCTCCAACCTATACTTCTCCCTGCAGGCAAAAGGGTTCATTCAAGATATGACAGCCTCTGTCGGTCCTTCTAGACCCATAGGGGCCGAGCTATAGGAAGCCCTTGCATTTTGCTTCTCTAATACACCTCGTCCAATGCATACTCAAAGCATATAATTAGATGTGCTCTTAGAATTTCCTTTAAGTCGATCAAAAGGAGGAGAGATTGATGGTATCATCTCTCATCGAGCAACAACAACTGGTGCTCATTGTCTTCAAATGCCACCAAGAGGCCAAGATGATCACAACCGACTTCAGTGGTGAGCTCCAGAGGCAAGTGAATGAGAAAAAGTCAAACGTGGTCGCGTTGCATGCCATATGCTGAAGTCACCCTACAGAGGGCGAAGAAGTACCAACAAGAAGCAAAAGACCTACAACGCTGCTTGACACAAGCTGAAGCAGACCTGGGAGTTGCTTGGGAAGAAACTGCCAAGCTAACCCAAAAGAACCAAGCCTATGGCAAACAAATGTGGATCATCATTTGATAATCTTGAGTATAGTATGAGGTAGAAGCAGATAGCATCTAGCACATAACTACCAGATCTAATAGCTCCATGCATAGCTCACAGTCGAGAAGGGGTCCAATTTGAACCTGCAGCGATAGTAGGAGGTCCTACAATAGGGTCCACATCCCTATGCAAGACACACAAGGAAAGGGAAGAAAATGAACTTGGCTGGTACATGGTCATGTCCCGTCACCTAGCCACACACTCCCTCGCCCCACAAACAGTCACGTAAATATTAAAATTATGCTTTGCCACATTGTTTGCACAAAATGTCACCTACGATCTTGACCTCACTACCCCTCTTCCACCTAATTCCCTCCTCTTGCTCACCCGATGCCCACAAAAGATCACTGTAAACCCATCTTAGCCATGGCATTCTTTAGCACAGACCTAGATCTTCAATGACAAATGGATATAACCCTCCTCAAACTCCACCCTATCCTTCTCAAATTTCACACTTGGTGTCAAGTCATACAAGAATCCTCAATGTTTTCCCCTACCAAGGATATTTTGCAATTAGAAAATCCAAACGGAATAGAGACCTGGTTTTGCGATCCTCACGACTTGGACAAAGGCCTTGGTTGGTTGCAAAACAACGGATGTCGAGAGCCCATCTGCACCCATGAATATATGCTTTATAATAATGTCCAACAATACAACCCTGATGGAATTATAGTTTTGTATAACTGATTTTTGGAAGCCATAGAGGCCATTATTAAAACCGGCACAAGTAATTTTGAGACCATTCATGTGGCCTACATGGAAGAAATCTTTGAAGACAAACACAACCTTTGCCATTTTTGCCTCCACACAACCCCCTCCTGCCAAGGACAAAAACCACCTTGTAATATCAATCTCGCTTGTTCGCTTTCCCCCATAACATATACTGAGATAAGCCCATCCAGTCCATTCACTAACAACACACACATGCCCACCCAACCCCTGGCAGTTCTTCACATGCTTCTAATGCACCCCATACCACCACCTCTTGCACACCTGAACCCATGCACATAGGGACACGGGACGCATCCCAAGAGCTAAGTTCTAATGCTGCAGTGGATGTAAATGCTGAGCTCCTCCAATACAGACTACAACCGGACCTTATCCACAAGGGACAAGATTCACAGCCTTCCATTGTCGATGCCAGTCTAGAGAAAGAAGAATAATTTTCGGTTAATGACGACGATCAAATCTTGCAAAGCCTGCTCCAGCCCAGACTAGTGCCCTTTACTTGAGCCCTTCTAGGTGTTTCCTGATGAAACAACTCTATAACACTGGAAGAACCAAACTGGAAGGCTCTCACATCATTTTTATAAATATAATGGACTTGTACACCCACTCACCACCTTCTTTTAGACCAGGGTGGGTGGCCTATCCATGAAAAACATGAGGGGGGTACACAATCTCAAAGGACTCTTCCCTCCCTATATAGGATATTGATGCGGGTTTGCAACTGCCTTAGCACATACCATTTTGGAAGTAGGCAAACTTTTGGCAAATCTACTGACACTAGCTTTGAGCAGCATAGCCACCCAACTTACATGTCAATGCAACATTGGTGGACCTGGAGTTTTTCCAAGGAGTGGAAAGTGAGCTACTCAAATATTATTTACAATTTTCCTCACTTCAACTTCCACAAGGTCCTCACAATGTCAAAATTTTTGTATTTGCTATAGACCTTGAATGAGACCTATGCCACTATTCTTGATCGGCAATCTTCGCCTCGATACTTTTTTCTTGACTCATAATCTTTTTGCTTCGTGGCATCCTAGTCAAGGAGAAGCACTAGGTCCTCAACTCCAAACCCATCTTTGACCTCGATGACGGACCCTCACAAGGACCGGTGCTTCGCATGTTCCTCCATGTCCAAAACCTCCATGATCATCATATACGAACATTCAAGGATATGCATGATACAATTTTTTGAAAGCCTTGCCCCAATTTTGTCGCATAACCAACCACTAGCTCTGGACCACCATTCCATGCTACAAGCTGCCCTCTTCTTTGATTAGGATCCAAGGATGATCAAAAACAGGAAGGGGAGCATGTTCACCACCTTGGTTGACCAAGGTGCTATTTTGACATTTTTTGGATCTATCAAGATCCTAGGATAGAGTCTAAGAGAGATCATGCCTTGGCCCAATAGACCGAGAAAACATGTGTGCCTCAGGATCTATGGAGCGCTCTAAGGTGGATGGAACCTGTGTGGAAACATGATGAAGAGAGTGCTCATGACATGTACCTCAAGTCAATTAGGTTCCAAGATAGATTAGCTTGGACTCATAAAGAGAATCTTGAGATAGTGCAAAGTGCTTGATTGATATTATTTCAAATGAACCTCCCTTTTATAGGTGAGGGTACTTATATCTATATGCTTGCTAACATGTGGGATATCTCCTCCATGCCATGTGGTAGCTTGCCCTTTACTCATACCTTTGCTCTACATGTGCTCATGGCACCACAACTCTCAACACCTCCCCTTGGTGCCATGATCCTTTGGCTACTGCAAGGTGGTCAGATGTGAGTTATGAATCCATCACCTCCCCTTAGTGCATGCATTGCTACTTGAGGTGGTCAAGTGTGGTTTTTACAAGTCAATACCTCCCCTGGGTGCTTTCATAGCTACTCTCAGGTGGTCAGGTTTGATTTACAAAGCATAGGCAAGGTTGGCAAGGTTTTTGTTTCTCAATACATTCCATTGATGTCACCTTTTGGCTCATGGCTTGATGATGATGGCATTTGCTTCTTTGCTTGGTGTAGCTTCATGCATGATGCTTTGTTCTTTCATGTGCCTTGATGCTTTATGTGTGGATGCCATGCTTTGTGCTTTGGTCATTTCATGCACTTGTGCTTTTGGCATGCTTATGACAATGATGTGTGCATTCATGCTTTGATTTGTCATTTGTTGCAAAGGTCTTACCATGAGCTTTATTTTGCTTCAATGGCAGTGTCTGATTGCTAGTAATGATTTTGATCTAATAGGCGCATGGAGCTCGAAAAGACGATCACTTTTCCTTTTTGGAGCATGTGGAAATTCTTCCTAGATTGCAAGTTACGGCTTGTCAAAGTTTCTGTGAAGAAAAGGGGGTCTTGATGATGTGGCACAGGGATTCACATGCTGAATTCCAAACTGTGCTTACAAAGGGACTGTGCTTACTATGCCATGTGGCAGTCTTCTAACTAGACTGAGTTAACCCAAGGTAATCAAACTTAACTATGGTCCAAGCACTGAACCTAACGCCACTAACTTTACCACCCCTAACCATGGCTTAGTGTGGGTTGACTTGACTAGTCCTATCTACCATGTGTCACTCAATGGTGGTGACCTTGGTGGCTTTGGATTTCTACAGTGGATTTAGTGGATTTAGAGGCTGAGAGCTACGACACGTCGCAAAACACCCTTGGCGTGGAGGAGCGGATCGTTTGGAGACTAGGGAGGCAGCTGGTGTTTCGCTATTGCAAGGTCGTGGAGATCTTGGAGGGTCTTTTGTGTAGCTGCTGTGGGAGTTTCCTCCCGCCGAGGGAGTCCGTCGGCCGTGCGTTGGTGTTGTGGCATCTCTTCTCATTGTAGAGTCCGTGGTTTATGGAAGCTCGTCATGGTCGAGTTTGCTCTAGGCTATGGCAGAGAAGTGAAGGAGGCCACTGTTTACTGAGCTACGTTGCTTTTTGCTCGCATGTGAAGCCTGCTAGAGGTGTCCGATCATTGATGTGCAGAAGCTTGAAGGAGCTAATTGATTGCAATGGGTGAGGCTGAGGAGCTACGGGTCTGCAACTCATTTCTTGCTTTGCTGCTACCCGTGAAGGAGCTGATCATTAAGAGATGGCGCTGCAAGGTTGATGCAGTTACGCAGTTTCGTTGGTGGAGGCTTGTCATCGATGGAGGCACTGGAGTGTAGAAGGATTCTTCTGCTGGCCTTTGAAGGTTGGAGTCAACCTTTTGCAGTAGCTCGTGGATGTGTGCTACAATAGAAGTCGCTACTAGGGCTAGACGACCATGAAGGCTAGTTTGTGGAGATTGAGCTTGTAGAGATAGCTCTTGGTGGCTTCAAGGTTGGAAGCCGACCGGTTGACTAGTCAATTTGGAGCACTAGAATGACAATAGATAGGAAACTTTTCTCAAAGCTTTCAACAAACTGAACAATCAGAGACTCTCTTTCTCACAAGCTCTCTAAGAAGAAGAAAAAGAAGAACTCCTCACAAAATCGATCTCTAAAAGAAATGAATTCTCTCTCTCTCTCATCAGGAATGACGGAAATATCTCAAAGCAATGAACGAAATTTTCATTCAATGGACGAAATTCTTTCAATCTGAAACTATAACTAACCTAGGAGAAAACATGTGCTCCTAAGGCAAGCCTACAACTAATCTAGGAGACTAGACCTAAGCTCTAATACCATGAGAAAACATGTGTGCCTCAAGATCTATGGAGCGCTCTAAGGTGGATGGAACCTATGTGGAAACATGATGAAGAGAGTGCTCATGACATGTAACTCAAGTCAATTAGGTTCCAAGATAGATTAGCTTGGACTCATAAAGAGAATCTTGAGATAGTGCAAAGTGCTTGATTGATATTACTTCAAATGAACCTCCCTTTTATAGGTGAGGGTACTTACATCCATATGCTTGCTCACATGTGGGATATCTCCTCCATGCCATGTGGCAGCATGCCCTTTACTCATACTTTGCTCTACATGTGCTTATGGCACCACAACTCTCAATAGAGACTTATAAAGAGAAAGAGAGAGAGAGAGGCAATGAGAAAATTGGGTTGGCCCTCCCTTCCAAAGATGATATGCATGAGGCCAACCACCAAACTAGCCTAACACAACTTTTATGATCTCCGAAGCTATCTTCTTTGATTGCATTATAGAAGACTTGTATTTGGCCTCCCATTGAAGCACGATTGCCTTTATTCATCCAGCTTTGCAATTGACACCATAGTTACTACTTGTTGCTTGGTCCAACCCTGGGTCTCTACCAATCATTAGTTTGGGACCCGTTTTTGTGCTTGTGGTAACGGGATTGGCTCCTTAATGGAACTAGGTACTATAGAATCACCAACAACGTTTGAATTCAGTTAGTGATACAATACTCCATCATTGGTAGTAAAATGAAGGTATCCTTGACCGCCTAAAAGGCTTGGGTCACCTTTGTTGAAACTACTGCACACAAGAATTTTCAAAAGTTTCCACCTCAGCAATTGATGAGTCATGCACATTCATGAGAATTATCCTATTCAGCAAGGAAAGGTTCTAATTAAGCATAAGCAATCACTAGCTGAGCATGCAATAACATTCAGACCTCTTCAAGTTGCATAGGGGCTACAGTGTCAACTCATATTGTTCTTCATCATGCTACAAGGTCATGCATCTACTACTTGTTAAGAGAGGATTGCCATTTGTCTTTCAAAATCGATTGCAAGCCTTTGACGGTTTGATGTGGCTCGTGTCGAGCTTGTGTCACTTCTTAGCAAAGTTCCCCTAGCTAAGAAATCACCCCCATTAGCTCATCACTCGCTTGGTGGGTGAGTGCTTTTACACAACTATTTTGTTTGCACCACCTGTCGAACTCGAATTAACATTGTTGCTTACATGTTGGCCAACTATCCATCCAAGGTGCTCACCTAGTCATGCAACTCACTGACGCATTTCATCTTGTCTTCATTACAGTGGAGAAAATAGTGGATATCCTCTTGCTATCCATACGGTTAAATAATTTTGGTCGAAAAACAAGAACTGCTTCAAGAGCAGAAGCAAAAGTAGATGTTGAAGTAGAAGCAAAAGTCGATGTGGAACCAAGAATAACACAAGGATCAAAGAATGAAATCCACACAAAGCTAATTGCAAGTGTGCTTGGTAGAATCATCATGAAAGATCTTTTTGTCACCTTGGTCCACTACAAAAGAGCTCCCACCCTAGGCTTCTTGTAGGTTTTTCCATGCCTACCAATAGTACCACATGTAAAGAAATTTTTGTCTTTCCCTGACTCTATTCCAATCACCGAGACTTGTTGGTGAGGAAAGAGAACAAAAATTCAGCCCAATGCACATTGTCCTTCCTCTAAATCTTGAAAGAAGTCCATGTTGCACTTGGACAAATAGGTTGTAGCATGGTTCGGATGAACAAATTCATTAGCAAATAGAAGATGGCAGGCATTAACCATGTAGTTTCATTGAGGGAAAGAGAACAAAAATTCAGCCCAATGCACATTGTCCTTCCTCTAAATCTTGAAAGAAGTCCATGTTGCACTTGGACAAATAGGTTGTAGCATGGTTCAGATGAACAAATTCATTAGCAAATAGAAGATGGCAGGCGTTAACCATGTAGTTTCATTAAGGGAAAGTAACGGAATCCTATTCTCACACTTATTTCGTCGAAAGTTTGCAAAGTTATTGGGCAATCCTATCGAAAGAGGATGGAAATACTAAATTTCAACCTTCAACAAATCTCACCAGGAGAAACCTAGTGCGAGGGAATGCCATGTTAGATGCAAATTGTCAACTATGATCATATAGTGGATCTTGAGCAACATAGGAGCGTTGGGCACGAAAAACACAGGTAATGCAAGAAGGTTGGGGTACAGACTCCGGAGTGTGGCCATAAGGCAGGTTAATGGGGAAGGGGGTGAGAATTGGAGAACCAATAGGAGTACGCCACATGGAGAAAGTTGCCCGGTGAGGGGTGGGAAAAAACGGGCCAAAGGGAAAAGCGCGCGAAATAGTTCAAAATTTTTGAAAGGGATAAATTTGCAAAATAATTTGAAAGGCGGGGTCGTTGCATATTCTCTCTCTACAAAAAATAATTCTAAATTTTAAGCGATCCAAAAAGCGATATCCAACGTGGCCAATGAGGTAAGCTTATCCACGTAGTAAGTTTTGTTAATCGTCCGTCGTCTTCTTCGTTTTCTTCTTCTCTGTGTAACCTCCGGCATAGCTCGTAGCTCATTTCTCCTTGTATATATTGTTTCTTCGTCGCCTTCTTCGTCTTCTTCTCTGCAAAAATTCCGCCATAGCTCGCAGCTCACCTCTCCTTATATAAATTACGCCATAGCTCGCTGCTCACTTCTCCTCTCCCACTCGTCTGTGCCTCTCCATGTCGTTAAAATCTAGTTATTCACGTAAACTAGTTATCTTTTTCTTCGTCGTCTTCTTCTCGTGCATCAATTCCGCCATAGCTCGCTCCTCAATTCTCCTCATCCATTCCTCTCCAGCCTTCCCTCTAGCCCTTATGTCTCACTCCATCCCTCCTTCCGATTTCCCTCACCCGCCGTCCACTCTCGGCCACCAATTCTGGTCTTTCCGACGCTCACTCTCTCGTCTCCCTTCTGCAGGACGATCAGCGCTTCTGTAGGCGCCTTCTCAAGAAAGAGGCTGCCTCGATCCTGCATGGAGACTCCGGTCGATTCGATAAGTACAGATCCACCGCCCCATCCGGGGCCGTTCCTTTCCACTGGGAGACTGAGCCTGGAAAGCCCAAATATCCCTGTGAGGAAGAGCGCCTCGCTCCTTTAAACTTACCTCCCATCCGGCACACGAGGTCCTTTCGGGGCTCTCACAGCACGCCCTCTTCCGCAGCGCAATCACCTCAATCATTGACGGGGAAGATGAAGAACCTCCTGAACGTGACTTTCCCGGGCGATCAGAGAGGTGCGAGTGTCTCTTTCTCTACTAATGAGGACTCGGACTCATGTGTCTCCGAGCCTGTTCTGTACAAAAGCTCTTCCAAAAGAGCTCAGGGAAGAGGAGGCCGAGAGACTCCTGATCGATCTGATGATCACGCTTCCGGTGACACTACCGACTCTAGCAGCTCAGAGTACCCTCCAATTAGCAATGCCAAAGGCAAGGTTGACTTTTCTCCCTCAAGTACCTTGGATTACGATAGTGATCGATGCTCATCATCTTCTTCTCCGCTCTACTGCTCCCCCCTGTCCTCATCCATCAGCGCCCAAGACTTTCCCCAGTCGTCTCCTCGCAGTTTAGTTGCTCACAGTTCTGGTGAAATCAGCCATGCCTCCAGTCTTTCCCAATCTTCCACTGCCCCTTCAATTCTTGTTAATTGTCTTATTTCCGTGGCTTCTTTGTCTGATGCCCTTGTCGGGCAAGACGCTGGGGAGACCGTCAACGTATCTCTGAAATCCGCATCTCCTCAACCCTCAGTTCCGGTTAAAGAGACTGTCACGACAAACCAGTCCAATACAATGTCGGAATTCATCAAGCGTAGAACTCTAGACAGATCTCTTTCTTGTACCCGTGTCCCATTCGTTGATGAGTATAAATCCATCGGTAGAGCACCTCAAAAAGCCCTCAAGATCGTCGCTCTGTTTCCTTTCTAGAACAGAGGGCTCTGGATCAGCTGTTTCCTTTGAAAAGGCCGAAGTCTTTTAACGCTGCTTCCTCAGATAAACAGGAAGGCCTTGAAGAAAGGCGGAATAACGTCAATGTGGACTGTGGAAGTACTAATGCGCACAGGCCCGTAGAAGAGTGCATCCGAGCTGATCACGATGATTACTCTCCAGTCACATCTGTAACTGTATTTGCCCCTCCTGAGACTACCTATCAGCGGACTTTGACGAATCTCTCGGCGCGAAACGGCCAACCCGACATAAAATCCACTCTCACCAAAAGCAGGTCTACAGGAGCGTTCTCGCATGAACTCACAGGTCTACAGGTGCGTTCTCGCATGAACTCACAAGGGTAGAAAGTCAATGCAATGAGAAACAGCAGCAGGAGATGGATCGTGCCGGCTCTCAAAAGATATCTAGTGTGTTGCTTCGCTTTGTGGAGGCTCAAGAGCAATTGTATCACAGTCAAACGGAACGTCAGGCCATGGATTTTCCGGGTGTCAAAGCGCCTGCTTGTCTGGTAATCTTTCGATTTCGGGGCTGTTAGCCTTGCCTTTGCGAGAGAATTATCTAATGCTCATTTGATGCGATTGCAGCCGATGCGCTCGTTTCTGGGAAGGGCTTTGCTCTGTCGCTTGAAGGTTGGAACAAGGACGAGTGATGCCTAATAGCTAAGAACAAACCGGTATGCTGTAAATTCTTGGTCTCAGGGCATTAGGAAGTAAGCGTCAACAATGTCCATTCTACTATATGCACCCGAAATACTTCGATTAATGGAGCTGCTGTTAGAGTCCTCTAGAATCTAGATGCTACTCATCTAGTAATATCAATTCGTGGATGATTTAGTGAATCTATTGGCACAAAGATATCGTTACAGTTAAGTTCTCGTGCACTTCCACGCAGATATGAACCGATGACGGTGTCCAATATTTTGAGAATGTAATACAAAACATCTTGCTAGTGCGTGTATTTCTTTCTCAATTCGTATATGTACCTACTGTGTTGTTAAATCCTGCAGGATTTTCTTCATTAAATTGTACCTTTACTGTATGAAGACCATGATTATAACGGCAAATACTGTCCTCTCGACATTAGCTAAGGGAGAGAGAGACTCTTTCTCATTAACTGCGTGAAATATCTTTGTCCCAAAGATAGCTCGTCACGATCAGTTCCTTTTTGTACGTGAACAATTAATTTTTTAGACATTTTGGCCGGGATATAAGATGGATATTTTCTCCCCAAAGTGCCAAATGGGAGCTTCTCGACGTTTTGTGTTAGGTGCTACATACTAAGTGAAAAAATGTGAAATCTTTTGAGAAAGTGGTGGCACAAAAAATAATTGTTTTAAATTTGAATCTCTCTCTCTCTCCCCCCCCTTCCCCTTTGAAACACGTAACTTCACTTAGAATAGGAACAAAGATATGAATTGAGACATCTCATCTCCATTGCTTACCCAAACTAATATGAGATTTGTTGGAAGAATTGCAATGTGGCCCCTTCATGTGCACTTTTAGGACTTTCTCTTTTAAGACTTGGGTAGATCCCACAATCAAATTTACATCTTTTAAAGGTTTTGATTAAGAGGAAATACTAACTTTCTTGGTATTCAATTTGCCATCACATTGATTAGCAGAGTGAGTTTGCTTCCTCTCCCTCCAACGCTAAGTCTTCCCTCTCCTCTCAATTTTTTTATTTTCCAATCTCGTTGCAATTAATAACTACAAGACAAAAAGGTTATCATGGTTTCATAACCTTGTTTTTAAACATTTTACGTGGCCTTGAACATCTACATGCCAAATAGCAAATGAAAGAATCACTATTATGATAATTTTAGCCTACATAACAATTATGATTTCTATCCATGTGATGCATGTGTGTACACAAGAGCTCTCTCTCTCTCTCTCTCTCTCTCTCTCACACACACACACACACACACACACTATTATGCTAATTTTAGCCTAGATAACAATTACGATTCCTATCTATGTGACGCACGTGTGTACACAAGAGCTTTCTCTCTCTCTCTCTCTCTCTCTCTCTCTCTCACACACACACACACACACAGACACACAGACACACAGACACACACACACACACACACACACACACACGCACTTGATTTAAAGGGATCTCTCTCGCACTCTCTCTCTCTCTCTCTCTCTCTCTCTCGCGCGTGCACACACACACACACACACACACACATATTCCTACCCTTTGATAAGGGTGATAATAGATGAGAGGAATGAGAAAAAATCTTGACCTTTAGGGGATGTTATTTTATGGAACTCTATAACATAGGGCTCACGGGATCAATAAATATCAGAGATGTAGTATTTTATATAAGTCAAATATTCCACCAATCATTATAATCGGAAGGAAACAATATCATCATATTTGATTGGATAAGAAACTGGATATACGGATTTTTTTGGGGATCTTTAGAGCATTAAGGGAATGCTTACAGATAATATATATCCCCCAAAAAAGCCCAATTTTTCGAGAAATCTAAGGCTAAGAGGGGAGATAGCATTGGATAAGAGATGGGCACTAAGGTAATAGATAATTTTGTGTTATAAATTTATGGAGAAAAGAGGGGGCGATTATGGGGACGGATGTGTCCAATATAAAAGACCCATATAAGTATCCATTAGATAGTCAGATGGAAGGAATAGATGTGGAACACTAGAGAGTCTTACGAATTAAAAGAGAGAACATAATAATAACCAAGGGCCCCACTGTTCCGATCGAGAGATATACAAGGAATAGTGATGGAGGTTTAAGAGGTAAAGATGCATCCACTAAAGGGAGCACACTCAGATCGGAAAAATACTGGACAAAATAGACGAGCAACGGCTCACTACAATTAATGGCAATAACTAGCACGTTTTTTGAGAGGTACTGGACCTCCTCGAGACCCACAATTGGGGTATCCAAGGGAGTTTCACTACTATGAGACCCAAGGAACTTCGACACTTAGCCCAAGAACCTTGAAGATAAGTAGAAAGAGCGAGCAAATGAACGACTAACACTGAGCAGACCTAGCGGTGACCTTGTCTGACACTCTGAGCTCGCACAACGAGGGATAAGGTAGAAGAGGTACTGCAGATAGAGTTCAGACCATGGACCTCCCTCAAGTCAGTGACTACAGAAGGGTACGCGGGTAGGAGAAATATTATACGTTGTGCTTTTCCTGCTTGAAGAGTGGAACTTCATTGTGAAGAAGATCATAGTGGAACCAAAAATCCTTCTCCATAAACTAGGACCCTGAGGAGCGTATACACCTAGGGACGATGACTGTGAGCCTGCATGTTGTGAGAAGAATGCTTAGGATGGATGCACTTTCAGAGTTGCGCATAAGCTAGAATATAGAAATAGTGTTATTATGTTAGAAGGTAGTAGAACGAACGATAGATAGCTATATACTCTACATTTGGAGCTCCCCTTATGCATGTTGGACCCGGTCGAGGACCGACCACGGAGTTCTTAGTGCTGGCTAACTCTGTGATGGTTGAGGGCAAGATGTGCCCTAGGAGGACCTAGAGTATAAGCGATTTGTGAGGATATCACACCCTTCTTTTCGAGCTGGAGATCTCCATGCATGGAATACTCCCAATGCGAGCTTGGAAAGCCAAAAACCACGATGACGCACCTACATGTCGAGTCTGAGAGGTTCTCCCCAGCCCTGCTGTCCCAGAGAAGGTGCAAGGATATACTGCCAGACTGGCAAGGAGCTCCTTCTACAGACACCAAAGTAATGCGATTAAGGTGACTCTAGAATACTCCAGGCGATAGTCAAAGGGAGGCGCGGTTAGCTCGACCACTCAAAACTTACGTATTATCATTGTCATATTACTACTCATTCTCAAGGTTCAATTGTGTCTCAGCTCTAAGATGTTGTCCCTAGCCCTATATACATGAAGGAGCAAGGGGATACTGTGCTATTGGCAGTGAGCTCCTCCTACGAACACATGCGCAATAGAATACTGATTAGCTTACATCCTGTGGCTAGAGCGACTCTATTGTTGTTCAATTATTGATCATCGGTGGGAGCAATAGACTCGACCACATTAGCCTATTGATTATCGTTGCTAGAAGACTACTATGTGCCAAAATATGTCTCTATGTTTTAACGTCATAGTACTCTAACCGATACGTCGATCATACTGATACTCTAACCAAGCCATCATGGAAGAGATTATCAATATTTGCTCTGGGATGAGAATATGTCCAGAATGGCTGATCATATTGTGGAGGTGATCAACGATATCTCAATGTAGTACTCTAATCGATATAGGGAGTCTGTGACTTGACGATTGGAAGATAATGGAAGGACCAATGGGAGGTTGTGAACTCCATATGCTGAACTCTATAGAGGAATGTTAGGCATAAATGAAGGTCGACCATAGCAACCTAGTCAATAGTCGACTCTGTGATGGTCGAGGGTGACATCAGCCCGAGGAAGACCTAGAGCAAAAACGATTGTCTACATTGAGGCATTAACAGGGAGCATCGAACTAGGTTTGAGACACCGAGTAGACATGAATACTCCTTCTATTGCAGACTAGGCTCTTCTAAGCGATGCGGATATCGTGCCCCCATCATTTTGCACAAAATATCAAAGTTTCAACCGTTTGGTTTATTGAAGCGAAGTAAGATGAACTAGAAGAGCTCATTGATAGGCAGGTAGTTAAGGGAAGACGGCATATCATCGGCCCCAATATATCCTAGAACCCGTGAGACCATGTCTACCTCTTCAGGAATACCTGCGCAAGAGTATAGAAAGGTATGAAAGGGAATATGACCCCATGCGAAATAACTTGGATAGCTAATACGAAGGCCCTCCTTCTCTAGTTAGTCCATTTATTAGTATGGCAGAGTATATGTTGATGCTGCCACGATGGAGAGCCCTTCAGATTTACTTAGAATTAGATATAAATGTGTGAGGAACATAGAAATATATGATCACATATATTTGATAGTCGAACTAAATAGGTAGCAGTCCTCTCCTCGAATAAACAATGTGGAAAAATCTTGGAAAAGAATGGTTCTAATAGTGAGCATGGACTGGCAGATTTGATTCAAAGGACTATATAGGAACCACTCTTACTTCTAGTTTATATTACCAGGAATATTTACTACCACTTAATGAAGATGGTTACTGCCAGTTATTGATTATGTTTGGGTGTTCAAGGGTCATAGTATGATTATGCAAAAATCATTGTTCTTTATATTCTTGATCACCAAGAGTTTGTATTGACATTTGCACAAGATTTTTATTGTCATTTATAGAATATCTTTAGTGCCATTTACTGTACATTTGTATTAACATCTACTAAATACTTTTAGAATTTATGTGCCATGATGAGAAAAAATGAAGTTGAGTTGGGTGACATGGATAGCAACTACGTGTCAGCATGGAGGCCTACAGTCCCACATTAAAAGGTCCTAGTTCTAACTTGTCCTTTTTGTGGACGGATGCAAGTGAGCTGATACGCTTCTCAATTAGATTTGCAGCTAAATGAATCTAGTTAGCACACTGGCATACTATGTACCACTGGAAGATTGGAGGACCACTTTTAAATTCTACTATGAATTTAGTGGTCTCCTATTTTGATAAAACTATTGGGTATAACATTTAAGATTTTGGTTTTATGACAATGTTGTATATGGATATACCGAAATTATTTCAGTCTTGATATAACTGTAACTGATCTTAAGCAAACTATTTAGAAGACATGTTTAGCCTTGGACCCAAGTGTATAATCCAAGAACTGGTGGCTTGGAAGTTTTGAATAGGAGAGAAGAATGTCAAAAGATTGGGACAGCATATACTCCAATGCAATAGAATTTATAGATGCTTATTCCACGAATATTTTGGATTTCACAATGATAAGTGCACTATGGTTTTGATAATTACATCTAGAATGGGCATTATTGGGATAAATAAGTTAAATGGGAGATGAATTTCAGATTTGAACTGCAAAAAGAAAAGGAATGACTGTTGGATGTAGAAAGGGTGTACTAAAATTGAGGAATTTATGTTACATGAATTTGTTTGAAGGAATATAAAGATGGATAAATAAAGGACTCTGATCTGTTCATAAGAGATGTTTATAGGAATGATTAGATTAGTAGTTGCAATATAGGTTGAACACACACACACACACACACACACACACACACACACACACACACACACACACACACACACACACACACACACACACACACACACACACACACACACACGCACACACACACACACACACACACACACACACACACACACACACACACACACACACACACACACACACACACACAAACACACACCCACCCACCCTTGATTTAAAGGATCCGTTGTGTGCTTTGATGTGATATTTGTTTTGAATTTAAGTGAACACTTCCTCCATCCTTCCATGCACACGAGCATGAGAAAATGTATTTGTATCTCTCCTTGCTTAAGAAATCACATATTCTATAGAATTCAAAGAAGATTCTTGTCTATTGGTGAATGTATCCATATACAAAAGGCTCATGGGGAGTCTCATTTATTGGTGCAACACACAACTGGACATTAGCTATGCATCTAATATGTTCACTAATCTAGAGTGTGAAAAGAGGGCTAATCTAGAGTGTGGACATTAGCTATGCATCTAATATGTTAACTAATCTAGAGTGTCAGAAGAGGGCTATGAAAATAGAATATTTAAGGTTTGGAATTAATTCAAAGAGTAGGGTGAAAAGAAGATGTAGGTTCAAAAAAGGTTGCAAGGTTTAGAAAAGGGTTAGGGTTAACAAATGGAGACAATATCTCCTTGATGGATCAAAGGGGATAAGGGTTGAGAAGTCTAATCTAAAAGTTTATGGGTGGCAAGGGTTGATAGACATGGGCGAGAAGGATTGTGAAAGTAGAATTTGGAGTTAGGCCAAAGAGTAGATTTGAGAAGAAAGAGAGAGAAGGGAGAAAGTGTGGGAAAGTACAAGGATGGCAAGGATGAGGGAGGGAGGATGGGAGATTGCAAGGCTAGGCCATGCTGGGGTGGTAGCAAGCTAAGGGTGTCAACTTTTTGGACACTTTCCATGGCCTGGAAGGGGGGAGAACCTTGGGAGAACATCCTTTTTTGCACTCAATTGGGAAAGTTGGCCTACTTCCCTAAGTATTTAGTTCTCGAAGTTTTAAGACAAAACATAACACATGCCTTTGTGCACATAATGGTTTGGTACGATAAAAAATTGGAGTTACTCATAAAAACTTTGTTTGCAGCGGACTTCAGGGTCATAGCGCCTGCCATACTTTTTCACAAATAGACACTATGACACTAAATTCACAATTTCTCCCTTGTTATACATGTATCAAATGAAGGTGAAACTTGATAGGAAGTGTGTTCACATAGGATGGAACTTAGCTTGATTTTTAATAATTTTTTAGAAGGGCTTATATAAATAATCATCAATTTTGTAAATTTATGAAGGATAAAAAAAGGTACACTTTTTTGTACCACAACATTTTTTTAGTATTATGATTAATTGAACAAATCCAATTTGATTGAGGGTTAGTGGCACACAAGGGTATGTGATGGAAGTGAAAATTCTCAAATTTAACGGTTGGATTTTGAGAGAACTAAGATTAAATTTAACTTTCACTTGTTAGAGGAGTGGCAAAGGAAAAATGAAATAAATATAATAATTTGTGCACATAACCAATTATGTCAAAAATCACATATATTAATCTCCTCCACGTGTGAATCCAAGGAAAAGAATTTGGTTAAAATTGACTTAGGGAAGGGTCGATTTTGGCCTCCCCATGTTAAACTCCCCTTTTTTAGGGAAAAGGGGCGAACCAAGCCTAATTAGGCTTGGAAAGGTAGGCTTGGTAGATTACTAGTCCTAGTGGCCGCCATTTGGGGGGTGGCATGGTGCACATGTGGAAGGCTGACTCATTAGACAACTCATCTAAATTGCATCATCAGCCTACCATGTAAGCAAGTTTGACTATGGTCACCCATGCCACCTCCCCACCTCTTGCCACCTCACACATCGTCAATGTCCACCTCATCATCTCACCCTCTTCCACATCATCACACAAGATACCACATCACCTTGCCACATCACAATGCTCACCATGTCCCTTTTCTGCCACCTCAGCCACGTGTGCCACCTCATCAAGCCACATCATAGGCATGGTTGGAGCCTAGTCATTAATTAGCCGCCGCCACCTTAGTCTTCCACCTCATCTTTGCCAACTCATCATTGCCACCTCGTGTTGCCATATCATAAAGCCATGTCACAACCTTGGCAACCTCAGCTTGCCACCTTAGTCGTCTACCTCATCTTTGCCAACTCATCATTGCCACCTCGTGTTGCCATATCATAAGGCCATGTCACAACCTTGGCAACCTCAGCTTGCCACCTCATGCATGATGACCTTAGAGGCATGATACATGATGTGCCACCTCAATAGCAAGCATGGAGCCACATCACCCAATTAGCATAGCTGAATTGTATTGCTACATAACTATAACAATAAAACATTTATTTAGCATAGGTTAATGTATAATATTTGCTACATAATCAAAATGTTAGGACATAGCATTAGGTTAATATGGAAATAAAATTAGGTGAAAGCATAATATTTGCATGACATAATCAAAATGTTAGGACACACCATTAGGTTAATTTGGAAATAAATTAAAATTAAACATAATAATATACCATTATATTATGCAAACATGAAATCTGATTAGCATTGGATTCCTTTAAAATTAGTGTTAAAAAAATAAAATAATGTCAAATTAGAAGAGCCACTTATTTTGGCAAATCACCACAACCACTAGATTTAGCCAAACTAAATCAAGATTCAAATTACAACAGCCACCAAATCATTACAACCACTAGATTTAGCCAAACTACATCCAATGAAAGCCAATCAAATCCAATCAAGATTTGGGGGAGGATTGTCCAACCTCTCTAAAAGAGACTACTTTTTTAGAACTCATTTTATGTATCCTTTGTTTGGAGCCTCTCCATTCTTACCTTCCCATCACTTGTCACTTTCTCCTACCTTCATTGAGATGGGTTCTCAAAGCCATAGATCCAATAGATGTGATAGAAGCAGGAAGCCCCCTACTTATACTCTCGTGGACGAGGAGTGAAAGAGGAAGGCGCGTGAGCGAAAGAGAGCCTCGAGAGCGAGAGCAAGAACGAGAGCGAGAGCGAGAGCTCATGCTGCTGATGATGCACCCTTACCCCCACCTCCATCTCCAACCTCCACCTCCACCTCCACCTCCACCTCCACCTCCACCCCCACCTCCCTCCCTCCCTCC
Organism: Dipteris shenzhenensis; assembly: GCF_047967505.1. Taxonomy (NCBI): domain Eukaryota; kingdom Viridiplantae; phylum Streptophyta; class Polypodiopsida; order Gleicheniales; family Dipteridaceae; genus Dipteris; species Dipteris shenzhenensis. The sequence continues at coordinate 3,065,099 of NC_141626.1, forward strand.
TCCCCCTCTAGCTCCCCCAACACCTCCACCTCATCACCGCCTCCCCTCCCCCCCTCTCCCATGCATATCCTCTCCCTTCCCCCTCCCCCCCATACCCTCTCCACCTCCTTACTCCCCTCCACCTCTTCCCCCTCTAGCCTTCCTCACCCCCCTCCCCCATCCACTTCCCTCCTTCACTTCACCTCATCTCTGTTTGCCTTACATCCCTCCCCCCCCTTTCTTGTTCCCCCCTCCTTTATTCCCTCTAGCTCTTCCCCCTCCACTCTACCTCCCCCCCTCCCCCCCCCCTCTCTCCCCTCTAGCTCTACCTCCTCCACTCTACCTCCCCCCTCCCCCCCCCTCACCTCCCACTCATTTGTCATCTTCGGATGTTCCTCTTGTCCCACCTTGCCCTTGTGATGGATCACAACATTGTTGGGATAAGTATGATCAAGGGCTTGCTCTATGGTGCATGTGTGCATCTAGGGGAGTCACATGTGTGTTTGTGTGTGTTGTAAAGGCACATCAAGTGCTATGATGTGTCTAGTGTGTGACCTAAGTGATGATGTAAGACAAAGGCAATCCCACTGATGTAGGGACTGATTCCCACTGATGTAGGGGCTGATTGCCACTTATGTAGGGAAGGTATTATCTTCTCCCCCTTTCTATAAGAGAGAGTCCTCTCTCTCACAATTCATAATAGAGAACTACATCTTTCTTTCATTGTGCTCTCACACCTCTTGCAAGATGCATCTATTCTAGCCTATGGGATTCTACACTTGGTATCAGAGCCTTAGGTTCTAGATCTAGCCTAGCCTAGCATTAGATGCTTTCTCTAGCATAAACTACTAGTTTCTCAAAGCTTCTTCATCTTCTCCATTTTCCTCCTTCTTCCCCAAATCTGTGAGAGCTCTATTCTCTAAGCACAAGCGACCATTGTTGAAACCCTTTGAGCTACAGACTCCTAGTGTATGGGCAACCTTCCAGCTGCAAGCAATTAGAGAATTCTCCTCTATACGCGCAACGCCATCACAAAGACTGCTCGACGATCTATCACATAATGCTGCCTCTGTGTTTACCCTTTTGCAAATTCCTCTGAGCCTGAGCTATACAACACTACAGGAAAGCTGCTCTTGAAATCTGAGCTCGTTTGGTCAAGAAATGGAGGCACATAAAAAAAAACTAGTCGGTTTTCTCAAGCTTCTCTATGGCGACCTGGCACAACATTGCACCCTTCCTTGGTGGTGGACCTTCTCTAGTATAAGGCCTTTCTTGTTGCATAAAAATCCCCTTGAATAGAGCTATGATCTGTGAGCATTGCACCCTCCAAGTTTAGGCCTCTGTTTTGGACAGTTTTGACAATGTTGTGAGTTTGATGCTATATTAGATGCTACTTTAGCATTTCTCATGTTTTAAAGTGTTGAATAGCATCAGTACAACTGTGGCTACAACTTTCCTTTGAGTTGCTATACCTGGATTTGCTTGGAATACTTTCATTTAGCCACCTCTATGAAGCGTGCAAGTTGAAGCATCATTTCCATTATGATTTGTAGTATGCAATTTGGTTACAAGTCTTTGCTACACTAAATGCTTGTACTTTGAAGTTTTTCAACTCTTTCTAGCCTTGTAAGAGAGTGGACAGTGCCCATTTTGGGTTAGACCCTCTCATGGCTACCTTCTTGAATATGGATAAGTTCAATGGTAAAGGCTTTCACACATGGCAGATGAAGGTTAAGTTTGCATTGATGAGGGAAAACCTCTGGGGGCTTGTCAAACCTACTTCAACTTCTTCTTCAATAGCCTCTAATGCTGGAGAATCCTCAGCTCCGACATGCTTGGCATGAGATCCTGCTAGAGAGGAGAAAGCCTATGGCATCATTGCTCTTGGCTTAGGAGATGACTATATTCATCACATTTCTGATTTAGAGTCTCCTTCTGAAGCTTGGCAGAAGCTTGATATTATTTTTGGTGCTAGCCCTCACATCTCAAAATAATCACTTAAGATTGCTTTCTTTGAATTGAAGATGGCTAGTGGCACTCCTTTGGCTGCCCATGTCAATCATATGTGGAGTCTCATGACTCAACTTGCTTCTATCAACTCTCCAATCACTACAGATGATGCAATGGCAATGTTGCTCAAAAGTATGCCTGAAGATTATGATCATGTTGTTACCACTTTGAAAAATGTTCCTAATCCTACTCTTGAAGGTCTTATTACTGCTCTTCAAGAAGAAGAAATGCACATGGAACTCCGGAGAGGGAATGACACAGCCTATGCCATAAAAACTCAAAAGGGCAAGTTTTCACCTTGCAAACATTGTGGGAAGACTAATCACCTCTCAAAAGATTGCTTCAAGATCAATCCTTGCAAACATTGTGGCAAAAACAATCACCATGAAAAGTATTGTAAACTCAAAAAGGAAGCAACTACAAAGTCAAAAACTACCAATCTACTTTCAGTTGATGTGCCTCCACAAGATGAGGCCTCCTATGAAGACTATGCTTTTTAAGCACTTTTTTGTTTATCATCACTTGGTCAAATTTTGAGATTCTTTGCCTGGAGTAGTACTCCAAAAAGAATATGTTATGTCTTTTGTAAATCACCTCTGGTCACCATATGATGTAGACCATGTGATATGTGTTTTGACTATCCCATTTCTGTGAACCTCACCCCCTTGGGAACCCTTGCTAGCATGAGATCCTAGCCATAGATTTATCCTTGACCACCATGAGATGGCATGAGAAACTATGAGACTAGATGTATCCTTGACACTACAAGAGGCAACCCCTTGAGGGGGGGTATGTTGGGATAAGTATGATCAAGGGCTTGCTCTATGGTGCATGTGTGCATCTAGGGGAGTCACATGTGTGTTTGTGTGTGTTGTAAAGGCACATCAAGTGCTATAATGTGTCTAGTGTGTGACCTAAGTGATGATGTAAGACAAAGGCAATCCCACTGCTGTAGGGACTGATTCCCACTGATGTAGGGGCTGATTGCCACTTATGTAAGGAAGGTATTACCTTCTCCCCCTTTCTATAAGAGAGAGTCCTCTCTCTCACAATCCATAATAGAGAACTACATCTTTCTTTCATTGTGCTCTCACACCTCTTGCAAGATGCATCTATTCTATCCTACGGGATTCTACAAACATGACTTGCCCAAGATTACCATTCGTCATCGTGCTAGTAGGATAGTGGAGTCATTCTTTAGCGACATTACGTGAGCTTCACAGTCAGCAGCTTTATGATCTTGCTTGATAGATCACCCTACCTTAGTGGAGTGTAGGAGGGTTGCTGGTCTTGTTGCATCTAGAGATAGGGTAGTATATAGCAAGGTCCTTTCTAGTGTTTGTCAGTCCTAGGCATCCATCAAGCATAGGAACACCACAGATGCCTTGGCAACACGTCGTGTCATTGTGGCTGCCATTAGTAGACCCAGATGGCTGGCCATGTATGCACCACATCGGGTCTCCTTGACATTGCACCGTGCACATTGCGAGCAGGTATGTTTAGGAGGCAGGGGGGAGGCAGAGTCTAGAGGACCATGATGTTGATGCTCTTTGGGCTTCGAGTGGCTGTGCACCCCGTAGTGATTGACTATTGGATGATTGCACTAGGTCCATCATACATGAGTTTTGGGACGAGCATTGTAGGGCATCTCCAGTGTTCAAGAAGGCAGTGCGAAAGAGGGTGTCACGTGGTGTGTACATTAAGCATGGTGCGTGTTTTTTGAGTGTACCCAGACTGAGTTATACACTCAGTTTGTGGAGGCACACACGGAGTTCAGGATTGGGCAGAGGCCATTTGAGCGGTGTCGGCCATGGTTTGTGTGGTGCTCTAGAGAGCATGACACATGTCACTATCATGTTGATTCTGGATTGATGTACAACGCATTTCATTCCCTTGATGGTCATAGGGGAGTGGTTCCTACTAGCCCTCGTGACTTCATTCACTCCATATTGTGTGCACAAGATGGCGATACTTTGTACCACTCCCTTGGTTGTGTAGAGGGGAGGTGTACGGGGTGTGTGGTTACTTTGCTAGAGTGCCACGAGTTTTGCTAGATGTCAATGATGTGGAGATTGTGCGTTGGTAGCAGTACGAGTGCAAAATCCCATAGGATAGAATAGATGCATCTTGGAAGAGGAGTGAGAGCACAATGAACCCAAAATGTAGTTCTCTATTATGGATTGTGAGAGAGAGGACTCTCTCTTATAGAAAAGGGGAGAAGGTAGCACCTTCCCTACATAAGTGGCAATCAACTCCTACATCAGTGGGAATCAGTCCCTACATCAGTGGGACTAGGCTAAATCAAAGGAACCTCCCATATGAGGGCCTTTGCCTTACATCATTACTTAGGTCACACACTAGACACATCATAGCACTTGATGTGCCTTTACAACACACACAAACACACATGTGACTCCCCTAGATGCACATATGCACCATAGAGCAAGCCCTTGATCATACTTATCCCAACATACCCTCCCTCAAGGGTTTGCCTCTTGCAGTGTCAAGGATACATCTAGTCTCATAGTTTCTCATGCCATATCATGGTGGTCAAGGATAAATCTATGGCTAGGATCTCATGCTAGCAAAGGTTCCCAAGGGTGTGAGGTTCACAGAAATGGGATAGACAAAACACATATCACATGGTCTACATCATATGGTGACCAGAGGTGATTTACAAAATAACATATGATATTCTTTTTGGAGTACTACTCCAAGCAGAGAACCTCAAAATTTGACCAAGTGATGATAAACAAAAATTCAAAAGACAAAGTGCTTAAAAAGAATAGTCTTCATAGGAGGCCTCATCTTGTGGAGGCACATCAACTGAAAGTAAATTGGCAGTTTCTTGCTTTGTAGTTGCTTCTTTTTTGGCTTTACAATACTTTTCATGGTGATTGTTTTTGCCACAATGTTTGCAAGGATTGATCTTGAAGCAATCTTTTGAGAGATGATTAGTCTTCCCACAATGTTTGCAATGTGAAAACTCGCCCTTTTGAGTTTTTATGGCATAGGCTGTGTCATTGCCTCTCTGGAGTTCCATGTGCCTTTCTTCTTCTTGAAGAGCAGTAATAAGACCTTCAAGAGTAGGATTAGCAAGATTTTTCAAAGTGCTAACAACATGATCATAATCTTCAGGCATACTTTTGAGCAACATTGCCATTGCATCATCTGTAGTGATTGGAGAATCGATAGAAGCAAGTTGAGTCATGAGACTCCACATGTGATTGACATGAGCAGCCAAGGGAGTGCCACTAGCCATCTTCAATTCAAAGAAAGCAATCGTAAGTGACAATTTTGAGATGTGAGAGCTAGCACCAAAAATAATATCAAGCTTCTTCCAAGCTCCAGAAGGAGACTCCAAAATTGCATGATGTGGATAACTCCATGTTCGAGAGGTTGGTGCTCTGTGCAAGAGGCTTACCCGTGTACCAGTGAGAGTGTCTACCCATGAGAACACTATAAAAGAGCTGCCACTGGGGGCTTATGCTAAACGGTCAAAACCAAGTCATGTGAGAACAACTGTGTGCCAAGGATCAAGCCTAAAAAATGAAGATGACAACTGAGTGTCGGGCGTAGCCAAGAGGCTGCACAAAGCTGATCTGTATGTGTGCAGGAACCAATGCCAAAAATAGTCAATAATGTGACTTTACATGGGTGGCATATGTGCGTAGGCACAGTCTATGAGTTCATATGCTCTTATAAAAAAGGTGCCTGTGAGGTGTGCTAATGTGGAACATGGTAACATAGCACTGCTGACTAGGTAGGTTGAGGTGACATGGCACTTGCCACATGTCATGATGACAAAGCAAGTTGATGATGCGGCACTAGGCTGCCTTAATGATGTGGCAGTCGGGGCCTGCAAGTTGACATAGTAGATAGTGCTGAGGTGGCCAGATAAGGTGCAACGTGGCACAACGGTGAACCAAACCAAGCAGTGGTTATCCAACTCCCACGTGTCAAGTAAGGCTGACCAAATACTTTATAGATTCCAATCGTTTCAAAGTTTTAGAAATGTTTCAATGTGAAACATGTTTCAAGAAAGCATTGAAAAATTTTCCAACGAAATGCCTAGTATGTGAGATGTGTGTGAGTGTGTGCGTGTAGGCACACGCATGTGCATTGCGTGTGCATGTATGTATGCATGTGCATGTGCATGTGTGTGCATGTGCATGGGCGTGTGCATGTGCATGTGCATGTGTGTGTGTGCATGTGTGTGTGCGTGTGCGTGTGCATGTGTGTGTGTGCGCATGTGCATGTGCATGTGCATGTGCATGTGCGTGTGCGTGTGCGTGTGCGTGTGCATGTGTGTATGCGTGTGCAACTGGATGTGTGTATGCACGTGCATGTGCATGTGTGTGAACCTTATATGGAGTCTACTCAACAACCTCGAATTGTGAATACCCTTCCACCTTCGACTATTCTTTTCCACAGATGTTTCCTTCAAACCGATCTCAAGGCTGCCCACCAAAATACAATTTCACATGCAGCAATGATCAACCACAATTAGACTCAAGTTCTTGCGGTTGATTGTTTCTTTGCTAGCAAGTACACATCCCCATTGAATTTCTCAACACGGGAGACGAGCAACAAAAGGAGGAGCATAAGAGGGCACCTGAACCCCTATGTGTGCTTGTTTTGTGATTGTTTTAGATTTTTGGTTGGATTTGCAGGATGCTTTAATTGTCTTGCATTGGGTGTAGGGTTGGGTTGTGCCCGCTTGGTTCAAGTTCCACTCCTCGGCCCTCCTTGGGTGAAGAAAAGTGTCGCTTGCAATATATGAGGCATTATGGGCGGTCACTTCCTCTACATGTGGGATAATTCTCCAAAGTCCATGTGTCCCAAGCACACCTTTGCACATCCCTTCTACCCATGCATGTGTATGAGCTCTTCGTGTGAATCTATATAGGCTTGTCCTACATATGTATTAATTCATACATTCATATCCCTATATACACCTACATCTTCTAAGCACGAATGAATGCAATTCGAGCATCTCAACTTTAAGTATTGAATTTATATATATGCAAAGCATTTAAATTCTTATATCTTTAAAGGATGCAACAACATAGTCTCGACTTCAAATATGAGCATAGCACAAATCATCATCATCATACAAATGGCATCTCTTCTTATCGTTTAGGCTTTGTCCGCATGTCTTGTTTTCTTGTGTGATTTAATATTTCTCCTCCCTTCGTGGATCTTGCATGAAGTCTTTCTCCTTCACAAAAGCATCCCTTTTTACTCTCTCTCTCTCTCTCTCTCTCTCTCATATTGCATTATTCCTCTTTTGTCATGTTAACCTTTTTACTCTTGCTTAGCAAAATTTGCACCTCTTTTTTTCTTGGTACCATGCCACCAAGTGTTGTGCCCCAGTATTTTGTTTCATGCCAGCATGTGTTGCAACTATTGTGTCCATTAGGGCTTGCACATTTAAGAATGATGGTATTCGTATGGCTAATTAGACGAATTCAAGAAACTAATATTAATCACATGTCTATAGAAACCATTTGAGTTCCTTAAGAACATAGAGAGTGCAATATGTGGTTGGTGACTACCATGCTCACAATTGTGACTATTTTCATGCCAGCATGTGTTGTATTGTGCCCATTATAGTTTCCATCCATGGCTTGCCATTTAAGCATGATGGTATTCTTATGGCTAATTAGATGGAATCAAGAATTTATAGTAATCATGTGTCTATAAAGATAGTTTGAGTTTCTTAGGAGCATAAAGGGTGCAGATGCAGTTGGTGACTACCATGCTCACAATTGTGACTCTATTCATATATCTAGTTGTCAGAAAGATTTTCCATAGAGTCTAGAGTGCGCAATAGCGAACCCAAGTGAAAAATAAATCAAACTCCTATCTAGGTGCAAGAATCCCAAAAAGCCAAAAATTCTGTCGCGCCCCCCCTTCTCTCTCTCCCCCCCCTTCTCTCGCGCTGCCGTGGCAGCGACCCCCCCCTCTCTCTCTCCCCTCCCCTCCCCTCCCTCTCTCTCCCCCCCTCTCTCCGCTGCCGCGGCAGCGGTCTCCCCCCCCCTCTCTCTCTCCCCCCCCTCTCTCTCGCGCTGCCACATTTGAAAATCTAGTTCTTAAACGTTGCCTAAGGAAACCTAAGAAATCAGAAGTGTGGGAGCAATGCCAAAGAAGATGAGGTATTGATTCTTATGGAGCCAAACATCTGTGGCAAATAGTTGGAGCAATATGATTGCGTGCCAAAAGCTATCCACATGGAAGAACCCCTAGAAAAACTGTCCACAAGAAATCCTATTATCGAAGGAAAATTTTAGAACTCCAAATCACTCGCTGTCTCTTTTGCCACCACTTTACCGGACAATTCATTTGCCAAACAAAGAAGGGTTTCATCATCATGAATGACATCTATAACCAAGTGGATCTTTTTTAGACTAAGGAAGTATGGACATCTAGGCTCCTAGAAAGCCAATGCGGAGACAAAAATCCTTGACCAATATATGCTCTTAGCTCTTAGAGAATTTCCTTTCAAGGAATCCTGGTCATGCCATTCCAAATGCGAGAGAATATATTTCCAACCCATCAACATATTGAAGACTAGTAGACAGCCTTACCATCAATACAACCCAAAACAAAATCCAAGTGTGTGGACTGCCAAAATCCAAAGGCAAGGGTGGTGAGTTGTGAGAGCAAATGACGCATCATGGCAACCCAAGCCTGACAAGCCTACATAAATTGCAACATGATTTTCCCTTTATGAGCAAAAATATGCACATGAGAGTTAAGAATATTGAGACCCCCCTGCGTCTTTGGCGAATAGAAATGCTACACCGAGAGCAATCTCAAACTTCTTTTGCCATGCTTGGATCGCCAGAAGGTTTTCATAACTAAAGACATGAAAGATGTAAGATCTCCCTTGCTGAACATAATCAAAGGCAAACAGAACTGAACATATGCCATCAAAATGGATTGAACAGTGCATGCAATGGCAAAGTGACTAACTTCCAACAAATAGAACCATCAAAATGGATTGAACAATGCATGCAATGGCCAAGTGACTAACTTTCAATATTCAAGCTTTTTCTTCAACTTTCCAAGTATCCATTAGAATGCTGGCAACAAGTAATCATCTGACCTAAAGGGCAACCAGCTGATTGGGTTGGACATGCAATGACCACTGGCTAACTTCCAATATTCAAGCTTTTTCTTCAGCTTTGCAAGTATCCACTCTGTTAGCGACCAGTAATCATCCAACCTAAAGGGTAACCAGTTGATTGGGTTGGGCAATTTCCCACGCCCATAAAAGAGAATTCCAATGTTTGGAATGCAAAGGCAGCAACTTGGATTTCTGAAAATTAACATGAAGGCCTAAGGCCAAACCATATGAAGATAGCGTGCATCAAGGAGAATAGATCCCGCTCAGTATTCCAAGGATTGTTATGCAGTGTCTTGTTCAGGGAGAGATCTTTGAATTTGCTTCAGTACACACACACACACACACACATACATCACATAATAGGCATTTCGTTGGAAAATGTTTCAATGCTTCCTGGAAACATGTTTCACATTGAAACATTTCTGAAACTCTGAAGCAATTTCAGTGCTATGTTTAACTATGACTATGAGGTCAAGAAAGATAGTGCATTGTATGCGTTGCAGTTGGCTGAGCCAAAGATTGGCAGTGTTCCACTTGTGCAGATGTTAATATGCAGCAGTTCCTCTAATACCAATATAAGGAAGAGCAGCTCTAGATGAGTAGTAGCAGAAGGGAAGGTAGGGAGAGCTAGCAAGAGGGGAAGGGAGGAGAGAGAGAGAGAGAGAGAGAGAGAGAGAGAGAGAGAGAGAGAATCTGAAAGGGGGAGCCATAAGCAAATAAGAAGATGGGTCAAATCAATACATGAGAATAAATGAGTGGACATGGGGCTTTTACAATCCTTTCCCCAAATCCTTCTATATCTAGCCCTGTCTAGCTAATCATACCCCACTGCTAACCCCCACTCGCTTAGCATAACCTCTCCCTTCATTACATGTCAACTGAAGATATTCCACTGTAGCCTGAGCATACAATGCCTGCTCACTTATAGCTCAACAAATGAAGGAAATTCACTGAAGCTCTTGGGCGTATCTCTCGATGCTGAAGAAGCAGCCGACTTACTTAGAACTCATCCTACAAACCAACAGCACAAGCACATGAGCACTCTAAGCAATGTGACAAGGTAAAGATTCTGCAAATGGCTTCAGATCGGTTCACTTACATGATAATAATCATCATCCAGCTGCAGAAATCAAGGCAACGAACAAAGGTATTGTAAGCTTTTGTTCTACTTGAAGTAAACCCATCTCTGGGAGACATGCCGAAAAACAGGCACTCCAAACAATTGAGCATGCAAAGCCAAGGAAATCTTACCCTGGACCTGTGATAGTCTGTCCTCGATGGTTGATCCCTACCATGACGCCTTCTTGCAGGGTCATACTTGTAGGGCTTTGGGTCTTCTTTGCTTCCCTCCTATAAAACCCATAGAAGATACTTCAGAAACAATCTGTATCCTTGCCTGTATGATTCTAGATCTATTCTTTTGTGGTCCTCTTGCTGGTTTTATTTCTTGAGGTTCCCGAAATAATATTTTTCATTGAAAGATTCTTCAGAAACAGTATATATGCTTGTTCAGGAAATATTAGATTTATTGTTTCTAAATGTCCAAAACATGCCTCTTCTTCTCTTGCTCGTTTTATTTTTTGAGCTTCCTGAAATGATTCTCTTTCTGCCTGCCCAATGAAAGGATCACAAATGAGTAGCTGCAAAATAGAACATCTCTTTCACAGAGGGAAAAAGTAGCAGGTTGATCCTTGAACATAACGTTTAAAGTTTTACCTCTCTGTTCTGTCCCCATGTCTCCTCTGCAACCCGCTTGGCATATTCAGGGTCATCACAGACCAAAATATTATCAAACACCGACCCTGCCTTCACCTGGTAGTTGACAATCAAAGTAAGAAAATGGCTAGAAATGCTCGACTGTAGGAATCCAACCAGCCGACTAAATATCATGCCTGTGAAAGGAAAACATTTCTACCTGCCAGATTTCAATTCCAAAATATTTCAAGGACGGGAAAACATAGAGATCTGGATCATCTTCAAAATCTGCCAGACAAGCAGAATATATGTCTATCAAAAGTGCAAATAATGGACTCCATGACGTGTACTTGTGCAGCAATGAATGCAAGCAACTCTCAATCCATTTGAACTAATATCAGTTTCACTCTTAAAACCTACAGCATCATGACAAGCTCCTGTCTCCCCAGGGTTTTGCTACGATGGCACATGTATTCTCCATCAATTCAAAGGGGCGTATTGATTTAAAGGTTGCTGGTCTGAAAAGGACGATATTGTACCTGGATTGTCTATCCATGGAATTTTCCACTTCCCCTTGTACTTTGGGTTCTTAACTCTCTGCTCAAAATCACCACCCATGAGAATGAAGCGATTATAGCAAATGCTAATCAGTACAACAACATAATCAGGGTCTCCATACCTTGCCCTTCCAGGGACCCTTATACTGTGGGTTGCGGACCTTGGGAGGTGTCCAATCTCCATCAATTTCGTCATCCCAATCAACAGGCTGGAAACCACAACGAATGCAGATAATTTCTGGTCATTGGTCACCCAAAGCATTAATGATTCGTACTAGATCAGCTTTAAGGAGTATACCTTCTTGGCCTTTGAATCTGGTATATCTCGAGGGATTGAATCATAACCCTGTACAAGTTCATGACATAAGTAACGAGTATGGTAGAAATGTTCGAGCTCTCTCTCTCAACAGTTGAGCATCCATCCAGCTTCAAGCAGTTCGATCTAAAGCTTCCTGGGGTGCCCTTGCAGAGTTTGATGTTTACCATTCAGAGGTGATGTAAGAAGACAATAGCTGAACTAAAACATCCCAACAGAAGGATCTACCTCTGGTTTCCCAGCGTTTGGATCAAAGATGTACTCCTTTTCATCATCCCAATCAGCAGGCTGCATTCTCAGCAAGGACCATAGATGCTTCAATATAACCCATCCACAAAGTCATCCGCATAGAACACAGGCTAGGGGTAATTATGTTCTTATAATACCTTCTTGGCGTGTACGTCCTTGATCTTGCGTGGTGGAAGCATATCCCAATCTGTGTAAAGGCTTCCACTCTCCCGCTCTTTGTAATCTACTAAAATACTGTAAGAAGCATCAGGCCTTATTATCAAAGTGTAAACGTGGGTGAGCTCGTCAGTCTCACATTTCACGTCTTTCTTGATGGGATAAGTCTGGCCTTTGTAAGCAAGGATGGCGTGCAACTTCTTTGTATCAGTGCCACATATATCAGGCCCAAACATTATGCTGAAAAAAAGACAATATCAAAAATTTCATCTATAAGAATCTGGACAGCTGATTTTTCCATACTTCATCCTTGTTAAATTACACTTCTATGAAGAAGAGAAAAAGGCGAACTATTATGTGTCAATCACCTGTAGGGGGTGTCGCGGCTGAATCTCTTCTGATTCACATATCCACTCATCAGCTTCACGTAAGCACCGCCGCATTCTATCTTCTGTTCGTTTTTTAGCGAATACTGAAGAACAAGAGTCCTGTTCTTGTTGCTGAATGCAGGGAATTTTGCTGAGAGTGCAAAAAAACGGGCATCTGGGTAGGTTTGTATACCTGCAGATAGATCAACTAGTCCATTGAAGCTGAACATAGCTACACTTTGCGCAGATAAAAAATGTTTGGGACTGAAGTGTTGCAGGAAATGCATGGAGACTCTATAATCAGGATTCCGATCGAGCGAGAGGAAAAGCATTGTTACCTTTGTCATCTGGGTCAGCAAACCAGGTCCCGGCAGTGTGTCGCCAGTTCCCAGCGAGCCCCTCGCTGACTTTCCAGTCGGATACAACCCAACGGCTCTCCCAATCATCATCTGTGGGAAAGGAGGAAAAAGGAGAGTCAGGAAGGAGAAAGGAGAGTACCAGAATACAACCCAAGAGCTCTCCCAATCATCATCTGTGAGGACGAAGAAGGGCAGACCGTCGAAGCGCTCCTCGAAGATGACATCAGCTCGGAGGGAGCAGGAGAAGGAGAGCAGGAGAAGGAGCAGGAGCAGAGGAAGCAGGGGAGCTCCCATGACTATCAGTCTGAGCTTTTGGGGGGTGTTGTGTGTGTGTGATTGTTTTTTTAGTGGAGAGGGGACATGACCAGACTTTGACTTCGGATTCTACACCATTGTTGACCTCGAACCAAACGGTGTTGACCAGCTGCCCTTTTCCGAGGAGGGGGAGGGGGCCTTCTTTCCAAAAATTTATGCATTGTCTTGCAGAGTACATATAAAGAGAGGTGGGCGAGCGTCGATGGGGCACGCAAGTCGAGATGTTGTAGCGCTGCAACTTCACATCTCTTTGTGGTGGAGCAAGGTGATCCAACTAGCAAATAGATCACTTCACGAGCCCCTCGTGCAAAATCTTCTTGTCCGATCAGTTCACCGATCAACGAGCACATCGAATTATCCTCTTGTACATAGGCTGGGGGAATGGAATTGTTGCATACGTAGGCTTGGGTGGGAATTGGTTGAGCAGAGAAGGGCACCGTTGAGGATGAGGGAGTGGATGGAAGGGAGGGGGGGTCTTGGCCACTACAAGCGGAAGGAGAGGGGGTTGGGGGTAGGGGAAGGGGAGCAGGAGTAGGGAGGAACTAAGGAGTAGGGAGGTGAGCCGCCAGGGCGAGCGAGGAAAGCAGCAGGGAGGGAGAGATAGATATACCATAGTGTTTAAGACTTGTACAAAGTTTGAGCACAGTACAACACATGGACATGCAAATCCTAATGACCCAATCTATATTTTGCACCTTCACTGATGTAACAAGGTGCATAGGGTGAAAATGGGCCCTTTCACCTCCCGATGCCCACATTCGATGTCAGATGGGACTCAAACTTTGCAAGACCATGGAGACCATAGGGTTCAAGACTTGTGCAAAGTTTAAGTCCAATCTAAAACATGGACATACAAATCCTATTGACCCATTCCATATTTTGCACCTTCATGTATGTAACGAGGTTTATAGGGTGAAAATGGGGACTTTGACCTCCCCGTGCCCACATTCGATATTAGATGGGACTCAAACTTTGTAAGAGCATGGAGACCATAGGGTTTAAGACCTGTGCAAATTTTGAGTCCAATCTGACACATGGACATGCAAATCGTATTGACCCATTCCTTATTTTGCACCTTCACGTATGTAACGAGGTGCATACGGTGAAAATGGGCCCTTTCACCTCCCGGTGGCACATTCGGTGTAAGATGGGACTCAAACTTTGCAAGAACATGGAGATAATAGGGTTTAAGACCTATGCATATTTTGAGTCCAATTCGACACATGGACATGCAAATCCTATTGACCCATTCCATATTTTGCACCTTCCTATGTAACGAGGTGCATAGGGTGAAAATGGGCCCTTTGACCACCCCATGCCCACATTCGGTGTTAGATGGGACTCAAACTTTGCAAGAGCATGGAGACCATAGGGTTTAGGACTTGTGCAAATTTTAAGCCCAATTTGACACATGGACATGCAAATCCTATTAACCCATTTCATATTTTGCACCTTCACTGATGTAACAAGGTGCATAGGGTGAAAATGGGCCCTTTCACCTCCCCGTGCTCACATTCGGTGTCAGATGGGACTGAAACTTTTCAAGAGCATGGAGACCATAGGGTTTAATACCTGTGCAGAGTTTGAGTCCAATCTGACACATGGACATGCAAATCCTACTGACCCATTCCATATTTTGTACCTTCACGTATGTAACGAGGTGCATAGGGTGAAAATGGGCCCTTTGACCTCCCCGTGCCCACATTCGGTGTCAGATGGGGTTCAAACTTTGCAAGAGCATGGATACCATAGGGTTTAGGACTTGTGCAAAGTTTTAGCCCAATCGGACACATGGACATGCAAATCCTATTGACCCATTCCATATTTTGCACCTTCACGTATGTAACGAGGTGCATAGGGTGAAAATCGGCCATGTCACCTCCCCGTGCCCACATTCTATGTCAGATTGGACTCAAACTTTGTAAGAGCATGGAGAACATAGGGTTTAAGACCTGTGCAAAGTTAGTGTCCAATCCGACAAATGGACATGCAAATCCTATTGACCCATTCCATATTTTGCACCACATATATAACGAATTTTGACAAAACAAATTATATACTTGATTAAAATTTTTTATGAAATAGAAGCAAATCATACAAGTTCAAATGTTGCCAAGATATAACACACATCAAAACAAGATTCTTTAATGGTCTTAACAAACATAAATGGATAGTCAATAACAAAACAATTTTAAAGACGTATGAAGAATTCATCATTGTGCTATACACAATTTATTAATCCTTTACTGCACAGTACGTGTACAAAAACCATTTAAATCACCAAAACATGATATGCCATTGGAACATAACTAATAATAAACACTTGTACATGATAAAACAAGGAATGGAATGAAGGAGGCAATGCAGATCATGAATAAAATAGAGTCAAATACAAGATGTGGATGACAAACCAATCATGTCGTATATAGTGAACTGCATAAAAAAAGTCCATGCAAAATACAATGATGTGCTCACAATGTGAGACTATAGATCTCCAATACAATGACATGGAATAAACTAGCAATCCCCAATACAATGATATACCCTAAACTACTCCTCAAGATCCACTCTCATGCTAATAGTCGCAAGTATGCTCTTGTGATCCTCAAGAGAAAGGCACCATCATGGAGTGGATGTCATCTTGCAACTGCGAACATGAGTCAGCTAAACCCTGATCGCCGCATCAACAAGATGGGAATACATGTACACCTCACGATTTGCCATGTACTCTTGATACTCAAAGAAGTGACCACACCTATGTACCTGCTCAAAGTAGTACCGAGCTGTGAGCATCGAAATGGATCCCATGCCCATCCACTGCATCCTGGTAGAGCACGCTCTTCACCATAGAGCATCTCAACAAATAGTAATCCACACACTCAAGATTTCCCTCTAGAGCAATGACCCCGAAGATGTCATCAATACGTAAGAGATCTGTCAACTAGTCGTAATCTCTACTAGACCTCAACCCTGCATCCTGATCGTCATGTAACACCTCCTAGGGTTGGATGGGGAAAAGTACATGTTGCATCCATGGATCGGCCCGTGGAACCATGGAACAATCTCCCCAATCATCATCGATGCATGCCGAGCAAAAACATGCAAAGCGTTGAGAAAATATCGTAGGGTCTAAGTCACATGTGCTCTTGATAGAATGTAAATCAACAAGAGTGCCAAGCACGGTACGACAATCAAAAGGCCTAGACCAATCAATGCTCCCTACGTCCACACATCCAAAAAACCATACGACCACCCATCATGTCATTGAGACGAGGAGAACGCACTAGTGCCTAAGTGCTAATGTACCACATCTCATGCATCCACAAAGCGAGTGGCACTGTGATGCAACTGCCGTCATCACAAAGAATGCTTCACGAAAGCACCTGCCCCATCATGCTCTCCTTTACCATGCCATGTCTCAAAGTAGCTCCACATCACCGAAATGCATGTCTCACGGTGCCATCTGTAAAAGCAATAAAACTGCCTGACAGACTTGAACTGACCACCACAACCGTCAAACCAAACCCAGTGCCACTGCCATGTCACACCCCGATCCCTCAAGAAACTGTCATGGAGATTCAAACAATTCCACAAAATGGGCATCGTGCGAGCTATCATCACTAATGTAGAAGTGATACTCTTGCACAATGACGTGCAAGTCCATGGTGCTATCAATGCCATCCACCTGAGCATGTGCATGACGATAGCTAATATGCATAAATATAGCAACCTACAAGATGGCACCAAAAAAAAATCAGGATGATGTAAAGAAATAAATGAAATGCACAAGAAAACACAAGAACAATACTCGTTCACATGCCACCTATTCAGAAAAATAATACTCCGATTGAATCTCATGCTATGGTGCAAAGGTATAGTTCTCCGCAAAGTCCACCACCGAGACAACCACCCATATGGGAAATGTGCTCAAGCAAGCACGGAACTACCGATCCTCCCACTTCGTCGCAATGTGGGAGTGGCGTATGTAGTGGTACAACTTCCCTCAGAAAGCATCAATGAAAGCAACACATGATGTCTACTGCTCCACAAGATCCAACCTCCTAGGCAGTGCACCACCATCTAATGTCAACATGATGTACTCGTTGTTGGGATAAGTATGATCAAGGGCTTGCTCTATGGTGCATATGTGCATCTAGGGGAGTCACATGTGTGTTTGTGTGTGTTGTAAAGGCACATCAAGTGCTATGAGATGTGTCTAGTGTGTAACCTAAGTGATGATGTAAGACAAAGGCCCCCACATGGGAGGTTCCTTTGATTTAGGCCAGTCCCAGTGATGTAGGGATTGATTCCCACTGATGTAGGGGCTGATTGCCACTTATGTAGGGAAGGTGCTACCTTCTCCCCCTTTCTCTAAGAGAGAGTCCTCTCTCTCACAATCCATAATAAAGAACTACATTTTGGTTTCATTATGCTCTCACTCCTCTTCCAAGATGCATCTATTCTATCCTACGAGATTCTACACTTGGTATCAGAGCTTTAGGTTCTAGATCTAGCCTAGCCTAGCATTAGATGCTCTCTCTAGCATAAACTACTAGTTTTTCAAAGCTTCTTCATCATCTCCATTTTTCCTCCTTCCAAATTTGTGAGAGCTCAGTTCTCCCATTATACGCGACCATTGTTGAAATCCTTTGAGCTGTAGACTCCTCGTGTATGGGCGACCTTCCAGCTACAAGCATTTAGAGAGATTTCTTCTATACGCGTAATGCCAACATGAAGACTATCCACCGATATATTGCATAATGCTGCCTCTATGCTTACCCATTTACAAATTCCTCTGAGCTCGAGCTGGACAACACTACATGCAAGCTGTTGATGAAATCTGAACCAGTTTGGTCAAGAATTGGAGGAGAAAATGCGAAAAAACTAGTCGACTTTGTCAAACTTGGCTATGGCGACTTGGCGCAACATTGCACGCTTCCTTGGTGGAGGACCTTCTCTGGTATAAGGCCTTTCTTCCTACATAAAAATCCCCTTGAATAGAGGTATGAGCTATGAGAATTGCACCCTCCAAGTTCAAGCCTCTGTTTTGGATAGTTTTGACAATGTTGTGAGTTTGATGCTACATTAGATGCTACTTTAGCATTTTTGATGTTTTAAAGTGTTGAATAGCATCACTACAACTGTGGCTACAACTTTCCTTCAAGTTGCTATACCTGGATTTGTTTGGAATACTTTCATTTAGCCACCTCTATGAAGCATGCAAGTTGAAGCATCATTTCCATTATGATTTGTAGTATGGAATTTGGTTACAAGTCTTTGCTACACTAAATGCTTGTACTTTGAAGTTTTTCAACTCTTTCTAGCCTTGTAAAAGAGAGTACACTGCCCATTTTGGGTTAGACCCTCTCATGGCTACCTTCTTGAATATGGATAAGTTCAATGGTAAAGGCTTTCACATATGGCAGATGAAAGTTAAGTTTGCATTGATGAGGGAAAACCTCTAGGGGCTTGTCAAACCTCCTTCAACTACTTCTTCAGCAGCCTCTAATGCTGGAGAATCCTCAGCTCCTACACGCCCGGCATGAGATCCTGCTAGAGAGGAGAAAGCCTATGGCATTATTGCTCTTGGCTTAGGAGATGACTATATTCATGATGATACACCAGTCATGACTCTAGATGAGATCCATGAGTGGAAAGAGAACCTTCTTCAACCATTTATTACCACATGGTATGTACCACACTCTATGATGTAGACTTGAGCCTCATTGGCCTTGACATACCAGATGCAGATGTTTCAGATGTTAGCATGGATCAGCTTGCAGTTTCTGATAATGTGCACTTGTCGGCAGTAAGCCCTCAACATGAGGCACACTTCTCTGTAAGTCCTCAACTCAAGGCACATTCATCAGTAAGCCCTCAGCACAAGGCATATTTGATAGTAAGTCCTCAGTATGAGATAGTCTCATCTACATCAGCACCGATTGATTCTAGTGATGTGCATCCATCACCTTCACGCATGGATCCAACTCCATTTACTATCACATCAGATGCAGATACTCAGCAGGAATTCACCAATGATCATGCAGTTATTCAGCAGGTAAGTCCTTAGTACGAGGCACTCACATCTTCTGCCGCATGCAGTACATGCCACAGTGCATCTAGCTCTTCAGGTGATTCCATTCTAGCATCCATGATCGATGCTTTCACCTCTGATACAGAGCATATTATATATTTGGGCACAATTTCCATGAGCAGTACATATCAACAGATCAATCTTTAGGACATTCCAGCATCGACATAGTCATGCCACATTGCACCACCCTTGGATCCAGAGTGCAGTCTTGCCCCAATGCAGTAGACATTATTAAGTTCAACCATAGCACAACTTGGGGAGACTTAGTGATTCATCATGCACTTATGGCTATCGTATACAGTCCATACTTGATGCACATTAATTATTGGGATCCAGGACTACAGATCAATCCCTACATCAGCATTTGGCACCGCATATGCCTTAGGGATATCATTTTGTTTCATAGTTATATTTCAAGCTTCTAGGCCTTTCTACTACCAGCTCCTTCTCGATGAGCCTATGACAGATGCTACATCCCATGTCGATGGATGTTTAGCCATACACACATTAGACAACAACCTTCAGCTCATGACAGTTGAGCATACAAGTTTGACAGGTTGCTATAGCTTGTCAATTTTACAGGCCTCTTCTTTAGTAGAGCAGTGTATCATACATGCACCTTTGGCCCCAAATTTTTAGCACCTGGATCACTCTATCCACATTGACTATGCAGTCTTCTTCGACCCCGCATCATTCGACAGAGATTACATTATTGTAGCATACCTCGCACATTGGTGTCAGTTCTTTTGTGTTGGTGACATCCTTATATGTCACAACCTACTAGATCACATCGCCATAGCTACATCAACTGGCTTCACATCCGGATGCTGCTTCTTCATAGCAACTGCATAGCCAATGGTGACTCATGACATGTTCAGTACGTAGCCATACACACTATTATTCACGCAGTCATCTTTTGATCGACCAGTCTTTGATTTAGGTGGACTTGACTTCCTACATATTTCCTTCCTCTTCCTTTTGGTCTATCTTCTAGGTTCTATTCCCAAAGGCAAAGGATGACCCACAACTTAAGAGGGGGAAATGCACATTTATGTATAGGATCATAAGTTGTACTCATTGTACATCCTTCCCCAATGTAGTCATTGTGCTCGCTTATGCACATACTACTCTTATTTCTTTTCAGTTTTGGATGCCATCATATGCACCAAACGAAATCCACAAATAGGTCTTGTACATGCACCCTCTACTTACCCAGTGCAATTTAAGAGGGGGTGTTAAAGATAGTATAAATTGCACTATCCACATAGGGAATTGGGGAAAGCCCTAACCCTAATATTAACCCTAATCCTAATCTTAACCCTAACCCTAAGGGGCTCACATGTATATCTTCATGTTCATTGTCAATACACTTAGTGTACAGGTAGCTATATTGTGTGCAGTCCTCTCTCTCTCCCTCTCTCACTTCCGCTATCACCAAGATCATGAATGTTAAGGTTGTGTCTTGGAATCTTAGGGGGTGTTGTGACTAATCTAAAGAGATGTCTCATTATTTTAAGAAAGAGAAACCCTAATGTAGTGTTGTTTCAAGAAATTAAATGTGGTGAGCATGATAGTCTCTAGTTGCTTGTCTCGTCAGTCCCATTTTTTCATCTTTGTCAATTGCCCAAGACAATGAAGCTTTTAGGAATGTCATGGGGTCTTTGTTGCTATCTCTACATTGGTTTTGGGGTTTGATTTCCATGTGGTTAGTGTCTATGCTCTCAATGGAGCTAGTGAGAGAAGTGCCTATTAGAGAGAGCTAAATTCTTGTATGTCTGGCTATAATTGGCTTTTGAGAGGAGACTAGAATATGAGAGTGAATGAATCTAATGGATCTCACTTGGGTAGATGTCTTTTGGATAGTGAAAAAGATGCCTAGGAGGATCTATAATTCGAATGGGATTTGAAGAGATTTTCTTGGAATAGCAAGCATAAGGTGAGGACTTCAAAGCTATACATATTGACCGAGTCTACTCATATGGCAAGGGATGGTGGAATCAGGCTCTGATGGTGAGTTATTACCTTGTGATCACAGTGATGTGGTCCTTTTCCATTCCATTGAGAGTGGGAAGATCCTTTGATATCCTATTCAAATTTGATAATTATCATTTACAAAGTCCTTTTTGTGAGATGGTTGAGTCGATATGGAGATCTTGTTCTCAGCACATGGAGGACTGATGTGACAGATGGGATGCAAGAATATGTGGTATTCTAGTGGTAGTCCATGATCGGGATAAAAGGATGAGAATTATGCATGCGTAGGAAGATGATCACCTTCAACAAGTGAGGGATTCTATGCTTATGATTGTTAAGGATAATCCCAAGGATTAGATACTCAAAGCTAAAGAGTGCAATAGAGTTTTGGAATTGAATAAGGTTGAACATGCTCGTAGGCAGCATTGGCTCCTGCTAGAAGCCTATCCTTCTAAAATGTTTTTTCAATCTGTGAAGTGTAAGTAGGCTCGAGAGTCCATTGATTGAATTCATGATGCTCATGGTAATTTGATGACTGAGTATTGGCATGTTGCTCAATGTTAAAAACTGATTTGAGAGCTATAGTAGGGCAAAATCCAATTGTAGATGAGGTTTGGAAGGCAAGTGATAAGGAGGTTCTTATAAATCTATCATGGCTTAGGTTTCTAAGCATGACTGATTTTGTCTATCATAGGCTTCTCTACCTAGGAACTATGGGAAGCTCTGTCAGCTACAGAGAAAGATAGATCATTTTATTGTTGAATTTTATTTCACATTTTGGAGTAATCTTAACAATGACCTGGTATCAATGGCCAATGTTGTTGTCAGCAAGGGCACCCTTTCTAGAGATGTGAATGAGGTCTTATGAAGCTCTTTCCCAAAAGACAGAATCGATTGAAACTTGGATATTAGAGTTTGATTACCATGCTTAATACCCTAAGATTCTTGCAAAGGCACTAGTGATTCGAATCCAAGGTATATGCATGTAGATTGTCGGCCAAGACCAAAAAGGATTTGTTGAAGGTAGAATATCCCCAATGTTACTTTGATCTTGGATTATGTTAGCTAGAATTGCTTTCTTTTTCGTTTTGATTTGGATAAAGCTTATGATTGGATTTGAAGTGGCTTTAGAGCATATGGGCTTTAGCACTGAGATGTTTGTTAGAATGGTCAAGATGCTTTTTGGCAGTGCCTCAACAATTCTATGCCTCAATGGTGAAGTAATAGGTTGCTTTGATTTGTGTAGATCGATAAGGCAGTGATGCCACCTTGCCCCACTATTATTTTCCCTTAGTTCAGTGCCTTTGATGAGTTTGATAAAGAATAGGATCCTTGACATTGGTCTAGTAGGGGTATGGCTTCCCTTTGGGGATCAAATGTGTTCACAATTGTTTGTAGGTGATATAGTGGCCTTTGCAGATGAGACTTGGGATAATGTGGATCAGTCATTTGGTAGCCTCAAATAAATTTGCTCAGCAACGGTGTCACTACACACTTGGGGAAAAACATTGTCCTTAAGGGTGACTTAGGATGATATGCCGACTTGAGCTATTGAATTAGCCATCAGATGGATGCCTTATGGAATTGTTGGTTAGTGGGTGCCCCCCTTTGTCTTGATTTATCCCTCTGGCAAAGGCTTGATTGGTTCAAGGAAAGAATTTGTGCCTGGCATGGTCTATCTTTGGGTTGGAATTCAATTTTTTTGATTATGTAGCATGTCCTTGCTACCACCACTACTTATGTTGTCTCAATCTAGAATTTTAGAGATACCCATTGGAAGGAATTTGAGACTCAGTTTGGTCTTTTGTATGGGCCAAAGATGCTGCTACTCAAAGGTTGCATTACATACTGGCTTGAGCCCTAACCTCCAGCATGGCCTTGGTTTGCCTAGTATTGGTCTTAGGAATCTCTCTCTTCTGTGTAAATGGCTTCCCCACTTATTTGAATGCAAGGCTCCATGGGTGGAGTTTGTAAAGGACTTTGTGGAAGTTGGCTTGAGAAAGAATGTAGGGAGGTGGACTTCCTTATTTTGGTATGATAAACTATGCTCTTAGTTCCCATTAAAAATTAAAGGTTCTGACTTAGTGGGGATGGATTAGTGACTACCTAGAAAAGATGTGGTGAAGTGGTCACCTTGAAGGGTAGACTAGGACTGTGAGCTGATGCAAGTGTACTTGAGGGCATTTGGTGGGGTTGGGTGACAGCCAGGAAGGAGCAGCAGCCTCTCACCTTGTTGGATCTACTAAATGCTAGGTCACTTCAAAGGAATGGGGTTTACTGCTATTTGGGACCAAAATGTTGATTTCTGGAACCCTTAGCAAATGTTAAATTGCAATTTAAGCTCTTAGCAAGAAAAGCTTCTCTTTTATCTTTGGTGGTGGGTGACTTGCCTCAAGAATGGCTTACTATTGCTTCTCCATCAATGCATTGGCATGTGAATCAATGTAGAGTTGGTAAAACCCCCATGTGAATCAATGTAGAATTGGTAAAACCCCCTGTGAAAAAAATTGGAGCATGTCATATATAGACACCTGATAGGTCTACAAGTGTCATCGATTGACTACAATGGAAAATGTGACTTGAGAAGGCCCCTAATGTGATGGAGGAACCATTGTAGGGTGGTGTAGAAGTCTCTCTTATGTGAGAAAATTAGGTTTCTTCTTCAAAAAATCCTACAGTTCTAGTTGCCCCTGTGGGTCAAATTCACTAAATGGGTTAACATTAGCCCAGTCTGTCCAATGTGTGAGATGGCTGTTGATAGTATGCAACATTTGTTTTGGGAATGTCCAATGAGCTGTACTCCCTCATGTAGAGACTAGAAGTGGTAATGCACAGCTCTAGATTGATGAAATGCTTCTCCTTACGTCCAATTGGAGACTAGCCTTGTTAGGGGATACGACTAAGCTTCTCTCTACCTTAGTAGCCTATTGACCATTACTCAGAGCAGCGATGATGATTTCTATCTAGTCCATTCAGAATCAATTGGTATTTAAAAAAGGTATTTCATGTGGTGACTATTCTTCTCCTTTACTTGTCGAAGTTAAAACACTTTTGATTGATTTGGGTATGGTAGTACATCAAAAAGAAACATTTTGGATTCCTCTCTATTGGAAGTGCTTTACCTTTTGTAGTGTAGGCCACAAATGGTTGTGCCCTATTGGTTAGCCACAATTTGTATCGTGGTTTTTATTGAGGTTGACCACCCCCTAATATAAGCCGGCTATCTTTTTTTTTTTTTTAATAGATAAGAATATGGGTCACATAAACACATGAGAGAAAATGAATGGAGATGGGGACCTCATAGTCCTTTCCCAAAATTCTTATATATCTAGCCCTGTCTAGCTATTTGTACCCCACTACTAACCCCCATTAGCTTAGCATAACCACTCCCTTCATTACATATCAATTGAAGATATTCCACTATAGCCTAAGCATATAATGCCTACTCACTTATAGCTCAACAAATGAAGGTAATTCACTGACTATTTATCGAGGTTCTTGATGTGGGGTACAAGAGGTTCTAGGTGTGGGATACAAGAGGACTAGATATCCCTAGGTCTTTTACTATGCATGCTAGTGCAAGGGGTCAAATATATAAGGGCAAGTGTGATGAAATGTGAATTATGAGAATCTCATAGAGGACCTAATAGGCACAAAGGATAACTCTTGGCAAGGTGCTGAGTGTGAGGGTTTCTACGATTGAAAGGATGGCTATATACCCATGCATATTCACCTTGAGGTTATGCAAGTTGGTTGGTGATTTAGACTCAAAGTCCCATATGTTTCTATGGGTTTGTAGATTAGTGCACGAAGTTCAAGATTGCTTTTATGTAATAGGCCATCATGCATATCAAGAAGAGGGAAAATTAATGCTTCATGTGTGGTGAGAACTAGAGTCCCAAGCACAAATAAGTATGTGCATCATGAGGAAACTTGGTATGCTAAGGTTTAGCATTGTATCATATTATCAAATGAAAAGAAGGAGCTTGTGGATGCCCTAACATATTTGATGTAATTTCCAACAAGATAGTGCTTAGGACACAAGGCAAAGTTGTGATCTTCAACTTGAAAGTAGCACCACAAGACACTCTTACTCACGACACCCCTAGCATTGAGAATGTTTTAGAGGCTTACCTTTCCACCTAATCTTGATATTTCAAGTCAAACTTTCAAACTTGCATTAGTTAAGCACTACAATGCTATGCCATTTCACACACATAATGATTCTAGGAGCAATGTTGAGAAGCTTGATCAGTTGTGTTCAATATCCCTTGATGCATGGATGGGTGCTAAAAATGTCAAGTCTGACTTGTTTGAGAGTTGACATTGATAGCAAACTATTTATGTGTTACTCGACAATAGGAGTTTCCACTCTTTTCATCAATACTAAAAGTTTAGAGATATGACACTCTCAACCACCAAGACTGACCATGGATAGAGAATTGAGGTTGCCTATGTGCAACACATGATTAGCAATACTATATTTCTAGGTTGCCAGGATGCACAATCCCAACATTCTTGTTAACTCATTCAGAAGAGACCATTTTGACCATTATATGAGCCCCATTGACATTGTTCTAGGATGTATTTAGATGAATTCTTCAAGGGAGTTTTGCCTTGGTTTAAATGCCATGACTCTCTACTTTGTGTACAAAAGCAAGGCACCAGTATTGCAAGATCTAATAGTTACATAAAAAATGCAAGTAATCAAAACAATGCAATTGTGGTAAAAACTCAACACAGTCACATAGAAACACATTTCAAGGGATCTAAAACTTAGAAATGTCTCAGCCCTAAAACATTTCAGTGAAATATAAGAATTGTTAAACTTTTTCAAAAATTTTTTTTTTAAAAACCTAATATATGTTAAAAATATTACATGTACATATGTTTCATATCTAATAATCTATGCATAAAAATTAAATAATATAGGTACATGTATTTTAAATATTTGATATATCATACACATTTTATAAATAATATTTATGTGTCTATATTTGGGCCATTTAATATAATATGTTTGTAAATTTTTGCCTATTAAACATTTGATATATTTTATATATCTCGTATAACATATAGAGAACTTGCCTAATAAATATTTTAGATGATTGCATGTAAATTTCTTATCCAACATACGCTTTAGGAGACAAGCAGCCAAAGCAGCAAGGAAAGGAGAGGCAGGTGTTGTAAGCAGTGTGGTGTGGGTGTGGAATCACAAACTTCTTTACTTATGTGCATTCAATAGATGTGCAGACTCATCAATAGACAATGAACCGGCCAAATAGAGAAACCACCAAAATATATATTTCCGTCCAAAATTATGAACACAATACAAGAGAGATAGATCCAGAGTCCCACCAATGGTGTGGTCCTCTGATCTTATCACAAGGTCTTTCTCCTATATGCTGGCTATCTCTAGACTTGAGCCCGTGTGCTCCACCCGGAGCTTCTGTAGACTTTCCGTCCTTTGACCTCAGCTCCTTGCTGCCCTAGAAGAGGAGGCACAGAAGCTAGCAGAGGCCCTCTGAGCAGCAGTGCCATGAAGGCTGACCTAGATGGTCACCAGTGTTAGGAAGGAGAAGATGTTTCACTCCCTTGCCCAGTTGAATTACGCTACTAGCAAAAGGAACCATGCAACTAGCATAAGAAAAGTCCATGTCCCCAAGGGAGGCACAAGAGATAGATTATCCAAGGGATCGGGACTAAGATCTGACCTAGGGAGCATGCCACAGTGTATCATGCAATCATGATTGGGTCAGCTCAAACACCAGTTAAGGCTAGAGGAGGAAGGCACTGGCAATGAAATGCATTTTTGTTGGTTTAAGATTACCTGCAACCCCCACAAAATATAACCTTTAGTAAATCCCAAACAACCACTGCGCTTGTTTCAGTAAATCCCAATCAATAAATCCCAAACAAGGGAAAATGTAAATCCCAAACAATATACTAATCCCAAACAACCACTGAGGTTGTTTTAGTGACAATGACTGTACATGAGGAACCATCTAATTCATAGGCTCAGATTAGCATTGAGCCAAAATTAGACTATAATAACAATGACAGTGCATGAGGGACCATCTTATTCACATGCTCAGATTAGCATTGAGCCGGAATCAGATTGTAATAACAATGACTTGGCATCTAATTCACAAGCTTAGATTAGCATTCAGTCGGTTTATCAGGCTATAATAACAATAGTTTAGAATAAGAACTAGCATCAAGCTGAGATAGACTGTAAGAACATATCACACTATTAGAATTACCATCTAATCACACATCATGAGCAACCATATCTAATCGCACGTCATGGCTAGACGATGATGTATATGACCACCTATGCTAGATTGGGCTACTAGCAAAGCTGGGTGTATGTGTCACCGCTCCTCCCCCCTCATCCCATTGAATTATTATGATCTTGGCTCTGATGACCAAGAAATTCTCCCATGGCAACCATCTAATCGATCGTCATGGCTAGATGATGATGTAAATGACCACCTAGGCTAGGCTAGGCTACCAGCAAGCTAGGTGCATGTGCCACCACTCCTCCTCCCTCTTTCTATTGAATTATCATGATCTTGGCTCCAATGACCAAGAAATTCTAGCATGGCAACCATCTAATCACATGTCATGGCTAGACGATGATGTAGATGACTACCTACGCTAAACTAGGCTACCAACAAAATCCAGCAGGTGGATTGTGTGCTCTTAGCAGTGATAGGCACCCAAAGTCGCACAACTGACATAAGAAATGAAGGGAAAAAGAGTGGGAGGGTGACAAGTCTAGCTATAAAAAGGCCTTAAGGGTAGAGAAACAATTCACCGCACCAAGGAAAATTTCTGTCCTACCCCCTTCCACGCTCTCTCCAAGCCCCCTCTATCGCTATGATGAATCTTTTGTAGCAACCTTGATGCCCCTTCATAATGCTTCCCAAGTCATGGGATCCATTGTTTGCCTTGGTTCTCCATCCTGCAACACTACCCAGCCATAGCCATGACCAAGGGAGTTGTAGGATGGTGAGTCAAGGGAAACGGGTCATCTTTGTTACGTCAGGTACTGGCAAAGAACTCAACTTAGTGATGAGACTCTCATAATTGAGCACAACCTTTGGCACTGGGGAAGGAGAACTCAACTTGGTGATAAGCTGTAACACACTGAGAGCATGCTCAGTGTGCTAGAGCTCACCACTAGATTGAGTTCCCTGTCCACTGTGGAATGTTGTGCTCGATTGAGCTCACTGCTGCCAAGTTGAGTTTCCTCTTCCACTGCCTTGAAAGAAGTAATTCCTTCATAGCCCCGCCAGTGCCTTGAAAGAAGTTGCTATGACAAAGGCAATTCCTTGAAAGACTTGAAAGAAAAACCTCATGACCAACCATGTTGCAGCCAAGGGAAACACGTCATTGTCGTTTCATGAGGCACTGGGAGAGAACTCAACTTGGTGTTGAGCCTCTCGTAATTGCACACAACCTTCAGCACTGGGGAATGAACTCAAGTGGCTGATCAACTCTAACACACTGAGAGCATGTGTTAGTGTGCTGGAGCTCATCACCATATTGAGTTCCCTGTCTGCTGTCGAATGTTGTGCTCGATTGAGCTCACCTCCAAGTTGAGTTCCCTCTTCTAGTGCCTTGACAGAAGTTACTATGAAAAAGGTTATTTCAATTACGAGGTGCTCTTATTGTCCCCTACATATGAGGCACCAGGTCAAAAGTATAAGAAAGTGCTAACGAGGGCAAAAAGTGACACCTAGTCCTGCCACAGTGGTGGTGTTGACAAGTGCTTAAAGAAGTGTTACAAAAACAAAGTGCTAGCATCTTTGTATGTAATCTATTTTGTTAAATGTTTGCTTCGGATGTAATTTATTTTGTTTGTTTCAATTTCAATGTAATACTATTATTGCAAAAACTATCGGATGTAGTTTTTTAATGTAATTTCTTTTGTTTCAATTTCAATGTAGTACCATTATCACCAAAACTATTGTTGCTGTTACTTCGGTAGTGAAAGTGGCTCTAAAGAAGAACAAATGACATATTTATGCCCTCATTTATATTTTACTACAACCATAGGGATCGTTGCACAAGACATTGTTGAAAAATTTACTATTACTATAATGAAAATGGTTCCAATAACTAGTGTGGTGGTTTAGAACTATGATAACTCCTATAACCAGCATGGTGGTTGCAAGGAAACTATACTAAATTGCAAATGTGTACATTTTCCTTAGCTTGGAACTAAAATAGCTCCAAGAATGTGTGTGGTGGTTGAGAAATTATTGCACAAGGAGTAATACGACTAAAATATCTCTAAAATAACACTAGTTTTTTTGGTTTAGAACTAAAATAGCTCCAACATCCAACGCGGTGGTTGTGGATATGGACCTTGAGGGGTCCCATTAGAGATTGACATGCCACAATGATCTTCATGCCAACGTGATGGTCTCTCCATGCCAACATCCTTGCTTGAACCATCACGGTGGTTAGTGCAGTAAAAGATTGTGTTGCATGCGAAGCTGCGCAATGACAGGTGGCAGGGCAAAAGTTTTGTGCTGTAGTCAAGCCAACGTGGTTGTGCTATAAAAATAAATAAACCACACACACACAGAGCATCCATGGTCTATGGTGACAATTATGGTGTTTTTTTACAAATCTTCGGAGAATTTTATTCATTAAATATATATATATATATATACACAGAGAGAGAGGGAGAGAGAGAGATCATCCATGGTCTATGGTGACAATTATAGTGTTTTTTTACAAATCTCCAAAGAATTTTATTCAACATTAAAATTAGAACTTGAGCATATAAATATAAATATAAATAAATAAATGTAAATATAATATAAATATTTATGTAAACATGTGTAAGTGTGTGTGTGAAAATATACATATGTATATTTACATATACATATATTTGTATATAAAAATATATATACACGTGTAAATATATATAATATATATATATCAAGGAGGAAGGGGAGAGTTAGGGCTAGGGAGAGGGGGGGAGGAGCTATGGGAGGGGGTTGATGGGGAGGGCAGGAGGAGGAGAATGCAGATATGTTAGAGGGCAACAAGGACTTAGGGCAAAAAGAGGTAGAGGAAGAAGTAGAAAAATAGAGCAGAGGTCCTAGAAATAAGCATTTTTTGTTTTTGGTTTTTGTTGTGTTTAAGCTACTGTTTTTGTAGCATATGACTTATGTGAGGGAGGGAGGGAGGGAGGATGATCAGCTAAAGGAGGGAGGATGATCAGCCAAAGGATGGGGCTAGTCAAGAAATCAAAGAGGGAGGCAGAGCGGCCCAAGAGGAGGTGAGGCATGAGGGAGGGATGGAGAAGGAAGGGGGCAAGAGAGAGGGAGGGGATGGGAGGGAGGAGGAAGGGGACAAGAGGGAGGGAGGAAGGGCCCTAGGGAGCGAAGGGGCAAAAGGGAGGGGCGGGAGGGAGGGAGGGGGTGGGAGGGAGAGATTAATTAGAAGGAAGGGGGCAGAGATAGGGAGGAAGGGGGCAGGGAGAGATTAATCAAGAGGAGGAAGGGGGCAGGAGGAAGGGAGGAGTTTCATTGGGAGGGAGATATTAATTGGAGGGAGGGGGGAGGGGCAGGAGGGAGGGAGGGAGGGAGGAAGGGTGGGAGGGGGCAGGAGGGAGGGGGCGTGCAGGTGGGAGGGGGTAGGAGGGATGGAGGGAGAGAGAGAATAATTGGAAGATAGGAGCAACTAAAGGAGAGGGAGAGAGAAATTTCGGAGGGAAAGTTAGGAGTTTGAAATTTTCTATATAAAGAGCTTCTCTTTCTTTTCCCCCTCATTCTTTAAGTCATACTTGGGGAGTCATACTTGGGGAGCAAACTTTTCACTTAAAGATTGATTATCATAAAATTTGATTTTTGTGCTCTATTTGGATAAGGTCTTCACTTAGGGCGTGATATTGAAAAAAAGTAAAAAATGAAGTTAAAAAAACATAAAAGACTTGAAAATGTAAATAAAGTATAAAAGGCTTAAGCCTTATGTGAGGACATAAGGCATGCACCTTATGTGCCCACATAAGGCATGAGCCTTATTTTGGAAACCTAGGATTGAGCCTTATGTGAGCACATAAGGCGTGCACCTTATGTGCCCATATAAGGCTTGAGTGTTATGTGTGCACATAAGGTTATGCCTTATGTGCTCACATAAGGCTCAAGCCTTAAGTCATTTTATTTAAATCTATTCAAAATTTTTAAGTTTTGAAGTATATTTTTATTTTTAAATCAAACTAAAATATAAAAATGAGGGTTTTTAAAAAACATAGATTTTGAATCTTATTTTAAATTAAAATATAAAAATGAGGGTTTTTAAGAAACATTTTTAGATTTTTAATTGTATTTCAAATTAAAATATAAAAATAAGGAATTTTGAAAAACATTTCTAAAATTTGAATCTTATTTCAATTTGATAAGAAAAACTATATTTTTAGAAAAAGAAATTTCCAATTTTATCCAAAAAATTGAGGATTTTAAACAAAATTGTCTTACTATTTTTAATTTGTTTTGAAATTAATACTAAAAGTGAGGGTTTTTCAAAAATTACTTGCACATTTTGAAAAAAATAATAATTTTGTACCATAAAATTAGGGTTTTGGGTTTAACTTTGCAAGTAGATTACTTTAGAGTCTTGCAACTTGAAGTTAGTATCACCGTTAAAATGATATGAAATTTTAGTGTCTTTAAACAGTCCTAAAATACTACATTAAAGATTTTACATATATGGTTCAAATGATTTTATTTCAAAAAAAAAAATTTACATAACTTGAGAGTCTAAGCTTATTTCAAAATAGAATATTTTACAAGTTTATTTCAAAATAAGAGATTTTACATATTAAGAGAGACTAAGCTTCTCTTCTTTTTCCCGATTATAGTCATGGGTCTGGGAAGACCTGCATATTAGTTCTTTTTATCTCAAAAGTGACCACTCCTCTGCATCCTACATCTCTTCACTAGTAATGTAGTCACAAGTACAAGATACAAGCAAGGAATTGGAGATTCTATCATGTAAAGATCTTTGTTGTCTCCTTGTAGCTTGTTCTTCATTTGTTGGATATTGTCCCTAATGAGTACTATGATGAGAGAAATCTCAACTAAAAAAGATACTAGCTCTCATTTGAGTGATAATAAATTTTCTATTTCTTGTTTCTCATTCTTATTTTGTCTCAGTGCTCCTTCTCTAGCCTCTTTTGAGTCATAGATTCATCTTTTTTGAATTGTGACAATGGTTCAGAGTGTTGTCTACTCTTTCACTTGGCCTCTTCACTTCATTCAAGGCAATCCACTCTAAATTGTCACTAATTTATTGCTCCACTAGAGATATGAATTCAAAGAGATCCATCTAGGTATGCAAGGTTGTGGTATGTTTGCAATAAGGAGGGTGGGAGAAGGCGAGATATAAGAAGGAATGAGAGAGAAAGTGCATAAGAAATGAATGCAGCAAATAGAGAGAGCAAAACTATCACAACAAGTTTGCAATGAGGAGGCAGGGAGAAGGCAAGATGGAAGAAGGAATGAGAGAGGAAGTGCTTAAGAAATGACTCGGAGGGTGGAAGAATGACATATTCCAAAGATTGAAGTGAAAGCATTCAAAAATATTATGTGATAGATTTGGAATAAAGTGACTGGGTGATTGATAGATTTAGAATAAAGTGATTGGGGGATAGGATTGATGTAATTATTAATTCCAATTTTTTTGACATAAAGTGCTTGACGATAGGAGAGAGATAGGATAATAATTATACCATCTAATTATCATATTCCCATATGTAGCTCTCTATGCATTTAAACAATGGTACATAGATTTGGTCTAAAGTGATTGGGGGATAGGATTGATGCAATTATTAATTTCAAAAGATTTGGCATAAAGTGCTCAGGATAGGGAGAGATAGATAATAATTATACCATATAATTATTATATTCTCATATGTAGCTCTCATGATTTCAAACAATAGTACATTCATCGCAATGATGCACTTTATGTGATCAGCAATAGGGTGATCTCAAGAGATCCTTTGGCACTTTATGAGGGGATCCTTGATGAAGTCATCAAATGGTAAAGTATTAAATTGGCAGCACGCCGCATTGCTTCCCCTTCCTGTCCCCGTTGCTCTCAACAATACGAGACAGTTCCTCACCTATTATGGTCTTGCCCACAATCCCGCATACTGATCACTCATGTTTCTCATTTGCTGCAACTTCGGTTTCCCTCTATCAGATTTGGGAAACTCTTCTAGATGTTTGGATGCCTCTCATCTCAGATGTCTCCATTCCTCCTCTTCTTTTACTGGACTCGCTTTTGGGTACTATGGACCATTTGGACGCAGAGACTGCATTCTAGGATGGGTCAACAGTTTCCTCAGGCATATATTTTCTTCAGAATGTCCCTCAAGCAATCCTTATATGACAGTTTTGCTGCAAGGGACTTGGATGCCACTAGCCTTGAAGTGTTCTCTACCTGTTTTTGAGTTTCTCCATTGGGCTCTTTTTTTGAGTCTCATGTCAGTGAGTGGGAGACTTTCCATCTTGTAAATTTATGATAATATAAATACACTGGATTTTACCCAAAAAAAAAAAAAAAAGTGTGTGTGTGTGTGTGTGTGTGTGTGTGTGTGTGTGTGTGAATGTAAAATATAAAAAAGAATGGGAAATGTGTGTGTGTGTATACACATGTATGTATATATACATACATACATACATATACATACGTAAGTACGTACGTACATACATACATACATACATACATACATATACATATATATGTATATATTTGTTTTATCCTAATGGAAACTATCCACATTGCCACATCTGGGCTAGGCAAGATGTAAAATAAGTAATTAATAAATATATATGCATTTAATAAAACAAGGGTGTAGCTTGCTTTTTTCTTTGCAAACAAAAGTGATTAAATTAACAAAAATAAAGAACTATAAGAAATAAAAGAAAATACATCTAGCCTGATGCAATCTAAAGGCCAACCTCTAAAGCAAGAATGCAACCCGAAGGTCTACCATGTTGGTGTTGTGGAATTCAATGATCTTAAGGACATACAATCAAACTTCTTGGAAGAATTGAGATGGTAGCTTTGTGTTCTAGAAAGCAATCACATTCCTGTGCATCCATAATTATTGAATGACACCCACCCAAACAAGATTCCACAAGGGCAGTATTGCTTCTTTTAACCCTCCCTAATTACCAAAAATTGCTCACTTCCATGTCAATGGAATGACTATATGCGCCACAAAAGAAATTTCAGATGATTGGAAGAAGTTGCATACCATGCTCTTCAAAGTTGGAGTAACTACATGATTGGAGGAAGTTGCATACCATGCTCTTCAAAGTTGGAGTAACTAGGGAATTGTATGGGGCAATCTATTTCTTAGAATGATTGAGCTACTCATGATATATCAATAGAAGGACCAAAAGCAAAGTCATTAAGTGCTAAACAAATGTTTCACTAAGGTCATCCTAGATTTTTGTTAAGTCAATGGCAAAAAATCCACTTGCATCCTTCCTAACTATGGCTTGAGCACCTTTGCAGATGACTTTGAACCATTTCACATCAAATAAAAATACTTGGAATTTCCTAAATTTCACATTTTTTTAAAGAATCACAGAGAATGCATGGGCAAAAACATGGAAATTCCGTGTTCCCTTTAGTATCTCAATACCCTCTTTGCAGCATTCCAATGCACTTATCCTAGATCTGACATAAATTGACCAATTGTACTTGCAACATAACTTATATCGGGTCTAGTAGCACGAGCCAAAAAATGTTAGTCCTCCCACTAGATTAGCATTTGGACAATGTTTTATCTATTGCCGCTCAGTATCATTATGTGGACATTGTTCTTTTGATAAATTAGCGTATTTAGAAGCTGCCACCATTGGTGTCATCTACAATTTTACATTTACTAAACCAAAATTTTCCAAAAGATCAGGAATATACTTTGATTGTGAAAGATACAACCAACTATTCTTTCAAAACAAGAACTAATTAGATCTTTCTCTTTTCTTCTCCAAGGAATTACAAATGGGTCAATGCACGATTGGGTGTAA
Organism: Dipteris shenzhenensis; assembly: GCF_047967505.1. NCBI lineage: Eukaryota > Viridiplantae > Streptophyta > Polypodiopsida > Gleicheniales > Dipteridaceae > Dipteris > Dipteris shenzhenensis. Next base: position 3,100,369 of record NC_141626.1, read on the forward strand.
CCATTTGCAAAACTATTTTAGGGGAGATTTTGGGGCTGTGATGCGATGTGCTATGGTGGGTGAGATTTTGAATTTGGGGCAGACTCGTGCTCGGATTTTTTCCTGATGGAATGATTGGCACAATGGATAAATAATGAGACTCTACATGTCAAAACTTGCTGCTTTGAATAGCATAGAGCTTGACTCATGTCACTACATGTATTTACTTCATGAGCATGTAGAGATAGATATAACCATAGTTCTACCCTCATTCCCATAGTCTCTATGCTGCATCTTTGTGCATTAGACTATTCACAGTCTATCTTGACTTGCTTGATTGGCAAATTGGCTACTCTTTGCATACTCTAGTGGTTGTCTCTCTGTTGCCTTCTCTGCTAGTGGTCTTTTGCCATAGCTTTGCCACCTATCATCTACCCAACAGATTTCCCATGCTCATATATGAAAAATGTACTTTATTATTAATCCCAGCATGGAGATCTAGAATAACAAAATTCCATGGCTTTACAGTTCTCATGACTATGCTTAAAGCATGTGTGACCACTGTGCTTGGAGTGACCAATGTGCCAATTCTTGGAGTTATTTTAGTGGCGATTGTAGTTAATCCAAGACCAAAAGTATTTAGTTGATTCATATATTTCGCATCATTTGCCTTTTTTGATATGCACCAACACCATGCTTCCTCTTCATTTACTCTAACCAACTAGCAATTGAGTTAGGAAATGACAAAGATGGATGCAAGCTATGCAGCCATGCTACCATGGAGGTTGTAGTCTCACATAGTTGGTTTAAATATATATCCTTTTACATCCACCATCGAAATGCCATATCAATTATAGGCATTCCCACAACATCCCTTGCCTTATCTTTGAAGTTTCACAAGGGTCAATAAAACAATATATTTCCTATTGACATCAATTATTTAACACTCATCAATACAAATACTTAACATGATAACATCAAAAAAGAAGAGAGAACAATTGTAAGGAAGAGAAAAAAAAGAACCTTGCAGGATGGACCTTTGCAGACCCAATAGTGGGAGACCATTTACCATCCAATTGATTTGAAAAATAACATCAAAGAACTCCTTCCCATTGGATGGATTTTGCAATGGCTAATATCTTTTGAAATTTCAATTATAGATGCTCTTCAGCCTTCTTGCACCCTAATCACCTCACTTCTCTTTTCTTGGTGTCTGTGAGGTCTTCCACCTTCTAGGATGCCATGAATTCATGAAGAATCCATATAAGATCATCCAGATCATTGAAAATTTTAAATTTAAAAATACATCTTTTGATGGACATACAAAATTAAAAATGAAACTCTTGGTAGCAACACTTACTCACCAAAGGACTTGCACTACACTGCCACGAGGGCATTATACCATCCATTCGAGGATCTCTTCTCCCTCTTCTTCCCCCACTCCCGATATTCCCTATCCTCATATGAGAGATGTTGCACTAGAGAATCCAATGAAGCTTGGCCTGCAAAATACTTCTCCACCAAGAGTGTGAGGCACTATCACTCATGTCAATGACCAACAAACATCAGCACATATGAAAACTTAAAGCTTTCGCCTAACTTCTAAAATGTAAAGAGGCACTCCACCAAGTGCCCAACACGTCACTTCATCACATGCTTCAAACTTCAACATTTGGCATTTTGCTCGTGCATAGAATGATGAGTTGACGTAAGGATCTACATAATAATCTATGATATATATATGAGATATGTAATGATGTGTTTAAATTGAATCAAAGAATTGTGTGCTTACATCATTGCAAAGCTCCCATCCATGCACGCGAGTGATGGTTCCCATTGAGCACATGGAGATTTCTACCTTGCAAGTATGCCCACTTCTCCACATGTCCCAACTCCATATCAATCTCTAAATTCAAGAAACCCCATGGTGTCCTATGCCATAGATGCTCCTCCTCCTATGAAAGTAAAACAGGCTCTTGGCTAGGAATATGATCACAAATTATGAGCATTCCCATAGTAGGAATGTATCTAGTATGTAGAAACCAGTCTGTGAGATTTGACACGTATGCCACGTCCTCTGTAGTATGAACTCTCTTGCTAATCATGAGGCAGCACAATGGCACACAGGGAATTTATGCTCCATTCAATTAGGCTCTCGGAGAGGGGACTAAGCTCAATTTCCTTCCCATAAGAGGCATATGCAAGCTTAGACAATTATTCAGCATCTTTTGCCTCACTGTGGGCAAGGAATCTGCATCTTTCGCATCATTGTGGCCAAGGAATTTGCATCCACCCTTGTGGGCTCCTCTCCAATTTGAATACCTATCCTAACCACATCACTAGGTGGTGTAGAGGTGTGGATGCCCCCTCTAAACTATGTAAGTGCCACATCTAAAGTAGATTATTTTTGGGTGCCTATGGTAATATTTTCATGGTAAACAATTGTCCCTAGTGCCTCTAGCTCACTTGTAGCCCCAATCGTAAGATGGAAGTCCATTACTCTTGATGAGTCTAGCCCTTGCATCATGATAGAGGAGCTAGGAAATGTCTGCATGTCATGGACACCCTCACTTACATGCTCGCCTCCTCTCTGTTGCTTCACTAGGGAGGAAACCTCTTGATGTACCCAACTCTCTAGAGTGGGTCCCGATCAAATACTTGGTGCTTGTCTTGATGAGGTTTGCCAAGATCTTAGGTTATAATGTGTCTTGTGAGGGGGGATGGATAGGGTGAGTGGTAGGATAAGAGGGTGAGAGGGAGAGTGAGCAAGATGAAGAATGGGAGGATGAGGAGAGTGAGGGAGAGTGAGTGGGAGAATGGGACGATAACACAGAGGAGAGTTGGTGAGAGGGAGACAAGAAATGGGAGGTAGAGCGAGCAAGAATGGGAGGATGATTATAGGAAGGATGGGAGGATGAGAAGAATGTTATCCACCAAAAATCCACAAGAGGCACCCAATTGCTAAGTTAATCCATGCCGGTAAAGATTTTCAATCAAGCGACATGCATGTTTAATAAAATACAAGGACCTGGAAACAAAGATTACCCAAAAAGAAACCACGACATTCCTATCCATCTTGGAGTCCAAATTGCTTTCAATAGCGTGATAGAATCCATGCCGATCTATTTTAATATTCTTCGATTTCTTATCCAACGACAATCCCCAAAAATTTTTTTGAAAAGACTCCAAGTGACACATTTTTACATGCATCCTAAATTTGTTGTCGTCTAGCACTGTAGGCTTTTCCTCTCATGTTTCCCCATTATTGATAAGGGGACCACGTAGGAGAAGAATCCCAAACTTTTCCATTTCCTAAGTGTAAGAAACTAATTATAGGTCATAGAGGCAATGCCAAGTCCTTTTGTAACAAACCTTCCAATACTTGTCTAATATACATCAAGAAAGACATGCGTATCCATGGCCTCTAATAAATCAATCTCAAAATATAGTGAAAACATTATGTAGGTGATCTTGAGAGCATGGTCGGGCTCAAAATCAGCTCTCTTTTTCATATAATTGTGGCTAAGGTTAAAAAATGATGACCTTAACTCCCCAAAGTTATCAAATATTACCCCTAATAGCAGCCAGTACCATTGGAGGTAGCATTGTTTGTTCTCACAATGCATGGGAGTGAATATTTCGAACCAAAGCAAAACATAAAAAACACTTGGAAGAAAAAAATCATATAGTCGGAGACTCCTATAGCATGCTGATGGCTTGTAGGAAAAATACTAAGGTGTTGACTATTCTAGCAGAATTGTTAATTAGCTACGATGCACATAATGCACTACATATGCTCCTAGTTGGATACCTAGGTGTGGCTACCATGATTTAAGCCAAACAGTAGCTCTCTCCATGTAAGTATGAATCGTTAACAGCAATTAAAGAATACATTGAGTTGTGTTAGTGAAGAGTAATTCTGATCCAATTAGGCAAACAATGGCTCTCTCCAAGTGCATTTTGGCATTAGGAGGGAAGCCTTTTCCTTGAAAGTCATTTTCAGGCTGTTGAGGCAGCCAACAATGTCAAACAGGGAAAGGGTTGATTTTGGCTCTCTCCAAGTGCATTTTGGCATTAGGAGGGAAGCCTTTTCCTTGATTGTTGGGTGTTGAGGAATCCAAAAATGACAAATAGGGAGAGAGAGTATGTTTAGCCAATAGTAAGCAAGGGAGATCGTGATGTTATTGGAATGGGCTTTTAATCTGGAACCATTCACGAACTCAAAGTATTAACAACTTGATGGCATTAATGTGACAATGGGGGCAGGTCATTTTTTAAGAGATGTGAAGTTTGTATACAAAAATGATCGATAATGTCTTGGAACCATCATTGTGGTTGGTCTTCTTTTTGTTTTTAAAGATTGAGATCAAGCTAGTAGGAGTAGGACGCATCTTTTGCAAGGCCATTTCCAAGCACTCCCAACACTATGACAGAAGCTCTCACTCTCATAGAAAGCTTGAAGATTATATTTGATGCCCTCTTTGAGGTCAAGCGATAGTCTAGCATGTCAAAGGAGGAAGGATTCTTGAAATCCACCTATATGCCATCTTACAATACTTCCGATGCACACTTGACAACATTGCCAAGTAGTGCACTCCAACTACCTCATCAATGCAGCATGCTGGGTTTCAAGGTAGACATGCACATCGAACACATTTTACTAACAATAATGCAGTATATCATATTAGAGACTATTGATTTGAAGCTAGAAGCTAGGTGGAAAATAAGTCCAAGTATATGAATCTCTCAGCTCCACCCCAAGTATATGATATAAGAGTGAGATAGCCCCTCACCTTGCTCTATCTTCAATGAAGACAATGAAGACTAGTGGAGAAAGTGTTGCATATAAGCATATTATCAGAGGAAACCTATGATATGGTACATTTGAGGGCAACTACACCACCACATCTCAATTTAAGAAATTGTTGGAGTGCAGCCAAAAAACCCTCTATTGTTGAGAAACTTTGCTCAGTTTCTTTCTAAGGTTTGTTAGACTTTGAGAAACAATCAGCTAGTTTGCTCTTTGTTCCCCTCACAATTCTAGGTAATTATATATTTGGAAATGTTGCATTATGTCTATTTGTAGATTCGTGATGATCCACAAAGGCCCTTTTCTTGGGGTAGGGGGTTTCTTAGCTTTCTTGATGTATCTTTTGCGAATCCATGCCCACTTTACTCTTCTATCCAAGTGCTGATATTTATTGGGTACAAAGTAGTGCAAATATGTCTTTTATATCCAAATAATTTTTGTCCTTGGTTATGTGTATTGCATTTGATTGTATGGAGTAGAATACTCATTGCTGTTGGAGGACCACTCCCTTTTCTATTGATGGCTCCATGTTGACTTATTGAAAATGCCATGTCAATGCTGAAACAGAATCAGAGAAGAAAGGAGATCCCCTCCATACTCTGAAAAAAGTGTTTCTCCTAGTAGAGGCTACTCTTGATGACCTGTGCATGCTCACCCAAATAGCCATCAAGGTATGTATAGTATCAGTCCAAATAGTGGCCAGTGTCTGCAACGGGTGTCATTGGGATCCATCCAATGCCTCTGTACATCTGGCTCTCAAAATATGCCATGCTATAATATGAGCTAGAGTCTCCCATGAAGTATCTGCAGAAGCATGTATAGCTTTGAAAAGAGTGAATAAGACATCCTATAGAGAACATGACTCTACTAAGTGTCGATGAACAGAAAAAGGCCCATCTGAATCATGTCCCTCTAAGAAGACCTGAGGCCCCATAAGAGATAGCCAAGCAACTGATTCCCATGCCATGAAGAAGGGTGAAGTATGGAAAGTATATAAGATCCTAGCAACACCCTTTTGGATCGTCCTCACCTGTCTGCACCCCCAAAAGCAATGTTGAAATGTCACTGTAGAATGGCAACGAGGACATGTAGGGTCAGCCCCAAACCTAGATCTCCATAGGTTTACTACAATCCCTCCATGGATAGAATAGTTTTGGTCTTGTGGCCAAAAATTTTGATGTAAACAAACATAAACTTTTTGCCACACTTTTGTAGAAATGTCTTTGTGGAAACTGTATGGAAGTTGAGCTTGGATAAGTCCTAGCAAGCATCACATTTATTGAAGAGGGGAGTTTGCCTACCTGTCACCATCCAACAAGAAAGCATGATAAGAAGCAGCTTAACTTTGGTCAGGAAGACAGTTGTCATAGACACCCCTCCCTTGTTATCGGAGTCACAATAAAATAGAAGCTTATCCATAGACTTAACTAGCTCGATGTAGAAAATTGTAATGTGAGAAAATGGTTAATTTAGTGAGAAAATGGTTAATTTATGAGGGTAATCTACTGTAAGGGACTTACAAACAAGTGGGGGGAAAAAAGGGGGGAATAAGAAAATGTAAGGAAAAAAGAAAGAGTCTTGGGTGGAGGAAAAAGCTTGAAATAAGGTTATAAATAGAAAGGATCTGTATGAAAAGTATATAGGAAAAGTTTAAACAATATTTTGGGAAATAACAATTAAAGAAACAAAGTGGGGAAGGGTAACAAATAGGGGAGGGAAAGGTAAAAGGGAGAAAGACAAACTAAGCAAAGGGGATTTGCTTGTGTGAGATGAAGTAAAGAGGGAGAAATCAAGGGGTATAGGAAGAGTGAGGGATTGGGTCTTTATTAATGAGAAAATTTTAAAATTTAGACAAGGGAATAATGATAAAGGGGAATTTAATAGAAGAGGAGAGAGAGAGAGAGAGAGAGAGAGAGAGAGAGAGAGAGAGAGAGAGAGGGGGAAGAGAAAGAGAGAGAGAGAGAGAGAGAGAGAGAGAGAGAGAGAGAGAATTGAGAAAGGGGGCTTACTAGAGAAAAGGGTTAGAGGGGGAAGGAGAATAAAGGGGAGGTGGATGCGATAGAGTAGAGGAGTTTGAAATTAATGTGGGGGGGAGGGGATTAAGAAATGAAGCTAAATAAAAACCAGTAAAGGCCTAGAGGACCTGTGACATGTGAGCCTGTGCTGTAGGTGGAAGGAGGCGTTGAAGTAGAAGGGGATCTGCAACTGGTACGTGTCAGAGGAGCAAAAATTTTCAGACAACGCACGAGCAGGGAGAAGTGAATGTAGTTGTACCTGGAGTCACATAGGATGCAGTAGACAAAGTACGAGCACGGGTAGCAGAAATGTAGAGAGAAGGACTACGCCAACCGCAAGATAGCCATAAGTAACACAGGATAGGGAGAAGACCCGTAAGTCTGTGGAGCTTGAGGTAGGGAATGATTAGAAAGCCTTTAATATATAGGTAAGTGAGGGGTGGTTGAGGAAAGGAGGTGCGAAGCCCAAGGGACTTGGAGCAGTGAGCAGTATGAAAAGAGGCACCCTAGCACAAAACGCGACATGCCACGTGGTACAGGGAGGCACTACCAACATGCCATTATGGGGAAGGACTAGAAGGGCATGTGTGTGGGTTTTGGGGGGGGTTAACGAAGGTCTTCAAAATAAAATAAAAATCATATAAAATAAGGGGAAAACTTTGAAATTTTATTCAACATTTAAATATTTGAACAAAAGGAGGGAATTAGAAGGAACTATTTTTTTAAAAAGAAAAAAATTAAAGGGAAGTAAATGTAAATAATTAAAATAATTAAAAGTAAAAGATTTAAGCAGTAAAGATAAAAGGAAAAAATAAGGAAGGTGAAACAAAAGTTTTTTTTTAAAAACCAAGAAAAAACCCAATTTTAAGAAAGCAAATGGAGATTTAAAGGAAAAATGAGAGAGAAATTTTTGAGTTAATTACAAGGAAGTGAAAATAAAGTTAAATTAGGAGAGCTAAGTACGGAATGAGGGGGAAGGGGGACGAGGGGGGGTTGGTAGAGAGAGAGATGTAGATAGAGAGAGAGAGAGAGAGAGATATTAGAAGAGAGGGAGAGGGGAGAGAGAGAGAGAGAGAGAGAGAGAGAGAGATCAGGAAAAATAGGAGAGATTGAGAATAAATACGGGAAAAATTTAGAGACAACTTAAGGGGAGAAAAAGGGAGTTGGAGGGAAAAGAAATAAGGGAAATTAAGGGGGGTTATCGAGTGGAGATCTAATGAGCAAGTGGCCAAACCAATGGAGGAAGGGTGTGTGTGTGTGTGTGTGTGTGTGTACCCACCTTTGCCCCAGTAGGATACAACACACTAGGTGAGACAATAGGTGAATAGTATGGAAGCAAAATGGTTTAACAAATATATGGGTAAGTTGTGGTTATAGTAATATTAGGCAAGAAAAGGAAGTGGACAGTTTTGACAATAATCAAGATTAGAAGAGTTTTATATAAAAGAGAAAAATATGATAAGGGAAGTGTACTAAAACAGTGTTGCTAAAAAAGGGGGACATGAAAGAAGTCAAAAGGCCAAAAAGCTATCAAGATTGTTTGGGAGGTGGGAGCTGAAATTAGGGGAGGGCTATAGAGAGTTTTGGATTCAAAGCGTGACATCTAATGCATAATTCTATAGGGACAAGAGAGAGATTAGAAAGATGTTTATTAGAAAAAATAAAACAAAATAAAGAACAAGTTAAAAAAAGGAGTCAGGAAGCCAAAACAGCCTTAATGACTTAAGTGTACTATGTGCAACTGTCCAGAGTTGCAAGGGAAATGACCTGTGTGTGGAAGATTTTACAACACCCCTTTGCATAGTAAAAAGACAAAAGAGCGAAGCTAGACAATGAAATAGAACTAATTGCATTAACGAAAAAGTTTGTACAAGTTGGTGAATCCCTGTTTATAAAGAAAACTAGCAGTGAGCACTTTTGTAGAAATGTCTTTGTGGAAACTGTATGGAAGTTGAGCTTGGATAAGTCCTGGCAAGCATCACATTTATTGAAGAGGGGAGTCTACCTACCTATCACCATCCAATAAGAAAACATGATAAGAACCAGCTTAACTTTGGTTGGGAAGACTGGTGTCATAGACATCCCTCCCTTGTTATCGAGATCACAATAAAATAGAAGCTTATCCATAGACTTAACTAGCTCAATGTAGAAAATTGTAATGTTAGAAAATGGTTGATTTAGGAGGGTAATCTACTGTAAGGGACTTATAGACAAGTGGGGGGGAAAAAGGAGGGAATAAGGAAAAGGTAAGGAAAAAAGAAAGAGTCTTGGATGGAGGAAAAAGCTTGAAATAAGGTAATAAATAGATAGGATTGGTCTGAAAAGTATATAGGAAAGGTTTAAACAATATTTTGGGAAATAACAATTAAAGAAACAAAGTGGGGAAGGGTAACAAATAGGGGAGGGAAAGGTAAAACGGAGAAAGACAAACTGAGCAAAGGGAATTTGCTTGTGTGAGATGAAGTAAAGAGGGAGAAATCAAGAGGTAGAGGAAGAGTGAGGAATTGGGTCTTTATTAATGAAAAAAAATTAAAATTTAGACAAGGGAAAGAATGATAGAGGGGAAATTAATAGAAGAGGAGAGAGAGAGAGAGAGAGAGAGAGAGAGAGAGGGGGCTTAAGAGAGAAAAGGGTTAGAGAGGGAAGGAGAATAAAGGGGAGGTAGATGGGATAGAGTAGAGGAATTTGAAGAGACAAATTAATGTGGGGGGGGGGGGGGATTAAGAAATGAAGGTTTAAAAAAAACCGGTAAAGGTCTAGGGGACTTGTCACATGTGAGCCTGTGCGGTAGGTGGAAGGAGGCGTTGAACTAGAATGAGATCTGCAACTGGCATGTGTCAAAGAAGCGAAAATTTTCAGACAGTGCACGAGCAGGGAGAACTGAATGTAGTTGTACCTAGAGCCACGTAGGATGCGATAGACAAAGTACGAGCATGGGCAGTAGAAATGCGGAGAAGGACTATGCCAACTGCAAGACAGCAGTAAGTGACACAGGACGGGTAGAAGAGACCTGTAAGTCTGTGGAGCTCAAGGTAGGGAATGATTCGAAAGCCTTTAATATATAGGTAAGAGAGGGGAGGTCGGGGAAATGAGAGTCAGGAGGTGGAGAGGCCAAGGGACTTGGAGTAGTGAGCAACATGAAAAGAGACGCCCTAACGCAGAACGCGACATGCCATGTGGTGCACGAAAGCACTAGCAATGTGCCATTGTGAGGAAGGACTAGAAGGGCACGTGTGTGTGGGGTTGGGGATAGGGGGTTTAATGGAGGGCTTCAAAATAAAATAAAAATCAGATAAAATAAGGGAGAAACTTTGAAATTTTATTCAACATTTAAATATTTGAACAAAAGGAGAAAATTAAGTGGAACTAATTTTTTTAAAAGGAAAAAATTAAAGGGAAGTAAATGTAAATAATTAAGAGAATTAAAAGTAAAAGATTTAAGCAGTAAAGATAAAAGAAAAAAATAAGAGAGATGAAAAAATAGCTTTTTTTTAACTAAGAAAAAACTCAATTTTAAGAAAAGCAAATGGGGATTTGAAGAAAAAATGAGAGAGAGAAAAAAGGGGAGCGCCGGGAGGGAGGAGTTGATAGAGAGAGAGATTAGGAAAAAAAGGAGAGATTGAGAATAAATGCAAAAAAAATTTAGAGACAAATTAAGGGAAGAAAAAGGGAGTTAGAGGGAAAAGAAATTAGGGAAATTAAGGAGGATTGTCGAGTAAAGATCTAATGAGCAAGTGGCCAAACTAATGGAGAAAGGGATAGTAAGTGTATCTGTGTGTGTGTAGACAATTCAGTATCCCATCACATCAATGAGCCATACATTAATTTCAAAGTAGTATTAACAATAATTACAAATAATTTATATAAAAAATGAGAAAGATAAAGTTTCAATTTGATGAAAAAAATAACACTTGGAGTAACATATGAATAGTCATGTTGTAGCCACAGTAATTGAGTCCTTGATATCAATTATTCGAGGAGGAAGAAACTATACATGCCAACCAACCAAACAATAACCAAAGTTAGAACTTTACTAATTATTGAATGGGTGACAGGTATCCAAGCATTCTTCCTTCGCGTGTCATTGCTGTCACGAATAATACTCATCAAACATACAAGTATCCGAGCTAATAAATATCATACCTAAGGAACAAGTTAGAAAAAGGTTTAAAAGAAAGAGCTAGAACATATTAGGTGCAAAAAAGATAGAAGTCGATTTATTTAGAGAAATAAATTAATTTCCTAATATTCCATGAAGGAGGCATGATAAAAGTAAGAATTTTTTTTAACCTACCATATAGAAGGCATAGTAAATATAGGTTAGTGAAATAATTTCATAGCCTACCATAAAGGAGACATTAAAGATTAAGAGAAATAATGCAATTACTAAGCCTTCCATAGAGGAGGCACAATAATTGTTAGAAAAAAGTTAGAGAAATTAATTTACTAGCCTTCCATTAAGGAGGCACAATAAAATTTTGAAAGTTATAAAAATAGATAACTAGTCTTTTTGTATCGGGGGCAAAAAGAATTAAAACTAAAATGAAGTAACATTAGATGTTGATAAGATAAAGAGGTATATATAGTTAGAGAATATTAAGAAGGAGTTTGTTCAAATCAATGTGTCATATTACTAAAGGTAGGTTAAGGGAGGGGATCAAAAAATAGGAAAAAGGGAGAAAGAGGGAGGGTAGTAGATTAATATTTATGTTAAAGATGATGTGTATGTGTGATAGTGTGTACACGCAAGTTTAAAAAGGAACAATACATATTTTTTAAAAAAAACTTTGATAGAATTGCGTGTGTGTGTGTGTGTGTGTGTGTGTGTGTGTGTATGTGTGTGTGTGTAAAACAAGATAATGATCAAAGTTAGAATTTCATTGAATGGGTGACAAGATTGCCCCATGCTTGTTATTATTGTCATTTAAAAACAAGTATATAATTGTCTTTTAAAAATTCCGTAGAGAAGAGCTTATAATACATATCCACCATTATTTCAAATGTGTCTTGGCATTTCTAGGGAGGTCAGATCTAGTCCTAATAATTTCTCCAATTTTCTCATATTCTTTTTGGGCATTCTCCATCTTTTGGTTGATGAGGGATATTTTGACAAGGTGTATGATAACTAACATTCAACGATTCTTTTATATGTAGGGATGTTCGAGGTCCCAACTTTCTCTGTCAATAATCATATAAATCAAAGGTTACAAGAATAATTTTTTACTTAAAAGAAAATAACCAATATCAAACCAAGGTATAAGACATCTTTTTTATTTGAATAAATAAGATCTCCATGTAGGATATTATAAACATTATTACAAGAAAGTAAAGTACTAAAGGACTAAGTAGCATACTAGCATTTATATATATATATAAAGATCTAAAAGAATTTACAAGGAAGACATAAGGGGCTCCAAATAGATAGAAATATGTTAGGTGTATCAAGCATATAGTTAGTAAATCATGTAAGGTTAGCAATAAGGAAAAAGGATTAGCATAGAATAAGTGGATATGATTAGTAAATAAGTAAGTATAGTAAGTGTAGGGATAGTTTGCCAGCATGAAGCATGAATGAGATACATAGATAAGCGTAGCGCCATCTCATGGAGCCGAGAACAAAGAAGCAGCAAGGTAAGGGCAGCAAGTGAAGATCATCAATGACAGTCATTACAAAGCTTAGCAAAAAAAAATTGTTGCGATCATCTACACCAATCCTCACAAGGCTAAGCCAGATCATCTACTACGAAAACACAAAGCTTAGTCATAGAAACACTGCACATGCATAAGGAGCCGGGAACAAAGTGACAGCAGGTAAGAACAGCAAACTATGATAAGCTATGCCAATCATCACTAAGCAACGAACATCTAAGAGTTAGTATGTAGTATTGCAAGTAGCTAGTTGAGCTGAGAGGGAGATGGAGTAGCAGCAGAGCTTACAAAGAGATGAATTATAGGTAAATCTTAGAGGGGGATGAAGTAGCAGCGACAAAGGTTGATGGAGGCTGAGTAGGAAGTAGTTAAATAGTTAGACATATAGCGCAAAATAGTTAGGGCACCACAAAGTAGGTACGTCCAACCTTATCACTTGATTAAATTGAGAAGTATCTATAGGTAAATCATTTTAAAGTACCGACAGTAGGGTTAAAAAGTCATTTGCATAATAAAGAAGTTCTTGCATCCTCAAAAATTTACAAGGCACAATATGCAAAGTATTAGGGTCGAAGAATTAAAGTTTATTGCAAAAAGGATCCAACCAAAAGTAGCTGCTAGTTACATTGATGTTTGAATCAAGCACCATTCTCCGTACCAAGCAATACTAACACCATATTCTCTAGGTAAGGTGCATCATATCAACACAATATATTAATAATAAATGTGCATTGTATTATGGGTGACAGTGTGTAAGTGTGTACATGAAAACATATACTAAGTGTGTGTGCATACGTGCATCGCTTTTGATAAGTTGATGACAGCATCACTTTTATTGAAGAGAGAAGTCTACCTACCTGCCACCATCTAACAAGAAAAACATGGTAAGAACCAACTTCAAACCTAGTTGGGAAGACGGGTGTCATAAAGACCCCTCCCTTGTTATCGGGGTCACAATAAAATTAATAACTAAACCATAAACTTATCAAGCTGGATGTAACCCTATGAGTGTAAGGTTGAAGAAAAGGGTAACAATGATGGACAAACTTGGAAATAGAAGAGAGGTTAAGAATAATTAGGTAAAGGAAGTGAAAAAAAAGAAGGGGAGGGGGGAAGTCTTCAAAAGGATAAGGAATGGAAGAATTAATTTTATCAACGAAACTAAAAGAGCGATTAATCATAACGAAAATCAATTTTTTTTTTACATGTAGAGTAATGAAAAATAATAATGAGGGATTAATCTTATCAATTTAAAAAAAGGAGAGACTAATATAACGAAAAGAAAAATAATCTTTACGACAAGTAGAGTAATGAGAAAAAAGAAGTATATGTAAGTGATTAAATAGGAGAAAAAGGGAGATATATATAGAGAGAGAGAGGAGGGAATAAGGGTGAATGTGAATATGTAGGGGGGGGAAAGGGGGGTGAAAATAGATAAAAATATATCGAAAGGGAGAGTAAGAAAAAACCTTATACAAGGGGTAAAATTAGTAAACAGAGAAGAGGGGGGAGAAAAAAATTAAAGGAAAATAAAGGCCTAAGAGCCCATTCCGATAGGAAGTGAGGGAGTAAATAAGGCGAGCGAGGATTAAAGTAAAGAGATGAAGCAACCATCTCGAGGAGAAATTAGACAACCAAGGTTCGAGGATTAGGCAATTGGGGACCAAGACAATCGAGATCGGGGGGGTTGTTGGTTAGGTTAGGTGGAAATGATAGAGTTAGTTTTACATAGTGAATAAGTTGTGTATTTAAGAAAAAAGTAGTAATAGTAAGAAAGAGAAAAAATTTTGAGAAAATAGGAAAAAAGAGTTAATATGAGAAATTAAGAAAGAAAAAATGGAAAAGAGGGAGGTAAGGGAGGGAAAGTAGAGAAATTAGGGAGAATTAGGGAGAAGAAAAATAGGGAGAACAAGGACAATCAAGGGAGAGAAGAAAATAACGAGAGAAAAAAAGGATTTTTTAAAAAAAATTAAAAAAATTAAAAAAATCAAGAAAGAAAATTAAAAAAAATAAGAGTAATAGGAAAAAATAGGAAATTTTAGGAGGTTAGGAAAACAAGGAAGATTAGGGGAAATTACGAAGAAGGAAAAAAAGAGAATAAAGTTTGAAAAAAATTTAAAAAAATTAAGGAAAAAATTAGGCAAGAAATAGGTAGATCTTAGAAAGAAATTAGGAAAAAATAGGGACAAAGGGAGAATTAGATGGAGGGGTGGGGCACGAGGGAAGGGGAGGGAGAGGATAGAGAGAGATGGATGTAGAGAGAGATTAAGAAAAACAAGGAGGAGGGAAAGGAAAGGGTAGGGGGAGAGGTGGTTTTAAAAGAGGTTGTCAAAGGATGTTATGAAGGAGAGAAAGATAAAATGCAAGGATAAAAGATACAATGAGAATTGTAAGTGTGTGTGTGTGTGTGTGTGTGTGTGTGTCAGGTCTTGCCCGCACTCTCGAATATTGATCACTCATGTCTCTCATTTGCTGCGGCTTCGGTTTCCCTCTGTCAAATTCGAGAAACTCTTCTGGATATTTGGATGCTTCTCATCTCAGATATCTTCGTTCCTCCTTTTCTTTCACTGGGCTCGCTTTTGGGTACTATGGACTATTTGGACACAGAGATTGCATTTTAGGATGGGACAACAGTGTCCTCAGGCATAAGCTTTCTTCAGAATGTCCCTCAAGCAATCTTTATATGATAGTTATGTTGCGAGGGACTTGGATGCTACTAGCCTAGAGTTTTCTCACAGTTTTTGAGTTCTTTCATTAGGCTCTCTTTTGGAGTCTAATGTCATGTACATTGATTTCATGTTAATTTTATAGTTAATGGTTTCACCCAAAAAAAAAAGTGTGTGTAAGGAAGATCACTTTAATGCAGAGGACGACTCGTGTTTTGGATGTTAAACTTAAGGGAGAGTCAATCCCTTTTCTATCTGCTCCTACTATTTACTTTCTACGTATTTAGTTTTGCAAAGGATGTTACGTCTGGTGATCCACAGTTCAGATTCTCTAAGCTAAATAAAGAGCAAACAAACTTCCTTGATCAATTTCGGGATTTCTTTTCTGACTCTTTGCCAGGGGAACGTCCACTTCAAAGGCCTGAGGATCATGCTATTGATGTAGTGCCAGGCAATAGTCCACCGAACAAGCCACCATATAGAGTTAGTGCATCCTAACAAGAAAAGATCATGAGCCAAGTGAATGAATTATTAGAAAAGGGGCTGATTCAGCCCAGTTCGTCTCCCTATTATTCACGAATGTTGTTGGTCCAGGAAAAGGATGATTCATGGCGAATGTGCAAAGAATGTCATTTCTAAAAAGATGGATCTCATAGCAACCAAGATGAGAGGAGTTCTAGTGTCAAGGATTGTTACCTGCCTCCATCCAAGAGAAGAGATGTTAGTACAGACATAACTTCATCATGGGATTGCAAGTGTCATTATCCTTGACTACTTGTTATCGCAGTCAGGAAAATCCATCCATAATTCACCCAAAAAATCAACATCTTAAGCATATGGTTTCAATTGAGAGATAGAAATAGAATTTTTTTGCATCAGGAGAATATATATAAGATATTTTAAATGGTAGAGCCCAAAAATGTATACATAATAACCTGCAGTTATCATCTCATAACCAAGTTTGCTTTTAAACATGATTATATAACAAGGAGGTTTAAAAGGAAAATTTTTTGAAGAAGCATAACGGAATGAAAAAGAGCATTACACTCTAATGGTCAAACTTTTGGATTACCTCATCATCATGATAGACTTATTATGACTCTCTTTTTTGAAAAAAATTACTCAAAGATAAAAATCTGCAAATAATATGTGAGCTGCAGGTTTACATAAGCAACTTGCCAAACTTTTGTTCGTACCAAAATAATTACAACTATCATTAGACAGAAAAAAGCATCAAGCATAACTTGGCTATCGATTCAAATAATGCAAGGACAGATTACATGGCCCTAGCCCATTTTATGAATTATGGTGTGCATGAAGTCACTTACAATCCATACTTCACAAACCTTTATGAGAGTAAGGGAGAGCTCACTCTACAAACCATTATTATGGGTCTGAGTGAGTAGATATCCAAGGTTAAGAGCTACAGACACAGAGAAATGCAATCATTATTAAAGATAAAGGCAAGCATTCAAAACTTCACACAGCTTTATGAGAGTAAGGGAGAACTCACTACAGACCATTATCATAGGTCTGAGTGAGCAGATATCCATGGTTAAGATCTACAGACAAAGAGTCATGCAACATTATTAAAGATAAAGTGATGACTCCAAATGTATCAAATCCGAAAAGCATTCAAACTGTAAGTGCATAGATATATGCTAATCAACCATAAGTTAATATGCATTCATATGAACACCCAATATTAGCTACAGGCTCCCCCATCATGGCCGATCACCTTCATATAAGCCAACAGTTAGATCAAGCCTTTAAAAACCCAAGGGACCCAATTTATTAGACATCTAAGACAGGTTAATCATTGCTAACCAGCTCCATTAAATGTATTATAAGTCCTGGCATTACATTGCACATGGGAAGCTTAGGAACAAAGATATATAAAAAATTGAAAGCGACAAATCCTCCATATTTGACAGTCGACAAATGTGATCTACTCTACTTAAGATCTCTTGGACGATTCAAACTATAGAGAGCAACCCGATTCACATTCTCAATGCTGCAAAAGGTCTTTTGAGAGACTAAGGAAACATGATGCTTGACTATTCATGATAAGAAGGGGTTATCTACGTACAATATCTTGAGAAGAAACAATTATTATTGGGCAAAAACCATCAATTGGCATTCCATCCCACTGAGAGGGCTTTAATATTACGTCCAAAGTTAACTCGTATTGCTTAAGACTACCAACAGCATATATTCCAGAATTCTTTTTGACAAAAGTAGTTACTAATATTAAAAAAACATTTTTTTATGAAGTGCCAGCTAAACTTGCAGGAAACCTGAGCAAACAATAGTAAGACCTGAACATCGAGACCTTGGATAAATGTTTATAAAAAGTAATCCAGGGACTCGGTCTCTGATAAGCGACGGTACGGTATAACACTTGCGAATTGAAATGATAATAGCATTCTAAACCTGGTATAAGTATCACCATAAACGCTGGTAGCAATTATAAGGACTAGAGTGGAAAATATAGAACGTATGCATACTTATCAAAGCCATAAGACGAGCTAAGAAGGATGGAGATAGTGCGTGATTATATTGCAATGCAACTGCCATGAACCAAGAGTGGTTGTCGTAGTACGCATGCATAAAATGAATCGAAGGAGTGAAACCTGAGATGAGGGCGGGAGGTCTTCAGCTGCGCTAGGATGTTTGGGCACTGACGGGAGATCCCACCACAGCTTCCATCTCGTGAAAACAGTGAGCAGCAGGGAGTAGTGAAAAGCCGAGAGAAGGTACACGATCGAGGGAAATAGAGGCAGGGACTGCAAGGCGATCCAAGGGATATAAGGAGGGAGGCAAGGTTAGATAAGAGGGAAGTGCGGGAGTAGAGAGTAGAGCTGCGAGCTGTGTGGATTGAGAGGAGGAAGCGAGGGAAGAGGCGCGGGCGGAGATGGTGGCTGTAAGTGTCGAGCGTAGATGAGGCAAATGGAAGAGAGACGGTGCAACCTTCATAGACTTTTAGAGAAACTCGCCACAGGTAGATGCTGAATAGCCATTAGATTATGAGGCATAGAGTGAGGACTTAAGCGTTAGATATAGGCTAGGTATAAGCTAGGGGGGGCCTTACCATAAATGCCAATTATGGCCTCTGGCCAACTATTGCGAGCTACCCGCCATGTACCACATGTCCAAGCTCACTTCGTGACTAACCATTTAAAAGAGCCTTAGAGAGCAATCTACTTAGTCTACCCAAGAGAACGATGGGAATCCAAGGGGAGAAAAGACAAATTAGTGCTATCCTCACTTAAAAGTTCTCAACAATATTTTTTACAAGAGAATACTGGCAAAAGAATAATTACGGGGGAAGGAGGAGATGGAGGATAGGTAAAAACAGTCATTTTAATAGATTGACAAGATATGGTGACATTAACTGAGGATAAATTCTGAGAGACATACTACATATAAGGTGAGAGCGAGGTGAAACTAAGGAATTACATTTGGTTGAATTAGACCAAACATAGGAATTAAGCTATAAGTCCAATCAATGTCATATGTAAGATGAGAGAAGGGTTAGTAGGTATGAGTACTCATGTGCCTACATATATGTTGTATAAATACATACTAACTCATATATCTGATAGTGTAAGAACTTCTAGTAAATTAAGATTAAGTGTGTGTGTGTGTGTGTGTGTGTGTCTATGTGTGTGTGTGTAATAAGCAAATTTACTTGGATACAAACTAGAGTATATCTTTCACCCACACATATATACACATATGTAGACACTCAAAAAGATTTGGCCACAACATCAAAGCTTTTCCATATCTTATTTATGAGGCAACACTTAAAAATTTTCTTCATTTTCCATAGAGACTTGGCTCATTATATTTGGCCACAAGGCCAATACTTTTCCAAATCTTGTTGAGCATCGCTCTAGAATAAGATTTGGTCAAAAGGCAAAATCTTTGTGAGGCTTTCCACCAAACCATCCTTGGGGAATGACCTCATGAACTAAATGTGTAAAGTTTAGACCTTGTGGCCAAAACTTCAAGGAAAACAAACTCATGAAGAGGATCTCACAAGCAAAACTTTTGGCTCACGACGATTTTGCCACAAGATCAAAGCTTTTCCTCATTCTGTTCATAATATTTGGCCATAAGGTCAAAAGTTTTCCACGTACACTCACACACACATATATATACATATGTAGACACTTCAAAAGATTTGGCCGCAAGGTCAAAACTTTTCCATAGCTTGTTATGGGGCAGAACTTAAAAATGTTCCTCATTCTCCATAGAGATTTGGCTCATTAGATTTGACCATAGATCAAAACATTTCCAAATCTTGTTGGGAACACCAGTCTAGAATAAGATTTTACCACAATGAAAAATCTTTGTGAGGCTTTCCGAACCGTCCTTGCGGGATGAACTCATGAACCAAATGTGTATAAGTTTAGACCTTGTAGTCAAAATTTTCAAGGGAAACAAACTCATGCAGATTATCTCACAAGCAAAACTTTTGACTCATGACTGACGATTTCACCACAAGGTCAAAGCTTCTCCTGATCTTGTTCGTAAGATTTGGCCATAGCTTGTTTATGTGGCAGCACTTCAAAAAATGTCCTCATTCTCTGCAGAGATTTGCCTTATAATATTTGGCCACAAGGTCAAAATATTTCCAAATCTTGCTTTGAACACCACTCAAGAATAAGATTTCCACAACTTTGTGAGAGTTTCCAAACCGTCCTTGGGGGATGACCTCATAAACAAGATGTGTAAAAGTTTAGACCCTATAGCCAAAACTTTTAAGGGAAAAGTGTGGTCAAAACTTCTATTTTCTTTCTAACTGTGTGGACAGGCTATTATCCTCATGAGGATCAAAACTGATTGAGACTTTCTGAATGTGTGGAGACGTCGCAAAGATTTGGCCACATGTTCAAAGCCTTCCTAGGCAAATGATTATTCTACATGGTTAAAACTTCCCTAGGCTACATACAAGTGTGTACACTCCCTCAACGTTCTTCTTGGGCACCCTCTTGATTTGACCACAAGTGTCAAAACTTCTCTGGTCTTTGTGTTTGCGTGGACACTGTCTTGCAACCATAAAGATTTGGCCACCACGTTAAATCTTTACCAAGATATCTACTTGTGATGAGTCAACCCTTGAGGCTTTGTTTGGACACATTGCCCTTGTTTAGATTTGTCATAACTTCTATTTGCTGCATCAAAGCTTGTTTTGGATACCATCCATCTTTCACAAAGTTTTGGCCATAGTGTCAAATTTTCTCTAATGTTGTATGATTATGGTAACACCTTCTAATCATCATAAAGACTTGGCCATATGGTCAAAACTTTTCTAGGCTTTGTGAGTGTGTAGATGAGAGAGAGAGAGAGAGAGAGAGAGAGAGAGAGAGCAAAAGAGATATATATATATATAATTTTTTGGTATGGGGGAGTGGGAATGATACCACCATGTGGTAGAGTATCTCAAAATTAATTTGACTATGAGCTCTTAGTTTATCTTTTAGGAGTCATGGGTGAAGAAACCCAATGGGAAGATATGGTCTACTTGATGGTTAACCATGAAATTGTGGAGGTGGGGAAGGTACATGCAATAAATCCATCTGACACATGCTATGGGAAACTTCTTGGTGTTGGGTGCCTATCAGTGTCAGTGGAGTAATGTCTCAATAGTAGTGCACTTTTGCCATTCCCAACTGATGATGCATGAAACGTTTGTGATGGATGTTGTTGGTAGTTTTGTTAATTGGACTAGTGAAGATGTAATGAAGGTACTATAAAACCAAGATGGTACACAACACAATGCTTTTGACCTTGAAAATGGTAGAATTGACCTATGCAATGTCAATAGGGCACTAATGCAATGTGAGGAGATGCTTGAGGATTATGATTGCATTAGTGTACGTGATAGTTGGAGAGAAAGGAGAGTGGTGCTATGGTCAGAGGGAAAAACACAGTACCTTGTTGTACGGGTCATCCTTCTGGCTTACCCATATGAGGCTATTAACTTTGAACTACTAGGAAACCTTAATGTGGGTGTACTGGTGGATAGGACATACAACGCCAATGCATCATCAACTCTAAGTGATGATCTAAATTGTGTCAAATTATTGAGGTGGCCTATCAAGAGACTCATATTTGAGGATAGAAGACCATTACTAGAGGATGAACACATGGGTGATAACATGTGAGGAGATGCTTGACGATTATGATTGCATTAGTGTATGTGATAGTTGGAGAGAAAGAAGAGTGGTACTATGGTCAGAGGGCAAAACACAGTACCTTGGCATAGGGGTCATCCTTCTAGCTTACCCATATGAGGCTATTAATTTTGAACTACCAGGAAACCTTAATGTGGGTGTAGTGCTATGGATAGGACATACAAGGCCAATGCATCATCGACTCTGAGTGATGATCTAAATTGTGTTAATTTGGTGAGGTGGCCTATCAAGAGATGCACATTTGAGGATGGAAGACCATTACTAGAGGATGAACACATGGGTGATAACATGTGTGAACCCGATAGAGTTATTGGAATGGAGGGTTCTACCAAGGATTTCATCCCAAGCAAGAATTCAATCTACGTTAAAGAGAGAACATATTGGTTGTCACTCAAAAGTTTCTACGTTGAGGTTATGTATGGATGATATTTTTCAAGTGGCTACAACTAATTGTTACTATGTGTATGATATTTCTGACTCGTCAAATCGTGTGGATACATGAAGATGTAATTTTGTGGTTAGTGGGAAGGATGTGTATGCAATGGCCTGGTATAAGATATATGGCATCCTTAAGACCTCATTTTATAGGTACAGAGGGCAGTTTTAGTAGCAGGCTATTCATAGAGACATCCATGGAAACAAAAAAGTTTTAAGGAAAGCTTGGGAGCACACTCAGATTGGAAGAGCAATTTTGAGAGACTTTGTGGAGAAGAAAGCAGAGCAAATCCCACACAAGAGCTGAATAGGAGAAGATGGGCCAAAAAGAAGATTCTAGACCTCATTTTATAGGTACAGAGGGTAGTTTTAGTAGCAGGCTATTCATAGAGACATCCATGGAAACAAAAAAGTTTTAAGGAAAGCTTGGGAGCACACTCAGATTGGAAGAGCAATTTTGAGAGACTTTGTAGAGAAGAAAGCAGAGCAAATCCCACACAAGAGCTGAATAGGAGAAGATGGGCCAAAAAGAAGATTCTAGACATATATAAGTAAGTAGACATCTTGAACAAAGTTAATATAACCTTGGGCCATCTAGGGTATAAGCAGATGTCTATGTCCACATTCAATTGAATATGTACCACAGAGTTCAAGCATGTAAGTCTTACAAAGACCAATGAGTTCTCCAAATGTAGCATTTGTTTGGAGATTAAAGATTAGATGGGGCAACATAATGTATACGAGAATGTGATAAACTCTTGAGGTGATGGCAATGTCACATGCTACAATAACAAATCTGTAGAAACCTCTATTATGCATGGTGTTTGGCATCACAAGTGAATCTAGGAAAAAAACGTGTGCATCATACATGACAAGATGGATCAACAAAACATAGAAATACCAAGATTGAGGGTGTGATCGAAGGAGACAAACAAATGCCCTCAATTGTCAATTTCACTAACATGAGTAATTACACATGGGCATGGGGAAGGGCAATATGGTCAATTTGCTTTGGGATTATGGCCTCATGATCCAAAATTCACTATTAAGGCATTGCCCATGCATTTAAGAAACTTAGACAGATTAGAGAGACATGCGAAGGGTGATCTGTGAGAGGATGGTATGCTGAGATCAAGCAATGCACTTCTACGTGCTCTAAATTCATGAAAGGCATTGGATTAGCACCAAGGTAAGCTAAATCAAATCATGTGTGTGGATAAGATGGAAGCATTGGATGGTCAAATGAAGTTTAAATGATTGCCAGAAAACTTCCAATTACAACTGGACAATTGTGGATTAGAGAATAAAAATCGCTACTTGTTTGCATTTTTGTCTCTCTAGGTGACATGAGGGACCTTTAAGATGATTCAATTGGGATTTCTTATGGTGGGTCATGCACATGAGGACACTAATTCCATGTTTAGCAAACTCTCCAAGAAGCTTAGGACAACCATGACTTTCACTTCCCTACACTCGATGCATCATTTTCAAATGTGTCAATCTTCAAGGCCCACACCATTCCTAATAACCCATGTCTTCAAGAGTTACATTGATGGTTTCTTCTGTGATGGTAAAATTCATTAGTAGGACATTCAAAGCCACTACAATTTAGGTTTTATATAAAAGGGAACAGGCAAACATGCGGTACAAGATGCATCCAAAGTCGATTGAGTAGCTATCGAGAGAAGGTGGCATTTAATTGTGGAAGAGGGACAATTTTGGGGAGCCCAATCTTCCAATAGGGTCCCTAATGCTGGTCCCCATGTTTGAATACATGACGGAACACTAAGAGATGGTAGGAGGCATCAAAGGTTAGCTAAGCTACTCGGAAAAATGGTCAACAATGCAAGGTCTAAATGCTAATCTACTAAGGGACTGGTTGGCTAAAGCATGAAGTGGAGTGGAAGAAGATGTACTCCCCAATGCAATCAATGGGGCATCCTTCTCAAGGCCATAGTGCCTTCGCATTCCTCTATAACTCCTATACTAGTCACTAGTCACTAGTTCCAAGTATAAAATGTCCTTCCCTAGTATTTAAAATGTATCCACACTTAATGTTTTTATATAAGAAGCCATGTTTCACACTATCATAAAGACCTCATTTTTTGGGGCACATGTCCAATATCACCATTCCAGATCCCATTAATGAAAAGGTCCATGAACTGTCCCTTTATCTGGCATTTCAAGGACCTAATTAGATCTCAAATCTTCTGCTAAAGGACCATGCAAAGTACCCACAATATTTGTGCTTCAAAATTCACCAGAATCTTCTTCGGGTTTTTATTCAAGCTTATATAATATTGGAATCATAGGAATTTGTCTTAGATGGTCTCACATGTGCTATATATCATAATGTCATTCTTTTACACTATAAGTTAAGATGGTCCATCCAAAAATATCAATAACCCCTCCATAGTCTCTAATGTCATAGGCGGATGCCAACATATGGGCCATTAATATGTTGACAAACTTGTAATACACAAGGATCCCCAAGTGTGTGTGTGTGTGTGTGCTTCCCATCAACTGCATTCTTGTAGGTCCGACACACAATCCAAGTGAGGGCAACAGTCTGTCCATCACAATCGATTGGATTGGGCTACTGCCCTAATATAAGTCACGGTCATTATAAAAAATCATTACAATCATAACCACTCCAACCAATCAGTGCAGAGTGCCAAGGTCATATTCATGGAGGAATCCTTCAATCATTCGCAGTCAGAACATACTATAGAGTGTAGTAAGTGAACATCCTACGACCACTCAATCGAGGTCATCAATAAAAGTAACAAAGAGAAAATGTATTATTCCCCATTTAATATTAAACGTCAAGCATATAGATAGATTCTCCATAATAATTGGAGCCTTGTACTTACAAATCAAAGAGAGGAGTACACTTTTATACCATCACTTGATGTCGTGAGCATGATCATTGATAACTTGACATTAGAAGGGTGAACCAAATCCTCTTGTGATGCATACATAAGGGCAATGTTTTCAGCCTTTAATTTGCTGCCATTTCCAACATCCAAGTCTAGCAACCAAGGGAGAGAGCTATTTTCTAATCCCAGTGCTAAAATTGGGACTGAAACCCAATCAAGTATACCCATTAGTCATAATAGTGTGTGTCTATCCAATCAAATACACTGCTACAAATATTCTCAATGTACTAGTAAACCAAATAAAACCATGTACCATTTCCCTCAACATCGCATAAGTAAGAATAATCCATTACCATACCATCCCTTTTGAAAAGTGTCAAAGTGGGATTCAACTTACATACTCACATTCATATCGGTAAACTACAAAAAGTACAATTATACTCTTGACTAGTCTCTAATAGAAAGTCCAATCTTAATTATCACTAGTTGGAGATGATCCATCGTAGAGTACTCCTCGAAGTTTCCAACACCGTATCTTCATGCCTTGAATTTTCAATGTAGACCCTATGCTGACTCACCTGGCACCATCATAACAAAATGAAGGTTAGAACAATCCATTCAAGGTATGATAGCTAGGCTTCAATGTCGGCACACAGTTGTTATCCATGTCACTCTATTTGAACTAGCAAAATCAAATCTTGGCATTATAATATTTGGAAATAATCAAAGGTTGGCATTTAGATAGTTTAATAAAATGCTGATAAAATGTTAGTGCAATTGCCATAGGAGTATATAGACTAATCAAAAGGACCTGTTGTCCTTTGATCAATTCTCAACCAGTCATGATGTTGCATCATGTTCGGCCTGCAAACAAGAACCCAAAAAAATGATGCATAGGAACCTATATATAGATCAAAGGGTAGAATATATCTTGACTCAGTATTAATACCTTCTAGACAAGGTTTTATAGACCTTTATAATACATGAAATTTCCCAAGATTAGGCTTTTCAAATCACCAATCTGCCTTTCTAGGCAAGTTTCAAAAAAGTCAAGACATGGACAAAAGTTTAGCAAATTTCCTATATCAACCAATGATAAGGAAAAATACAAGTAAGGTTTCCATGTTTCCATTTTATTGCATCAAGAAAAATATAATAGACGAGGGTTAGGGAAGCACATAAGAAACTCCTTTATTCCTTTAAATAATCATATTTATATGGGCAGCAGTAGTATAGGGCAACAAAAAATAAAGGATCTATGGGTTGTTCGGGTTTTGTGCCAACCATCTAGCCCAAAAACACAAGGATGCTAATTTGTTGATGAGGGACTGGTTGGCCAAAGCATGAAGTGGAGGGGAAGGAGATGTACTCCCCAATGCAATCAATGGGCCATTCTCAAGGCCATAGTACCCTAGCATTCCTCCATTACTCCTATACTAATCACTAGTCCCAAGTATAAAATGTCCTTCCCTAATATTCAAAACGTATCCACACTTGATGTTTTCATATAAGAAGCCATGTTTCACACTATCATAAAGACCTCATTTTTTGGGGCACATGTCCAATATCCCCATTACAGAGCCCATTAATGAAAAGGTCCATGAACTATCCCTTTATCTAGCATTTCAAGGACCCAATTGGATCTCAAATCTTCTGCTAAAGGACCATGCAAAGTACTCACAATATTCGTGCTTCAGAATTCACTAATAATCTTCTTCGGCTTTTCATTCAAGCTTATATAATATTGGAATCATAGGAATTTGTCTTAGATGATCTCACATATGCTATATAACATAATGTCATTCTTTTACACTATAAGTTAAGATGGTCTATCCAAAAATATCAATAACCCCTCCATAGTCTCTAATGTCGTAGATGGATGCCAACATACAGGCCATTAATATGTTGACAAACCTATAATATGCAAGGATCCCCAAGGAGGTGTGTGTGTGTGTGTGTGTGTGTGTGTGTGTGTGTGTGTGTGTATGTGTGTGTGTGTGTGTGTGTGCATGCGTGTGCATGTGTGTGTGTGTGTGGGTGTGCATGCGTGCATGCGCATGTGTGTGTGTGTGTGTGTTTCCCACCAACTGCATTCTTGTAGGTCCAACACACAAATAATCCAACTGAGGGCTATAGTCCTACCCATCACAATGGATTGGGTCGGACTATTGCCCTAGTATAAGTCACAGTCATTATAAAAAAACATTACAATTATAACCACTCCAACCAATCAATGGAGAGTACCAAGGTTTCCATATTCATGGAGGAATCCTTCAATCATTCGGTCGAAAAATACTATAGAGTGTAATAAGTGAACATCCTATGACTAGTCGATCAAGGACATCAATAAAAGTAACAAAGAGAAAATGTATTATTCCCCATTTAATATTAAATTTCAAGCATATAGATAGATTCTCCATAATAATTGGAGCCCCTGTACTTACAAATCAAAGAGAGGAGTATACTTTTATACCATCACTTGGTGTCGCGAGCATGATACTTGACATTAAAAGGGTGAACCAAATCCTCTTTTGACGCATACATACCAAGGGCAATGTTTTCACCCACCATTAATTTGCTGTCGATTCCAACATCCACCCATTAATTTGCTGTCGATTCCAACATCCAAGTCTAGCAACCAAGGGAGAGAGCTGTTTTCTAATACCAGTGCTAAAATTGGGACTAAAACCCAATCAAGTATACCCATTAATCAAAAGATTTTTATTATCTTATGATGGATAAAGTAGTGTGTGTTTGTCATATCAACTACCCTGCTTGCAACAATTCTCAATGTACTAGTAAACCAAATACAACCATATACCATTTCCCTTAACGTCGCATAAGTAAGAATAATCCATTACCATACCGTGCCTTCTAACAAAGTGTCAAAGTGGGAGTCAACTTACATACTCACATTCATATCAGTAAATTGCAAAAAGTACAATAATACTCCTGAGTAGTCTCTATTTTAGAAAGTCCAATCTTAATTATTAGTAGTTGGAGACGATCCACCGTACGGTACTCCTCGAAGTGGCCAACATTGTATCTTCATGCCTTAGATTTTTCAATGCAAACCCAATGGAGAGGTATGCCTACTCACCTGGCACCATCACAACAAAATGAAGGTTAGAACAATTCATTCAAGCTATGGTAGCTAGGCTTCAATGCCATATGGTTTTCATGTTTCCACGTTACTGCATCAAGAAAAAGATAATAGATCAAGGTTAGGGAAACACAGAAGAAACTCCTTTTTTCCTTTAAATAATCATATTTATATCCATAGATTGCCATTTAGAGTGAGAAAATCAAGGACTCCATAATGTGAGCATAGAATGAAAGAACCAAGGAATCCATAGTGTCAAGCAATTAATCCAACATTCCAAGTGTTAAATGTCCATGGACATTTTCCTTGTTTTAAACAAGGTAATGGATTTCAATGCCAATCCTTGCAATCCAAATAACTGAGGCCATTATACCCTCTTCAATAATCATTCCTAAAGGCTCGGAGAGTGGCATGATGTAAAGAGGTAAGATGCATGAGAAGGTAAAGGTCAGAGAGACCATAATTACATTTCATCACAAATGAGAATTTCCTTGAAATTCCAAAGAAATCACAAGATCATAAACTTAGGAATTTTTTTAACAATGGAATTTTTCTAACAAATGATGTATGTGTGGATATATGTGTGGATGCTCTAAGAGACTGAGAATGATAGGCAGTAGACAAATCTGGAATAGTATTGGAAGTAGGGTAGCATTAGATAGTTCAAATGCTCTACAAGAAAGTATGATACGTCACTACAAGAACGTATGGAAGGCCCCGACTCTCCGTTTACTTAATACAAACTTCCCTGGTCATAGCCTAGCCACCATGCTAGTTTGGAATATGAAGACCATGTGCCTATTTTTGTTTTGTCATAGATCATCAATTACACTAATCTGATAACATATTTTGGAGGATAGAGGGGAGCAAGAATCCAATTCTATAGGGAAATGCTATAGCTTTTCTTTTGCATGGCTTTTGTGAGATTTCCCAAGAAGTTTCCTATTGCTCCTCCCGTGTATCCATGTTACGCCTGTGTTGCTCATGTCTACAAACCCGCATCTCTGAATAAGTGTTTTACATGGGCCGATCACGTCAGACCAATGACTAATAGATGGAGAAGACTTGTTTGGAGGGGCTCTCCATTAGACTAGATCACAGCTCACATTGAAAGATTGCGAATCTGGTTGTGCTCTATCTCAAAGGCTCCACATCCCATAGCTCGTAAATAAGCGTTTGCCAATATGAGGCAAAAGTCATAGCATGATGAAGCCTCTGTAATTCATCACAGGAAGGGAACATGGTGACTATATTCGAGTAAATCCAACTTCAGAGGCTGAGCGAGCTAGGGTTGATCGAGGCCCTTGGACTTGAGCTCATAGATCTCCTCTAAGATTTCGTTCGAGTCATACCAATCTCTTGCTAAAAGTAGGAATTAGGTAATTGTGAATAGCAGGAAGGTCACCGTAATCTACTCATTTGTCATGAGCCACTGTATATAAAATATTCAACTACTATGATGTACAAATGAAATGTGAGATAGAGCACATGAGAAAGAGCTCATTGGCTCTACGCCACTGTAGCAAACCTTTGATACAGGCTATGCCAGCTTACAAGCCCTTGTAGTTCTTGGAAATGCACAACCATAAGCTTTGGACTAGCTGCAAATTGGTCGGAACTCTTTCCAACCCACAGGCAACTAGACCGGTTTAATGGTCCAACAAAATAGCTCTATGAGTAGCGATAGTTTTTGGTCCTAGCATATGAATCTTATGCAAGTAAACCACTGAATAAGGGCATTTGATACCGCATGGGGTGACCTTCTGAACCGATCATGAGCGCTTTATTTCTTCCGTTCCAAAGTAGACAAGTAGAGATGCCCGTGAGGCATAGCACTACATACAACAAAAGTATCACATATGGACTGGCAACAGTAGTGCCTTCGTAGCCAAAACATGGGCAGCAGTAGTATATGGCCAAAGCATGAAATGGAGGGGAAGGAGATGTACTCCCCAATGCAATCAATGGGCCATCTTTCTCAAGGCCATAGTGCCCTGGCATTCCTCCATAACTCCTATACTAATCACTAGCCCCAAGTATAAAATGTCCTTCCCTAATATTTAAAACGTATCCACACTTGATCTTTTCATATAAGAAGCCATGTTTCACACAATCATAAAGACCTCATTTTTTGGGGCACATGTCCAATATCCCCATTACAGAGCCCCATTAATGAAAAGGTCCATGAACTATCCCTTTATCTAGTGTTTCAAGGACCCAACTGGATCTCAAATCTTCTGCTAAAGGACCGTGCAAAGTACCCACAATATTCGTGCTTCAGAATTCACCAATAATCTTCTTCGGGTTTTTATTCAAGCTTATATAATATTGGAATCATAGGAATTTGTCTTAGACAGTCTCACATATGCTATATAACATAATGTCATTCTTTTACACTATAAGTTAAGATGGTCCATCTAAAAATATCAATAAGCCCTCCATAGTCTGTAATGTCATAGATGGATGCCAACATACATGCCATTAATATGTTGACAAACCTATAATACGCAAGGATCCCCAAGGGTGTGGGTGTGTGCGTGTGTGTGTGTGTGTAATAAACAAATTTATTTGGATAGAAACTAAAGTATATCTTTAAGTATAAGAATTATATTTGCTTATTTATACATATACATACATATATTTATTATTATATTCATATATATATATATTTATTTATTTATATAAATGTGAATCAAATATAATAAGTAAATATAAATATAATATGAATAAATAAATGAATACACACACACACACACACACACAAAGACCTGCTCTCAAAAGATTTGGCCAAAAGGTCAAAATTTTCAATAGCTTGTTTATGAGTCAAGACTGTAAGAATTTCCTCATTCCCCATAGAGATTTGTTGGCTCATAAGATTTGGCTACAGGGTCAAAATGTTTCCAAATCTTGTTTAGAACACCACTCTAGAATAAGATTTGGCCAGAAGACAAAAACTTTGTGGTGCTTTCTAAACCATCCTTGGGGGATGACCTCACAAATGTGTAAAAGTTTAGACCTTATGGCCAAAACTTTCAAGGGAAACAAACACATGAAGATTATCTCACAAGCAAAACTTTTGACCCACGACAATTTAACCAGAAGGTCAAATCTTTTCCTCATCTTGTTCATAAGATTTGCCCATAGGGTTAAAAGTTTCCACGTACACTGACACACACATATATATACATATGTAAACACTCAAAAAGATTTGGTCAAAATGCCAAAGCTTTTCCCTAGCTTGTTTATGAGGCAACACTTAAAAGTTTTCATTCTCCATAGCTTGGCTCATTAGATTTGGCCACAAGGCCAAAATGTTTGCAAATCTTGTTGAGAACACCACTCTTGAATAAGATTTGCTTTCCAAACCATTCTTTGGGGATGACCTCATGAACCAAATGTGTAAAGTGTAGACCTTGTGGCCAAAACTTCAAGGGAAAGAAACTCATGAAGAGTATCTCACAAGAAAACTTGACTCATGATGATTTTGCCATAGGGTCAAAGCTTTTCCTCATCTTGTTCATAAGATTTGGCTACAAGGTCAAAAGTTTTCCACATACACTCACACACACATATATACACATATGTAGACACTTGAAAAAATTTGGCCGTAAGGTCAAAACTTTTCCATAGCTTGTTTACAAGGCAGCACTTAAAAATTTTCCTTATTCTCCATAGAGATTTGGCTCATTAGATTTGGTCATAGGTCAAAATGTTTCCAAATCTTATTGAGAACACTAGTCTAGAATAAGATTTGACCACAATGAAAAAACTTTGTGAGGCTTTCCGAACCGTCCTTGGGGGACCTCATGATCTAGATGTGTATAAGTTTAGACCTTGTGGCCACAACTTTCAAGGGAAACAAACTCATGAAGATTATCTCACAAGCAAAACTTTTGACTCATGACGATTTCGCCACAAGGTTAAAGCTTCTCTTGATCTTGTTTGTAAGATTTGGCCATAGCTTATTTATGCAGCAGCACTTAAAAAATGTCCTCATTCTCCATAGAGATTTGCCTTATAAGATTTGGCCATAAGCTAAAAATATTTCCAAATCTTGTTTAGTTAACCACTCAAGAATAAGATTTCCACAAGGTAAAAACTTTGTGAGAGTTTCCAAACCGTCTTTGGGGGATAACCTCATAAACAAGATATGTAAAAGTTTTGACCTTGTGGCCAAAACTTTTAGGGGTAACAAACTCATGAAGATTACCTCACAAGCAAAACTTTTGACCCATGACGATTTTGCCACAAGATTACAGGTTTTCCTCAGCTTTTTCATAAGATTTGGCCATAAGGTCAAAACGTTTCCACATACACTCACACACACATATACATACATATGTAGAACTCTCAAAGATTTGACCATGTGGTCAAAACTTCTATTTGCTTTCTAACTGTGTGGACAGGTTATTGTCCTCATGAGGATCAAAACTGATTGAGACTTTGTGAATGTGTGGAGATGTCACAAAGATTTGGCCACATGTTCAAAGCCTTCCTAGGCAAATGATTATTCTACATGGTTAAAACTTCCCTAGGCTACATATAGGTGTGTACATTCCCCTCAATGTTTTTCTTGGATACCCTCTTGATTTGACCACGTGTCAAAACTTCTCTCGTCTTTGTGTTTGTGTGGATGTTGTCTTGCAACCATAAAGATTTAGCCATCACATTAAATCTTTACTAGGATATCTACTTGAGCTGAGTCACCCCTCAAGGGTTTGTTTGGACACCATTGTGCCCTCATTTAGATTTGTCATAACTTCTACTTGTTATACATCAAAGCTTGTTTTGGATACCATCCTGCTTTCACAAAGTTTTGGCCATAGGGTAAAAACTTCTCTAAAGCTTTATGAGTTGTCGCTCCAAAGGTTCTACATTGAGGTTATGTATGGATGATATTTTCAAGTGGCTACAAGTAATTGTTATGATAAAAAATGTTGCCAGCTCACTAGTCGGGAAGCATTAAAAGAGATTCGCAAATACCTTTGGAGCTTAAACTTGTTGGAAGCATGCAACTAACTATGTGTATGATATTTTTGACTCGTCAAATTGTGTGGATAGTGTGGATACATGAAGATATAATTTTGTGGTTAGTGGGAAGGATGTACGTGCAATGGCTTGGTATAAGATATATGACATCCCAAAGACCTTATTTACAGGTACAAAGGGCAATACTAGCAAGCTGTTCATCAAGCCATCCATGGAAACAAAGGGGTTTTAAGGAAAGCTTGGGATCAC
Source organism: Dipteris shenzhenensis (assembly GCF_047967505.1). Classification (NCBI taxonomy): domain Eukaryota; kingdom Viridiplantae; phylum Streptophyta; class Polypodiopsida; order Gleicheniales; family Dipteridaceae; genus Dipteris; species Dipteris shenzhenensis. The sequence continues at coordinate 3,133,346 of NC_141626.1, forward strand.
ACTCAGATTGGAAGAGCAATTTTGAGAGATTTTGTGGAGAAGAATGCAGAGAAAATGCCACACAAGTGCTAAATAGGAGAAGCTGGGTCAAGAGATACAAAATTAGTGATTCCAGACATGGATAAGCAAGTAGACATCTTGAGAAAAGTTAATACAACCTTGGGCCATCTAGGCTAGAAGCAAATCTCTCTATCCACATTCTATCGAATTTGGACCACAGAGTTCAAGCATGTAACTCTTGTAAAGACCAGTGAGTTCCAAATGCAGCATTTGTTTGGAGATGAAAGAATAGATGGGGGCAACAAAATGTATACAAGAATGTGATAAACTATTGAGGTGACATCGATGTCACATGCTACAACAACAAATCTGTTGAAACATCTATTATGCATGGTGTTTGGCTTCACAAGTGAAGCTAGGAAAAAACTTATGCATCATACATGACAAGATGGATCAAGAAAAAACGACAATACCAAGATTGAGGGTGCGATCAAAAGAGACAAACAAATGCCCTCGATTCTCAGTTTCATAACATGAGTGATTATACATGGGCATGGGGAAGGGCGATATGGTTAGTTTGCTTCGGGATTATGGCCTCATGATCCAAACTTCACTATTGCATCATTGTCCATGCATTTACAAAACTTAGAGAGATTGGAGAGACATGCGAAGGGTGATCTGGGAGAGGATGGTATGCTGAGATCAAGCAATGCACTTTGATTCTCACGAAAGGCACTGGATCAACAAAGATAAGATAAATAAAAACATTGCAGAAAGAGGGAGTGTTCAAAGATTTTTGCCCAAGGACACATAGTGAAGGAACATCTACTGCAATGGATGACAAAGATGACTTTGAAGAGTTGGAAGAACTAGATGATCACTATTGTGGGCCTTCACAAAAAAGACCCAAAGATGCATTTAAGCCAATGGTGAATGTCAAGAATGGTGATTTTGTGCTTATTCGACCACCAAACACTATCTACCCAATATGGCTTGGAGTTGCACAATGATGGGAGAGTATAGATAGTATTGTATTCGCATGGATACATATGAGTGCCTAACTCCCCAAAAAATAAAAATCCCATCAAAACATGAGGCAAAGGCCCAAGAAAATCTACGGTTGTCCTTTGGAGATGCATCTTTGTGATGTAACAAGGATATGCAAGCCTTATAAATGGTGTTTTATAGATACCACCATATTGAGTATTTATAAATGATGTGAGTATTCTCAATCCTATACCATGTGGATGCATAATTCTAGTGTTATAAACACTACAATCACACCATGAAAGTTTCATACTGTCACAGCAAGTTCCATGCAACTATAAAAACATACTATCTCATGGCTAGTTCCATATTAACAAAATTCCCAAAGTTAATGGGATTCTTCTCATTTTAGTATTCCCAAATTTTCTAATATGGTGTTAGCAAACATATGACAAGTCATTTCAATATGGCTCGTACCCACTTATAATTGACATTTGTGCACTCTGCACCCTCCATGGATTAGTGAGATGAATTGAGCTAAAAAACTTGTTTAATTATGAAAGAGACAAACCTCAAGGCAAAATAAATTCATTACTTAGAAAGTATGTGCCCCTCATGTGAAGTTGATTCTATATCCTATAGGACAAAGAAGCAATAAAAATAGTTACATATTCTTGTGTGGCTGATTTTGTATGTTCTTCTTTGTCCTTCAAGCAGAGATATGTCAACCCCTTGGTCTCTAAGAGAGAGAGATAAGCAGAGAATGAATGGAGTTAAGCAAAATATGAGAGGAGAGGGACAAACAGAGCTTGAACTTGAGAAATTTTTGCAAGTAGAAGAGAAACATTAACAAAGAGGAGAAAATGATGACTTAAAAGTGGAATGAAGATAGTCTAAAATGAGCTACTAGATGGAGGTAGGAATATATTTCTAAGTGTGTGGAAAAGATGACATGTTGTAGAATAACCATGACCATAGTTTGAGTTAGGGGATAGTTTGGATGGAAGGAAAGTGAGGTCTTCCCAAGGTTGACTATCAGGTCTCTCTCTCTGCAAAACACCTCTAGGGCCGCCAAATTTATTTGCAGTCCCTCTGCTGAGGATGAGATAAGGACTATGTCATCGGCGTATAGCAATATATGTATCATGAGATCGGCCAATAGAGATCCTTCACCTCCCTGGCGGTCAATGAAGAAAGTGATCTCATCAATGTAAAGCCCAAAGAGGGTCGATAAGAGGGGATAGCCTTGCTTCACTCCAATCGTACTCTCAACCCAATTCGATAGACCACTTGTAGTGTGAACTCTACCCTTGATGGACTCGTATATGAGAGTGCTCTCAATGGAAGCAAGAACGGAAGAGAGAGAGAGAGAGAAACAGAGAGCCACACAAGTTTTGGTGGGTGCAGAACACCCTAATCTTCTTTTTCATTCATTTATATATGTGTTTGAGTATTGTACATAACCGGGGTAAAGGCACAGTGATCTTTAGCCCCCACAACCTCCCACTTAAAGGACAATGTGCCTTTAAGGGAGAACGACCAGTGAGCATACTATCCAATGCCCATCAATACACGACAATACTCAAACCGCTGACTAGGTAGACTCTTCGTCAGCATATCTGCAGGGTTATCATCTGTATGAACCTTGACAAGCTCTATGCGCTTGTCCTCAAGTACCTCCCTAATGAAATGGTACATGACCTCAATGTGTTTGGTCTTTGCATGAAAGACCGGATTCCGTGCTAGCTGAATAGCACTCATGGAATCTATGCAATGTCGATACACCTGTATGAATCCCCAAATCTCCCACTAGCCGATCAAGCCATATAGCCTCCTTGCAACCCTCTATGGTTACAACATACTCAGCCTCTGTGGTAGACAAAGCAACACACTTCTGTGTGCGAGACATCCACGACACTGAACCACCTACAAAGGTGAACACATAGCCAGAAGTGGATCTCCTACTATCCACATGCCCTGCATAGTCTGAATCTGTGTACCCAAGTACATGCATGTCTCCTCTACCAAAGTAGATGCACATCTCCTTGGTACCCTTCATGTACCTCATGATGCACTTAACTACCTCCCAATGCCTCTTTCCTGGATTAGCCATATACCGGCTAACAACTCCCACTACAAATGCAATGTTTGGTCTAGTAGCTATCATAGCATACATAAGACTCCCAACTACTGATGCATAAGGAACCTTGGCCATCATGGCCCTTTCCTCATCTGATTTGGGACTATCTATATGACTCAGTTTCACATATGGAGGCAATGGAGTACTCATTGCCTTCCCCCCCTCCATATTGAAAGACTGCAATACTTTTGTAACATACTCTTTTTGTGAAAGCCAAAGGAGTTTCCTACAATCACGTGTGATGCGCATACCAAGAATATGACCTGCAAGTCCCAAATCCTTCATATCAAAGGCCTCATGCAACTTGGCCTTTAATGCATCTAGCTCATAAGTATTCTTGCTAGCCAATAGCATATCATCCACATATAGTGCCAAGATTATTAGGCTATTATCCTTAGCCCTTTTAGTGTAGAGGCAGTGATCAATTTCACTCCTTCTAAAGCCCTGGGACTGAATGAAAGCATCAAACTTCTGATACCATTCTCTAGGCACTTGCTTAAGACCATAGAGACTCTTCTTCAGCTTGCAAACTAAATCCTCTTTGCCCTTTTCTTCAAAGCCTTCCGGCTGCACCATGTAAATTTCCTCATGCAAATCCCCATGCAAGAAAGATGTCTTGACATCCATGTGCATAAGCTCCATATCCTCTGATGCCACTACTCCAAGCATGCATCTAAGTGTGGTCATCTTCACAACCGGAGAGAATATCTCATCAAAATCCACACCCTTCTCTTGCTTGAACCCTTTAGCAACCAAACGGGCCTTGTACCTAGGCACATCATCACTTGTGACCTTCATTTTGTAGACCCATTTACATGGCAACGCTTTCTTTCCATGTGGCAAAGAAACCAAGTCCCAAGTCTTATTCTTCATAAGTGAACTTACCTCTGATTGCATAGCATACTCCCACTTGCGTTGATCCTCGCGCATCATAGCCTCTCTGTAGCAAGAAGGCTCCCCGCAATCAGTAAGCATCACATAGTCTACCCTTGGAACAAACCTATCAGGTGGTCTAAACACTCTAGATGATCTTCTCAAGGGCATTTCAGCTTGCTATCCCACCTGCATATCAGCCACATTCGGCTCATCATTTCCACCAATAGATGATCCATCATCTACCCTTGATTGTATACCTGTGGGAGTACTTGATGGTACCATTTCTTGCACATTTGGTGCATGGACAGCTTGCTGTCTATCAACATATGCAGGTGGATTCACATCCTGGAAAGTGATTCTTCTCATTTCCACATCCCTCATGGGTGCCTTATGCATCTTCTTCTCATTGAAGACTACATCATGGCTGTGTATGATCTTCTTTGCTTCTGGATCCCAAAGACGATAGCCCATCTCTCCACTTTCACCATAACCCAGAAAGATGCATTTCCCAGACTTAGGATCTAGCTTCTTTCTAAGCGCTTTTGGCACATGTCCATATGCCTCACACCCAAATATACGCAAATGAGAGTAAGAGGGCTTCTTGCCACTCCATGCCTCTTTAGGAATACCACCATCAAAACTCTTACTAGGTGATCTATTGATCACATGCACTGCAGTCTTCATTGCCTTAGCCCAAAAACCACCAGAAAGACTTGCATTGGAAAGCATGCATTGCAACCTTTCTTGAATGGTACAGTTCATCTTTTCTGCAACTGGATTTTGCTCTGGAGTACAAGGGGATGTGAGCTCCCTCTTAATTCCACGTGTATCACAAAAATGCTAAAAGTCATGAGAGAGATACTCTCCACCATTGTCAGTCCATAGGCATTTAAGCGTTCTACCTGACTGATTCTCAACCAAGGCCAGCCATTTTTAAAATACCTGGAACACATCACTCTTCCGAGCTATAGCATAAGCCCACACTTTCCTAGTTGCATCATCAATGAATGTCACATAGTATTCAGCCCCGCCTAATGACCGTGTAGGCATGGGACCACATACATTTGAATGCACCAAATGAAGCTTTTCAAACTCTTTCTTTCCCCTTCTTTTATGGGTTGATTTAGTCTGCTTCCATAGAGACAGTGCTCACAAAATTCAAAATCAGAGAAACTCAATGCGGTACATAACCCAAACGACATAAGAGTTTCATTCCATTTTGGCTCATATGGCCCAACCGGCAATGCCATAAAGAAGTGCTTGGCTGCTCGGTTATTGCAACAACATGATCAAATACCCCTGATACATGTAAGGGATACAAAGTCCCACACTTGGCACCCCTGGCCAAAAGCATAGAGCCCTTCTGAATTTTCTAACTCTGAAGCCAAAAGTGGTGTGAAAACCAGCATCATCTAGCTGACCCACTGAAATAAGACTCTTGGTCAACTTAGGCACATGTCTCACATGTTTCAAAATAAATGCAGACCCATTTGCAAAAGAAAACTTTGTCACCTACTCCCACTATGTCACATGCATAGTCATTTCCAAGATGCACAGAACCTGTCTTTCCACTGTCATAAGTGGAGAACCATTCCCTATGGGGAGTAACATGGAATGAAGCACCAGAATCCAAAATCCAATCCTGGGAATATGCATCATCTGAAGTGGTAAGCAACTCTGCAGATAAACTAGACATGAAGAGAATGTCATTGTCACTATCATGTGTGACTGCATTGATCTCCTCGATCTTCACTTTTCCTTTGTCCTCCCTTGGACTCTCTTCCTTTTGATTTGTACCCAAATTTGCATTCTTTTTCTTATCCTTTTGCTCTCTTTTCAACTTGTAGCAATCCTTTTTCATATGGCCCTTCTTGCCGCAGTGGTAACACTCAATGTTCCGTGCCCTGGATTTGCTACGAGACTTCCCTCTTTCTTAGGACTTCCCCCTGAACTGTGATCTGCCCCTTTGCACATTTAAGGCTGCATCCTGCTTGTTGCCGTCCATAAACTTCCGTCTAATCTCCTCGGCCAACAAGCTACCCACAACATCATCAAACTTCAGTACTCCACCAGGTGCAGAGTTACTGACAGCTGTACGAAAGGTATCCCATGAGGATGGCAATGAACATAAGAGAAATATTGCCTTAGTCTCTACATAAAAATTCATCTTTTGAGCCTGAAGCTGGCTGAAAATAATATTGAATTCATTCAAATAAAAAGCAATGGAGACCCCTTCCTTCATCTGCAGCTCAAACAACCTCTTCATGAGGTAAACTTTATTAGAGGCAGTTTCCTTCTCATAAGTGGCACACAATTTCTTGCACAAATCTTCCGTAGTCTCCTCATTTACTACTGTGAAATAAACTGACTCCGCAAGATGAAGTCTAATAGTAGACTTTGCTAATGCATCCAACTCATTCCAATCATCCTCAGACATATCTGTAGGCTTAGCTTCAACACCTGCCAAGGGTTTAATCTGCTTCTTTTGAATAAGCACATCCCTTATTTGTTCTTTCCACAAAAAAGTTTGTCCCATCAAACTTTTTAATGCTAAAAAACTCCTTTTCAGACATGGAAGAGGATGCCATGATGCAAATGAAGTAAAAATCCCAAATGCTAGTGCCTACAAGAGAGAATCACACCAAATACCAGGTGCACCCAAATGTGTATGCCACAATAGACTGAAATATCACCAAAACTCAAAAGCATCAAAAGATGCAGCTGACTCATGTGCATGTACTATGCATCCATATGAGCAAATCTGGCAATGCCAACTGCAATGGCAATCCAAAATGCTAATAAGTGCCAAATGACTCAAGCATAAACACCGTCCACTAGCATATGCATTAATAATATCTCATCCAAGAGAGCATAGCACTATCAGTGCATCACCTGCAATGTGTCAAAGCTGTCCCTCATTATAAAATAGCATCGATGTGCAAAGCGTCCATAAAAATAGCATCCCACAAGGCAATTTGGGCCTATCAACGCATCCAATAAGGACCGCAATGCATCCAAATGGCCTATAAATCATCCACTGCAATCCAATGCACACCACGAATGAGCGCACACTGCTCAAACTACAACCAGAGTGATTTGCATAAGGTATGCTCAAGAAATCATAGTCCCACGGTAATGACCGCTACTGAAAATAGAACCTGAGATGCCTCAAAACATGGGCGCCATTGCATAATCAGACTCAGCAAGAAAATCTGCAAATATCTCTCTTTTGTCGGAACTCCAAAATCCCAACTGATGAGTGAGAAATGGGAGTCAACACTTATCCACTGCCATGTGGTATAAATCTAAGGTTTCAAAACCTTAGAATGAAAAATGCATAACAGAGAGACGAAATTGAATACACAGAGATCTATAACTCTGAAAATCCTCCACCGAATCACGTAAGAACTGATAGGTAGGGATTTTTGGGTATCTGGAATGCAATGGGATAGACGGTTTTAGAAATCGTGGTCTCAACCACTGGGTCCACACACGAACTGAAAAACGTTTTTGGAAATAGAGCTGTTTGTAAACTCCACCGAAGTGTGAATGATGGGCAACATAGAAGTTTTAGGACCTCCTGAGTCCACCGGAACTGACAGATCTGCAAATGGTTGCTCCAAACTTGAGTTCCAACACCCGAGCAGAAAAACGCAGAAACTGACACAATGAGTTAGAAATCCAATGAAATGATCCCAGATTCAAGAATGAAGGTGTTTCCAAGCTCCTGAAGTGAAGTGGACACCAAAAGCAAGCAATAGTTGCCTCTACAAGTCAATACGGAGTCTCTGTCATCGAACGGAACAAGGAAAAGCTCAAAAAACGACTTTTTCTTTGAAAACACTTAACAGGCTCTCAAAACCACTTCGCAAAACCAAAGTGACTTTTCCAAAGGTTCCTCCAAGGTCTCTACACACTCGGATGCAAGTAAAATCACCCACAAAGCTTCCCACATAGCTTCTCCTTCCTCCCACAGAGCTGCTGAGCTTCAAGCATTCACGCACGCTCAGCTAGATCACCCAGGCTCTGATACCAGTTGAGAGTGCTCTCAATGGAAGCAAGAACGGAAGAGGGAGAGAGAGAAACAAAGAGCCACACAAGTTTTGGTGGGTGCAGAACACCCTAATCTTCTTTTTCATTCATTTATATATGTGTTTGAGTACTGTACATAACTGGGGTAAAGGCACAGTGACCTTTAACCCCCACAGTTTAGACTCCCCATATCAATGTCTCTAGAATTTGTAGCTCCTGTAGTCTCCTGATTGTGTGGGACCATGGGACAGTGCCAAAAGCCTTTTGAAATTCCACAAAGCATGTGTAGACCTTTTGGTATCTGGACCTCGCCTCCTCAATGATAGCCCTCAGAGTGAAAATGTGATCTAGGGTAGAGTGCTTTCTCCGGAATCCTGCTTGCCCTAGTGCCCATTGCCCCCGAGCCTCTGTGTGGCTGTTGATCTCCCTCTATAAGACTAATCCATAAATCTTGGCTAGAGACTGATAGGTTGAGGCTAGGCCTATCAAATACAATTTTTTATTGTGAAGCACCAATGATGTGTTTTTAGGTTTCTTGTGAATAGCACCATTTTTTCCTAAAATTAGGGAGCCTCTAGTACAGAGAAGTCCTCATGGCATAATCTCCTTGATGGATTCCAGATTCCCTTATCCAATGGGTATCCAACTCTCTGATATTTCAGTAATTCTCTTTGAGGCACCTTTTTGAGTCCAATTTTTTGTAATGCATATTATAACTCTTCTAATTTTCCTTCTTTTCCTCCTCTTGACTGCTCCTTTGCATATTCCTCTTTTTGTAATAACTCCGTGTTTCTTGAAGCAATGTAGTGTCCAAATCTCTATGCTACTAGCTTTGTCAACCCCCTACCCCCACCTTGATAATGCAAGGACACGTGATTTGATGTGATTCCTATGCCATGTTTGTTAGGCTCAATGATGGATATTGAAATCAAAAGTAGTACAATGAAATAGAGAGGGATATCTCATTATGGTGATCACGCTAAGGTAGTGATGATATGTAACTTACTTTGATGGGGAAATATGCATCTTTGTAATGTGATTGTGAAAGAGTGAGACATAACACATGAAGATCCCAAAGGGGGAACATAAAATCAATAGTCAATTGAGGAAGGGACGTGTACTACAATGGAAGACTGTTGGGCACTTAGTCTAATGAGAAAGGGAGAAAAGGAATATGCAAAAATGAACCTAGAAAGAATAGTATGTTACCATTGTTGTGAAGGCCTATAGTAGTCAAAGAATCCAACTTAGGAAATGAAGTCTAGCTACAAGAGTGCATTCAACAATGAAAACAAGTACTAAAATGCAAATCACGTCAGTTTTTCAATTCTATTGTGAGGAGTTGGCATTCTCTCTCCATTTTGCATACATGTGATTTCTTGTTACAGATTTCCACAAGCTGGCTAGTTATCTTCTTCACAAATCCTATACAGATGTCATTATCAGTTCAGTGGTTGCCACCTACCATGGTTGATCACCATGTATGCTATCTTTAGTGTAGTTATGCAAATCTCTAGTATGGCCATGTCATTTTCAATATGACGTGACCATCTATAGTATGGTATTGTTTTATATTGTCTTTAGCACAATTAGGGTTATACAATCTCATTGTTCACATTTGCTATCTTCAGCATACTCTCTCTCTCTCTCTCTCTCTCTCTCTCTCTCTCTCTCTCTCTCTCTCTCTCTCTCTCTCTCTCTCTATCTATCTATCTATCTATCTATCTATCTATCTACCTATATATGTATGTTTGTATGTATGCATGTATGAATGAATGAATAAATAAGTATATACATATGCATGTGTGCACGCGCACATGTGTATGTGTGTGTAGCTACCTGCCTCCCTCCCTTTCCCTCTCTCTATATATGTGCGTGCTTGCACACGCGTGTTAGCATATAGATTTGAATGTTTACTTGTCATCTATTGAGATCATCTAATGCTATAATTGCAAGTTGCCTCTTGTAATATAAATCTCCATGGATTTCACCCAAAACAAAAAGTGTTTGTGTGCATGCATGAACACATGCAAGCACACGCACTCCGTACGCATGCATGCCTATATAACATATTCATATACACATCACATGCATAAGGGGCTATACATACATGTGTGTTGTGTGTACAAATGCCTGCATATTTTATATATATGCATGCACATGTACACATGCACATGCACAAACATAGGCACACACCTCATATGCATATGTGGCTATGCGTATGTGTGGGCATTTGTGTGTGCACACATACACATACGCGCGCGCGCACACACACACACACATACACATACACATACACATACACATACACATACACAACATGCACATACACATGTACACATATGTGTTGGGTTGGTTGCATGTGGGCATTTGTGTGTGTGTGTGTACACACACACACACATATTCATATACATATACATATATATGCATATACATATAACACACACATACACGTACACATTCATATACATATGCATACACACACACACGCGCGCGCGTACACGCACGCACACACACACGTGTGTGTGTGTGCGTGCACATACACAACTTTTCTTCTCAAATGATAGAAAATATGTCATATTGAGATTTGGTTATTGATATTTGTATAATGTGCTCTAACTTTTGTAGCCTTAAACAATGTTGCTTGGTCATGAGTCATGGTGGAATGAAAATGGAGTTCAATGTCCACTAGCAACCATGTGAGTTGACACACTCAGATGTCACATGAACTTTGAGGAACAAAGCTGTGCACCATTTGAACCTTCTCTAGTTAGCTGAAATATTTAGAAGAGGAGAGTTCAAAAGGCAGTGCTTTTGTGAGAGAGGGAAAAGTAGCCTTTCTTTTAGTGAAGGAGGTGTTGCACATGAAATGATAGGGCTAGCCTCACTATGGGAAGAGGGAGGACTTTTTGCGAATCGGAATATGGCAAGAGGCTAGAGGCTGCGGGGCTAGAGGGAGGGTTAAATGGTTAACCTTGGGTCAAAAACTTGATTGTGGGTGGTGATCTTTTAAAAGTTCTTAGTGTGTGAGTTTAGTTAGGTCTCTATGAAAATGCTGAGATCGGACGGTGGAGCTTTAATCTCCGCCAACCCCCGGCAGGGAAGGGAGCGGCGGTCACCCTACCCTAACCTACCCTAACCGTAATCGGGGTGGGTTCACCGTCTTCATAGCGACACAAGCACAAATGTAGAAAGAAGCTTAGCTACTGGCAAGGCTAGCACGCAGCTCTAAGAGAGGCAGGCAAGCAACTTCTAAGTAAAGGAAGGGGGAGAGAAACTATCCTGAGCTTTTTCATCAGGATAAGCTCCGACAGAAGCACAGACGCACAAGCAAATCAGCTCACAAAGCTTCTGCTGAGATAGGGTAGCAAGGTTCCGCGAGAGAAATTGGGAGAGTCCTTTCCTTGGATTCCATGCATTGTTAGACCTCCTGACAGCCCACCGGCCTACACTACCCTCTGTACCTCTCTTTCGGAATCTCAGATCCTGCCTTCACGCTCTCCAGATTTGCATCCCGCATCCCTGTCCTTCCCGCACAGCTCTGAGAGCCTTTTGGTGTATTCTCGCCACAGGCGGGAGTATCTTCTTTCCGTAGCTTTTCGCTTTCAAACTTCTCGCCTACCCGGTCTGGGTCGGATTAATGCTATTTAGCCCGAGTCTTGGGGCTTGTTAATCCCTTCCTACATCTCCGGAGTAGACCACTCTCGATTTGACCTCGCATCATCTTTCCTTTCTGCATACACAGTCACAATCTTTGTGCCCTTGGTTTCATCGCGACCTTGACCACTTTATTTTGCTGCTTCAGTGAGCAATTCCTTCCCGACTCCTGTCTCTTTCGTAGTACCTTTCCAACGAGCTTGGCAAAGTATAAGTGCGTCCGTTTTCCTACTTCAGTGGTCCTCTTCCCGGCTTGACTGTGGCCCTAGCTTTCATCGCGCGTAAATCCATCGAACCAGTCCACCGTCCATCAGTGTCTACTCCTACCTCTCTTCTTATTATCTCTCAAATTGAAGCTTTGTCGCCGCTTTTGTAAACTCATCGATCTCTGAAAATAAGAGTCTTGGAAAGGGGGGTGTTGCGATTTAAAGTAAAGGAAGTGGAACTGCGGAGACAATCATTGGATAGTATTAATGCACCATCGAATTGTGGAGCACTCAGTCGGGTTTCTTGTAAGTCGGAAAGGGGATGCTCACGAAAAACCCACTTATAAGTCGAGTATCCCACAGGAAACAGATCGGCACAAGGAAATAAAGCAACCAGCGAAGTTGTTCTGATGTCGATTCAAGACTTTGCATAACATGAATGGATGGCTAATGGCGTTGACCGTGGAACAAAAAATTATCAATAGTACACAGGTTTAAGGCATAATCTCCTTTCAAATCAACACATCCGTTCAAATACTAAGCGGGCATTTTGTCTCAAAAAGTTGACACACTGTGTAAAGGGCGCGCGAGGCTTGACGTTCTGAACTAAGCGGATCTAGTTCACAGAATTACATGATGAAAACTTGCATTTCTCCTGTATGTGACACGAGTGGGAGTTAACCATATGCCACGTGGCATAGTTGAGTGAGAATATAGAGTTTGAAGCTTACATCAGCAGAGCTCTCTTCATTAGGTCAAAGAGAGTGTACCGTGGCTGATCAATGACAACGGCGGTCGTGACACCAAGCCTCAGTTCTCCACTTGCTCAGGGAACTGAACAGGGATTAGAGGTCAAACCGAGAGCAAAGAACGTTTCCTGGGCAACGGAAGACAAGTTGTGTCAGGTAGGTCCATTATTTGGAATTTCTAGAATCTGCCCACAAAAGATTGTTCCCATCCTGTGCAAAATGAAGGGCCCTACCACATCTTTCGGTTGTGTGCATGATGTCTGGATGCTGCTTCATTATCATAACATGGCAACGTTGTGAGTGTATTCGTTGTAAATCGACTTGGATACGACCAATCCTATGTGAGTTTGATACTTTTGTTGGAATTTTCACATTACATATTTAGAGTTAAAGATCAGTGCATGACAGAATTGGGTTCTGGGCTGTTTGTTATGTGAAGTTTAGGCCAGGTGTCCAACTAATTGACTTCAGCAGAGTTCTACCAATTATCAGAACAAGGGTGGGTGAATGGTATTGTTTGGAATGCTATCATTGTTTCTTTGGGGACAGTACCCCTCTGCTGGTTTATTTTCACTATCTGCATGCGAAGAAATACTAGAGCGTCTATATTATTGCTTCACCCTAAAACTTGCTATATAGTTTCCACTTTATAGGTTTGTGCATTTGATGTGCACTTTATACGTTTGTAGTAGTTTCAATCCTTACATGTGCACTTTATACTTTTGTGCAATTGATGGCACGCATCCCTGTGCCTTTCTCTATCTTGTTTCGTGAAGAAGTTGTCAGCATATGCAGCTCCCTAAAGAGTACTGACCATCACTTGGAGTGGGGATGGGTTTCTCCTGCCCCTGAAAGTTTTAGGTGAGGTGACGTTTGTCAGTGAACATTGATTGCATATATTTGATTTTTAATTGTTTGCTGGTTTAGGTCTCTTTTCATCAAAGAAATAAGTAGTTAGCATGACCCAAGATCACAGATTGGATATATTATAGCCATAAAAGGTATATCATACTTTTACCTAGCATTAGCTACAGCATGCCAGAAATTTAGGACTTGACAGACTAGAGGAAAGTATCATCGGTGCAATGAGTAGAATAAGGATGTCCAATGTCGGGTGGCTTTTAGGCGGGAATATTTGTGTTCTTTGAGGAAGGAGCACATAATCAGAAAAAGGAAGGCGAGAGCTCTCCGTATAGTCAGTAGGGTAGCAAGTGTGAAATTTTTACATTGGGAATCTGATTTGCTCCAACGGTCATTATGCATACATACATACATAGATACTGTGTGTGTGAGTGGTAATCTTTCCAACTATCCACCCTCCCCTCTTTTCCTCCCTAATGTTCCCTACTGGTTTACAAAAACAGCTGCATTATCTTGAACTACTTTTGCTTGTTAAGCTTTTATTAGGTCAGTATTTTTAATTGTTCCGATTGAGCTTTTCCTGTGTTGCTGAGCCCCGGAACGATGCTGTTTTCCTGAGGTATTACTGTTTTTAAATTTTTTATCGACTGACTTGGCTTTCAGGTAGGGACTGTAAATTTAGCTTGAGGGCAGCAATTGGCTGTTTGAAAGATACAATATTTTGTGGTCTCCCTACTTAGGCGTGCCTTCCCTTTGAAGATACTGCTGTAAAGCTACAGATGCCCTCCTCTTCTTGTATTGTATAGTGTCTAGTTTGCCTCTCTGCAGGCTTCTTGCCATGCTGCTGTTATGACGTCCATAATGACCCAGGCAGGCAGTTGGAGCTTAAACATTTGAAAAATTACAGTTTTTTGTCTGATCGTGTTGTACAGAAGTTGAGTCTGCAACTTATGGACAGGTAGTGGAAGTTTCAACTGTGTTTGACATGTAAGGATTTCCTAGTATTGCTAAGGGTAGGTGGCCTGATCAGTCTACTTCTTAGTCGTTGTATTGTGTCCATCCGACATCTTGAAAGCCTTGTGGGCACAAGGTATGGGCACAAAGGGATAGAAGTAATATCTCCCATTAGAGTATGAAACTTTATTGGGAGAACAAAAACTCGAAACATATTCAATATTGTAACAGGTAAAGAGCTTGACTGCATCCATGTTTTGCAAAACAGTAGCTACCATTGGAAGCATTAAAGATACTACCTTCGGAGCTCCAAGAGTGAAAGTGTTCAGGTGCCTACCTAAAAACATTGGGGAATAGAAAATAAAATGATACACTGCTGTAGATATCTTTGGAAAAGATATAGCAGCTGTTTTACTCCTTAATTGTGTGTCAAGGAAAGTAGAGATGATCATGCACCACACAATCAAGACACAGGCGATGGTTTCATCCATGCACGATGCAATTAAGGGAGAGTGGGTAGGATATTGATGGCGACAGTATCTTGGATTCAACAACAACCAGCCCCGGTCTAGACCCCTGCAATCTTCTCTTCTTTAGGTCCCAACTCCTGACAAACAACTTCCTCTGATATATTGCATAGGAACTGTGCACAAGCTGTGTGCGTGAGAGAGAGAGAGAGAGAGAGAGAGAGAGAGAGAGAGAGAGAGACAATAGGGCCCTGTATATAGGGCAGCAGAATGGCTGACCCAAGGGGCTGTAACAGTTGAACCAGGGTCAGTCAACCACCGAGGTCAGTTTCTATGTGACCCGACCAAGGTTACCCGGCCAGGTTTACCCAACCATCTGGACGGGCACACCCACATAGAAGCCCTCACTCATGAGGAGATGCCCTAAATTCTAACAATGATATGAGTGTATGAAAGTCCTCTTGAGACCCTTCAGGATCCTATGGGCTGATGACCACTATTAAACTAAATAGTGGTCAATGACATCCATTGAAAGAAATCTCTACAAAGCTTTCTCTGTTGTCAGAGAGAGAGTGGGAAGCATGGGAGAGAAGGTACACCTCTGAGTGAGGAAGCAAGAGGAGAGTACATTGGGGAATAGAGTCACATCAAAACGTGCCTAGAAATGAGCGGAGGCTTATATGGTCCTCTCCCACATACTCTTGTGGCCCTATTTTTGCTAAACATACTATAGTATAATAGTGCTAACACCACAACCTGGGCTTATTTTGACCCTCTATTACATGTATACCTTTGTAAGGCTAGAACATATCCAATCATACAAATTATTGTTCTATAAGTCCAAAATTCTACAATAAAAATAAAAGACAAACGGAGGAGAAGAAAAATGAGCTTACCAAAAAAATAAAAAGAAAAACAAAAGGTAGACATACCTAGCAAGCAAAGCAATGCTTATGTCGTCAATGGTGCCCAAGCATAAGCCACTGTATTGGGTTTCTAAAAACCTGCGGAGTCTCTCTTACAAGTCGTTGATTCCTAAATAATTTGAATCCCATATACTCCTTTTTGGCCCTATTTTTATCAAACACACTATAGCATAATATAGCTAACACCACGAATTGGGCTTATTTTTCCCTCTATTAGAAGCCAAAAGAATTAATAACGACACATGAAATACATCATGAATCTTCTAGCTCCAACCTTGTTGTGGATGTTACCCTTTTTTTCTTGATCAGTATACTTCTTAATTGCCGTAAGGTGTCCAGCCGATGTCTTGAAGTCTTGTAAGAGGCCTTCACAAACACGTAGGCAATCAAGCATTGGGCTTTAAATCTAAAAATCGGAATGACATGCTAATATAGTGTCGCGTGGACAGCTTGGGTAGAAGGTGAATCATTGTCGAAGGCGATTTTTGGGTGTGGCGAGTCCAAGACACAAGCGACTTCTTGGAGAAGGTTTGTATGCTGTTATTCGGAGATTAGAGTTGGATTGCTGGAGTGTGTTGTAGTGAGTGGTGGGTAGATCAGGTGCGCAGAAGGAAGGCCTGCCATTTTGTGGATCTCAAGACATGCGTGAAAAAGGATAAAACTAGGTGTGGACTACAAGAGGAGAAGCCGTTCCTCCTTTCCTTGCCTTTGCCTCTTCTTTTTTGCTCACCCACCCTTCCTATCAGAAGGGCTGTCCATTTTACACTCCAAATTTGGTGTGTAAGAGCCTAAATTTGTTCCATGGTTCCAAGGATGACAAACTCAATGTTTGGGAGAGACTAAAATGAAATTGTTTAGACTTCACAAGCAATTGTAGCTTGAATGAAGGGATTTTGGACTACTTTTTGATTAGCCTTCTCCTTTAGTGCTAGCCTTCGTCATGGCTGAGTTTGCCCTTCACCTCTGGAGTGCTGACATAAACTTAGTACGAAGACTTTGTATAAATGGATGCTCAAGTATGTGTGGAGAAGTCGTTCCTCCTTTTCTTGCCTTTGCCTCTTCTTTTTTGCTCACCCACCCTTCCTATCATAAGGGCTGTCCATTTTACACTCCAAATTTGGTGTGTAAGAGCCTAAATTTGTTCCATGGTTCCAAGGATGACAAACTCAATGTTTGGGAGAGACTAAAATGAAGTCGTTTAGACTTCACAAGCAATTGTAGCTTGAATGAAGAGATTTTGGACTACTTTTTGATTAGCCTTCTCCTTTAGTGCTAGCCTTCGTCATGGCTGAGTTTGCCCTTCACCTCTGGAGTGCTGACAGAAACTTAGTACGAAGACTTTGTATAAATGGATGCTCAAGAAGGTTTGGCGTACCGATCCCAGTATAGAGCAGGATCAGCTGCAGTTATGGCGACTCTGGCTCTGGGAGGGGCGGGCCTTGTCAGAGCTTGATTGGGACGCAGGAGAGTGGAGATGGCCAGAGATTGTGACAGGTCAGGGGCCGACCTCTTTCTTCGCCTACAGCACGACATTGGGCAGGAGAGTTCTCGGGAGGATGCAGAGCCGCCCGCCCACCCAGCGGCCCAGTTGGTATGCTCAGGGTATCTCCAGGCTATTTTTGCAGGCCTTCTGGAAGGCCTTGTGGGAGAGCTGGTGGCCGCGGAAGATCTCCTACTTCCTTTGGCTTCTCGCCCACAAAGGTCTTCCAGTGGGGAGCTGGTTGCGGCAGGTTGGTCAGGATGGACGTTGTCAGATTTGTCATGAGGACG
This sequence comes from Dipteris shenzhenensis, assembly GCF_047967505.1. Taxonomy (NCBI): domain Eukaryota; kingdom Viridiplantae; phylum Streptophyta; class Polypodiopsida; order Gleicheniales; family Dipteridaceae; genus Dipteris; species Dipteris shenzhenensis. Next base: position 3,150,971 of record NC_141626.1, read on the forward strand.
AGGAGTCACCAAAACACTGCCTGTGGAGCTGTACTCGCGCCCAGGAAGTGTGGAGGTGGACCCTCGGGATCCTTACTCGCGCAGCACCGGAGTTAGGTTTGATCACTTGGGGCGCGTTCTGCTGGTGCAGCACCGCACCTGGCTTTCATCACTTGTTCGAGGCATGTCCGCAGGACCCCACGTTCCTTATCACACAGGGGACATGGGGGCCGCTCGAGAGCATTCCGCCGCACCTGGCAGAGGCTGACACAGGATCTCAGGAGAGGCAGCCAGTCTGGGAGATTATTAGCAGCATCGCAGGATGGCACATTTGGACCTCGCGCTGCGCGCAGATCCTCGGTGGCACCTCCCTTTCGACTGCCCAGGTCTTGACTGACATCTGGAGTGAGATTATACACACCCTCAGAGGCCAGTGGGACCAGATACAGGGAGACTCCTGGGCTGGCCTGGAGAAGCGGAGACGTTTCCTCCGTGATTGGGACACACAGGGTCTCTTCTTCGAGCATACTTTGCAGGGCCTTTAGTGGCGCTATTCACCACCTCTCTGGCTGTTCATTCACACTCGCCTGATCCCCCCGTGAGAGAGAGCTTTACTTTTTTGTTTCCTTTTTGGGCTGCGTCCGATTTGTGAACGCAGCCCCGTCAGTTGCAAAGGTGACCTCATGTATCTTGTTTTCGAAGTAATATAATCAGCACTGTTTTTTCGGCAAAAATAAATGGATGCTCAAGTATGTGTGGGTGTGTGGATTTGTATGTGTGAGAGCATATTTTTATACTATGGTCTACACCCATTGTTGGGCGTTGATGACGTCAGTGGGGATGTCATAGTAGCTAGACCTTGCTATGCGTGATGGAGTTTATGGTTTTCAATCTTATGAGTGACTATTGTGAGATTGAAATTGCACTATGTTGTGTTTTTAGAGGATGAGTTTGGGAATGTTCCTGGATTCATCTTGGTATATGACAAACTCAACGGCATTGATTACACCCATTGGAAGCTGAATATGACGGTCTGGGTCATTTACAAGGGTCTTCGGCAGATTGTTCAGGGATGCGAGCGGAAGCATGAACTTGATCCATTGGGATGGGACACTTTCTTGGAGGAGCTACAGGATGGGGAGGATCGTGACTCCAAGGCACATTCGGCATTGGTATGCACCATTACCGAGGAGGTCTCGCTGGCAATATAAACATTTACTAGTGATTTTGAGTATGGTCTAAATTGGAGGATCTCTATGTGAGGGATACTGCTATGCGATCTGTCTCTTTGCAGGTTCAGCTACATAGTCTCAAGCTCCTTGGGAGTCGCAAGGAGTACCATGCAGCCATTCTTGATGAAGGACAAGGTCATCCATGACCAGCTTTTTGCAATGGGTGCTGCCTTATCCTCTCTTCAGTTGGCTGCTCTCATCCTCACCAAACTTCCACCTGAGTATAACTTGAGCTTTGCAGTGCTAGGTCACTACGTCTCAATTGGATTTTGATGACATATGCTCCCTTCTCTCGGAGGAGGAAACTGTTCTTTTATCTCAAGGTAAGCTGTTGGTCTCTCCTGGTGGTGTTTAAGAACTTACGATAGTGAGAAGAAAGAACGAAGCTGGTGCTATGCTTGTGAGGAGAGAGGTCACCCGGCCAAAGATTGCCTGTCGAAGGACAAGGGCAAATCAAAAGACAAGGATGAGACCAATGACAAGTTTGCTGATCCTAGGGCAGCCCTTGCCTTGATAACTCATATTGTTCCTGCTTTCTAGCATTGAGAAATGGGTCCCCCCACGTGCCGCAGCCAAAGAGGGCTTGTGGGAGGGAGAGCGGGCTGACTACTGGCTCCACAAACTAGTATCTGGCAGGCAAGGAAGGCTTGGGTCATACAAGAATGAATGAGATGTGTTCACCAATTCATTGCTTATAAGTTGCGGAGACAATGGACAACATGTGTTCCAAGTTCTACTAGGGGATATTGGATGTCGTCTGTTCCACAGCTCATCATTCTTCACTTGGAATTCATACACACTGGCATGGGAAATCAAAGACATGTAGATCTCTTTACTGTTTGTGGTGGCATTCTGTTTCATAGATACAGGCTATTAGGTGCTATCACCGAGGTGAATCGAGTATTCGCGGTGATGGAGGTCCATGGTTGCATCTTCATCAGCTTTCTTCTTCGGCATATGTGCTCACTATGAGGTGTAGAGAGGGTGTTAGAAGTTAGGGCATCTCATGAGTGAGGGCTTCTATGTGGGTGCGCTTGCTCAGCATGAGTAGGCTTTCGATGAGTCTGGGGCCTGATTTCGGTTGGATCTGGGACTGGTTTTCCAAGGCATGGGTCAGAGTGGAGCGGTGAAACAAGCCGCCAAAGTTGGTTAACCGTGGTTGGGTAAGCCTAGATGGGTTACCTTGGTCGAGTCACCTTGGTCGGGTCACACATGTCGGCTGACCTGGGTTGGCCGGTACACCCTGTCTCGACGGTACAAGATGCTGCTGCTAGATCTTTTTGTATGACTTGATCCACAACACATGTCCTAGTGGGTAAGATGCCTCAAAAGTCTTGGTTTGATGACAAGTGTAGAGAGATGAGATCCCATCTCACACTTGAGTGAGCTTGGGCCATCTGACAACATCCGAGACAACGGATCTCGCGGTGACTGACACGTCATAAGAGGCGGGCTTTCCTCAAACACAAGATGGATAAGGTGATCAATTATTTCGAGGGGGAGATCCTAGGGGGCTTCTATTTGAGGGGAAGCTGCTATTCCCATCACAGATCCAGATGTTTGGCGTACATATGCGAGCTCATTCTATGATGTCCGATGTAGGCACCACTTGATATGTCCGTTATGCTCAGTCCTACTACTTGTCACTTGTTCACGGCACAGAATGTGTAGTCTGCACTCCGTCGGCTCCATAACCAGAGAGCTCAAGATTATGAGGGGATACGGACATAGTATTTCGTGCATGGGTAGGAGGTCCTGGCTCCGATTTTAGCGCAAATGTTCAAACACATTTTATGCCATAGCTTCCCATTTGTCTGGAGTACTACCACCATTGTGTTGATACACAAAGGTGGGGACTCCACGGACACTTGTAACTATTGCACTTTGATGATTGGCCATACCTTGGCCAAGATTACGGCTCGGTATTAGAGAGGGAGATTAGTTGCTACACAGAGGCACACGGACAACAAGCTCTAGGACAGGCAATATTTTGGAGACCATGCTCCATCCTAGACTACATTGTCACCGTGTGGGCTACCATTGAGGAGGCAAAGTTGAGATCCCAGAAAGTCTACAGTTGCTTTATAGACTTCTGGATGGCCTTCAAAACTGTCCCATGATCTCGTATGATTAGGAGACTTAAGGAGATGGAGATCCCTGATTTGGAGGATGATGAGCCTATACGAGTCTGCTAGAGGGAGAGTCCGTGCCTCGGGAGGCCTATGAGATTAGGTTGAGAGTACAATTGGAACCCTCTTTTACCGTTTCTCTTCTGGCTTTACATTGACGTGATTACATCCTTTAAGGAGTTAAGGGATCATTGTTGGCTAATTTGATCATACAGATATTGCTATATGCAGATGACATAGTCCTCATATCATCTTTAGGAGAGGAATTGTATAGATATTTGGAGGGCTTAAAGGTGTTTTGCAGAGAGAGAGACTTGACAATCAACCTTGGGAAGACTGAGGTTATGATCTTCAACACCTCATGCGTAGTACTTCATCGACAGAGCATCACTTGTCGAGGTGAGCCAGTGGAGATAGTGCACACTGTAGTCTTACATGTACTTAGGGACAAGTCTTCATAGGGTCAGTTTTCACGATGATCCATGCAGCCAGGGCACGACTCACACGAGGACCCATGCCTTTAGTGAGGAGGTGCTTTGAGGTGCACTTTTAGAATCTGTCGACAAAGGGTTGGCTTTTCGACACCCTAGTGAGGCCAATTGCAATGTATGCAGCACCTTTTTGGGGAGTGATCTCTCGGCGACATAGTGGAGGAGATTTGAGCGGCTACAGGTGATTATGGGATCTAGGATGATTTGGTTAGTATAGTATGGTATGCATGCGTATCCACATGGTTTTACTAGTCATGGTATTTAGAATGATCGGCTTCCCCCCTTTTAGTACAACATGGATGCACTGCCCAAGTTGATCCCACAAGGTGAGATCAACTATATCATAGTGGTTGTCTCCTCCAACTCCATGTGTCTTGGACTTGGGGGCAGGTACCAAGAGCTCCCCACCAAGATCCAGTTCTACCACAGCCACTTCTTGAGCGTAGTAGTTAAGGAGCTTCGAAACAGCGAGTTTTGAAATGGGTTTTGGGGTTTCAGAAACGTTTTAGGGCCATCCGGAAATGTATGTAAAAATGTTTCGCGCATAATAGGGCATTCAAATATATATTTTACCCAAAAAAAGTAAAACATTTTAGATTATTACCACCGGAACTCCAATACTTGAAAAAAGTTAATGAAGCATAGTGCACATACATTTGATTTGTCACTTAGAACTGGAAACTTGAAACATATTTATTACTAATTTCTAAATGAGAAAATCAACAACATATCATTGAAGATTCAAGAGTCAATGGTCATATTTAAGAATTGAAAAAGATACATGATTCACGAGTCACATAACAAGAGGTTCAATGTTCAAAGCTGAAATGATGCTAGGTACTCTGATTTGGGGGTTTTCTAGGTGCTCCAAAACGTGCGTTTTGGATTCCAAACATTTTGGGGGTTTTTAAGGCGCTCCAAAACGTGAGTTTCGGTTTCGAGTGAAACGTTTTGCATGTTTCGGGGCTGCCCAAAACACGTTTTGGGCCAACTATGTGAATCTTGAGAGTGTCGGAGTCCATGACTCATCATCACACCCCAGTATCTCGAGGACAAAGGAGTCTCACATGCACTGAGGATTGCCATAGGACAGATGCGGGTCTTGTCCCATCAGTTGAGGGAGAGCTGCAAACATACACAGAGAGCAACGGATGTGGAGGTTATACACGTTGGGGGAGGTCGAGACAGAGGAGCATTTCTTATGTGTTTGCCCAGCCAACTAAGAGATCTGGGGACAATACCACTGCCTCTTTCAAGAGGGGTACAGCTTTGGCCCACTTTCTCACTTGATCCACTTCCATGACCAGGTCTGTATTGAGCTCTATTTGACTGAGATGTAATGACACAGAGAGACACTACTGTGACAGATTAGAGAGGAGTAGGTGCCGCAGGATGCTGTGCTAGACCGAGCACGACATTTCAGGGACTTCTATGCATTTGAGTCAGCTCTAGGACATGGTGGGGTGGAGGAGCTAGCTGACATGAGGGCATTGTGGATCTGCGGGGAGAGATGTTGTCGAGCGAGGGACACAGGGACCACACATGACACTGAGAGTGATCGGAGCACGCACGAAAAGAGGTCCGGTCTATCTTGGCCCTCCTCCTCAGAGGTCACTAGAGACGAGCCGTCACTCTTGACATAGCCCATCGGATATAGAGGTCGAGGAGACCACGCCTCTACCACAGCGAGAGGCAGCGATGCAGATCCGAGATATCTTTGCAGCCCACCGGAGAGCCACACGGTGCTGGGTTTCGGCTTTTGAGTTTTTTGTTTGGGTTATGTTATGAGCTCTTGAGCTCTTTATCTTAGCATAGCACTCAGCAAGGGCCCTAGCGCGCCCTTTGCTTCAGCCCACTGAGGCTTGTTTGAGTTCCTTTTCTTGGTGTACTTTGTCTCATTGGCCTCGCGAGGCCTCTTGAGGACGTTAATGTATCTTTCTGTGCAGGGATACTTTAATGAGAGGGCAGCAAGAATAAAGTTCTCAGATAGACACGCAGGCTGAAGGGTACAAGAATTTGGACAGTTGAGGAGCTCACTCCAACCCAGCTTGAACAAAGACACACCAAACTCGATAAAGTGAAGGAAGCATGCAAGAAAGGTGAATGGGCGTTCTACCGGGATGGACAAGCATTGATTCACGATTTCGAATCTAAATCCAAAGAGTCTCAGTCTAAACTGATGTTATACAAGCCGTTTTCTTAGATAGTACTAAGACTTAGTTATGCATCTAAATAATTGGGGCTGATTTGCCTTTGAGCACTTCCCCATCTCTATGGGTATCTAGATGTATTTGCAATTTGTTGGTGTGTACTTTGTCTCATAGGCCCGTGAGGCCTCCTGCAGACGTTAATATCTCTCTCTCTCTCTCTCTCACGCTCTCTCACCCTTATTACCATGCTATGTATGCTCTACCCCTTAGTGAATTTGCTCTTTCCCTCTTTTAGGAAGCCAGCAGGTAAATGGAATCTGTAGTGAATAAAGGGGCATTGAACCTACCCCCCTGGGGTCAAACTCCTGCTACATATTATTCCCTTTGGTCAAACTGAGCCGAAAATAAATGCCTAGCTGAGTACATAACAGAGCCAACTAGTAAAATAGTTCTTTGTCCTTACTAATGGCCCAAAATGGGCCACATATCATCACATCCATGTAGCACAACTGAGGCTGCATGCATGTACTCCAGCATATACCTAGATGAAGCCAGGAACATTCCCAAACTCATTCTCTAAAAACACAACATAGTGCAGTTTCAATCTCACGATAGTCACTCATGTTGCCTAATTGCCCTTTCACTGTCCCCATCACTCAACCAAACAGTCTGAACATTTGGGTGAGAGATGTACTCCATTCAAGCATATCTACTACAACTTTGATGTATGTGGGATGATCCCACTTAGCTGCCTGCCAGATATTGTATCTGTGCAGCCCCCCCTCCAATAAGCCCAGCTGTCCTTAAATTCATTGCTGATAGGGTGTTTCAGGGTCTGACCAGTTACTGGAGTTGATTATCGGAGGCATACAAAAGGTTATTAGTAATTGTTGGAAGCCTGAAGTTTGGCATCTTGTACATCATAAATGTATGGTGGGAGTTTGTAAGCTTGTTGTAGGCTAAATGTGCTCAATGGTTATTAAGAGTATTATTTTCATCTTAAGTGAAATATGCTGAACTTGCTGTTGCACTCTGTAGTTATTTTCGTCCTGTCTGTCTATACTGACCACAGTTCTTGGCTTCCAGGTTCGATTGTTTGCTGCAGAAGATGCACCATCCTTATCAGGAACAGTGCTCCAGGACCTGTTGCAGGCAAAACAAACCCGATTCATGCATGCAGTGATTCCTGTCTCTGCAGATGATTTGCCCCCAGGATTTGAGGGTGTGGCTGCAAGACGTGCCAGACTTGACACTGAAGCTATTCTAGCAATGGTTGCACAGATATCTTGGCGTTGTCCTGAAAAGGTGATCTGCAAGGCAATGATGAATATTGTTTGTGCTCTTGTAAGGGGTGGGATTATTTAGGACTTGTCAGTAATCACCTGTCACTGCTTCGCTAGAACCATGCCATTTGTGCAGCTTGGTAAATAAAAAAGATTGCCAGAAACGTTCTGCCACATTTTGGCAGTCCAGTTGCTGACTCTTTGTACAATATTTGCAGTTTGTGCACGACCCCTTGTGGCAAGTTGTTGCGGGAGATGAAAGCACGGAAATAGTTGGAGAGCAACAGCGAGAAGTCAGGGTGCTAGAGGCTGTCTATCCTCGTCCTTCAGCTATCCCTCATAGGTTGGTTAGTGTGGTAGTCCTATCAAAGTTTACAAATCAAAATAAAGCCAATACAAGGCTTCTTTTTAAATGTTACTTGGAACAGGGTCTGTTTTTTTCATAGATGTTATTTGTTTGCAGTCCTGCAGAGCTACATGAAACATTACCAGAAGTTGAGGATGCTGTGATTCCTCAAATACCTCTGATACCTGTAGAGGATGAGGAGGAAGGAATTGAGGAGGATAGTCTTTCAGGTACATTGCAGTATTGATTATTTTTGTAGTGTTATCATGGCAATATGCTTGTAATTAGATGGAATGAAAGGCTTTCTTTCATACTTCCCAATTTTATAATGTCAAAGATATTGTGGCACTGCTTTTTCTTTGCCTTGAGCATTGTCTGTGTGCAGCAGGTGCTGGGGCTGTCGAGTTCTCTTTATGTAGTGATTTTGATTCTGGGGTCATCGCTTCTTCAAATCAATATCCTGACTATCCGATAAAGGATTCTCAGAAATCAGAACCTGGAGGACAATCAGGAGGCTTATTGGGCTATGGTTCTGCATATCCAAGGTTCTCCAAGGCAGGCCAACCTGACCCTGAGCTAAGTGCTTCTTATTTTAGAAATGCTGACCCCAATGTTGCTGCTGCAGCGGCTGCAGCATATGCAGTCGTAAAAGCCAAAGAAAGTGGAACACTAATAGACCATGACCTTCTCATCAAAATTCTGAGCAACCCTGTTTTGATTGAAACTTTGACAACTTCCAATCAGAAACTGAAAAATCAATTTTCGGATTCCTCAGTTTTTGTCAGCAGGGAGATGACTAATGGAAGCAGTTTTAAGTTAAACAATGAACAGTCTGGTGGAAGTTCTTACAGTTCTACACCCATCTTGGGCTTCCATACCAACTTACCTGTCATGCAAGGAAGGCAGAGACTTGACTCCTCTTTTGAGGGAAGGAATATTCAGGGCGGGCAGGCATGGGATGCCACTGGTGGTGCGGGGGTTTCACAGGGTAGACCTTTCACGGATGCCAATGAACAATCGAATGGGATTAAAGGAATGCAGGGGCAGGTTAAGGGAACTTTTGGGACAGCTGCTTCCCAAAGTAGATCTTATCCTCCTCGACAGGACCTTCTGAAAGAATTAATCCAACAACATGGTACAGTGAGAAGCACAAATGAAGCTCAGCTGAGGCCTGCTACGACAATAGCTGTGGATGATGTGAAACCAGGTCATGATCTGGAAAGGCATCGGGCCACTAGTCTGGGATCAAGGGGACAGCAATGGATTGGAAATAATCAAAATTCTTCTCTGTCCTCAAGGAATGACACCTTTTCGTATGACAGGTTTGGTACTGATATAGTGCGTGCCAAAAATAGGCGGCCATGCCTCTATTTCAATACACCAAGGGGCTGCCGCAATGGGATAAATTGCAACTTTCTGCATGATCCTGCTCTTGAAAAAACGTATTACGAAAGGACAAGGACTGACATTTCCCAGCTTCAGCAGGCCAAAAAGTCTAAAGTTGATACCGCAGATACAGAATGAGATCTGTATTGTAAGATTTCAAGCAATGAGATTGATTCACAGGTCAAAAATTCCTATTCTTTCAACAATTTTAAGCTGGGTGGGTTGGGCTGGCAGTCACCTGTATGGGCTGTTAAAGGCTGATCCTCAGAAGCTAGGAAACTAACATGGTATTAAGAGTTTGCAGGAAATCATTCTCTTCAATGCAGAAGTTACTCATAAAGGGAAGTTCTGACTGATTGTAAGTTCGACATCGTTGCAACACTTAGTGAGAATGATGGTAGTCAGCTTCGCACATTCAAGCCTCTAACACAAAATGATCTCAACCCCAGCGAGTTATGCTTAAATTTAGGTTCCACTCTGGATTTCATGTGATCCGTTGGAGTTCAACTATTACAAGTTTGGAAAGGGTATGCAAACATTTGCACTGAAAAATGCATTCAACAAAGACGAGACCATTTAGGACAAGGGATGACACTAATCTTATGCAAAGCCTCAGTGCAGGTCTACAGAAAACTGTCCTATGAAATTCTGTTCTTGGCTCCGCATCAATTATGATGACTGCACAATTACAGTCACCTCTATTAAGGAAGCTATGTACCCATTTATTTATTTAACTTCAGCGTTTGCATAGAGAATGAATGAGGGAGGGGAATTGCATGATTAAACGCACTTAGGCATAGGTTAATTGCTACCTTAAAAAAAAATCTTTAACCCTTAGATAAATCGAAGATCAAAGACTTCATCGATTCGTCCATTTGTAGTCAAAAGTGATACCAACATCATCACAAGGACGATTGCAGACATGTTTACCACGAAGTTCTAAATGCAGTTTATCTTGTTTGCATGTTTACCTTCAAGGAAAATCATCTTCAACGCTTACATTTAGAACTTCATGGTAAACAAGGCATCATGTAAATGATGCGTCTCAATAACCAAGCTTTGCAATCATCTTCCATGTCTTCTTAGCAACTTAGCTAGATTGAATAAAACAGTGTAGAACATCACAATCAAATGTGAAATTTTGAATAAAAACTTGATGATATGTTGCATTCAATGCAATAAAATTACAACTAAGCAAAACATGTGATACCATTCCTTGGATTGTGTTATGTATTGAAGAAGTGCTACATGACATTTGATCAAACTTGGAAGACATGGCATAAAACCAAGTTTCAAAGGGCTCTTATAGATGCAATGAGTTGACTAATCCATTAGAATAACAAAATTAAAAGAGCATTGCGTGTTCATATGCAACATTGTGTTGTTCCAAACGTATGCTTCATCCCTCTTTAAAACTGGTAGTGCATGACCAGATCTGCCCAATATTGGAAGAATATGAAAGGCACTCTCAAAGTGTATTGAAACCCTAAAACATACATCCATTCATTCCTCAAATTGGAGCAACAAAGTTCACAAAAATTAGTCATAAAATAAGGGAGTACAAGCCATAGCTCTGCATGTCGATTAGTAAAATATAACCACCGATTTCACTTCATTCCAAGTGCTAGGTTGAGGCTGTCGCAATGGATCAAGAGGTGTTTCCAAAGAAGAAGGTTGATGATTCGAATAGTGAAATGTGAAGTTATGAGCTCAATGAGTAGAGCATGATTTGTTAAACATTTTTCCTTTGTACATCATTGCAATATTATGTAAGGATCAAAAGTTATGGCTTTTTGAAAGTTGTTCCAAAATTCACTAAAGAGTGATCAAAATGATTATGTGGCACTGTGTCCACATGCCGTTTACAATTATGCAAGTTTAGTATCTAGGACTAATAAAGTAATGGATACACTGAAAGAGCTCCTTTTTGGACAATTTTCCATTTTGGAATGGTGGGACTCTCTCAGATATGGTGAAGAAATGTATGACTCAAAAAAGTAATCTATTGAATAGTGTATATGCTAGCATTTAATGTAAAGGGAAGCAATGAACATGGCTATTGTTTTGGTTAAGCCAATTCTAGAGTTACGTGTAACCAAGTTCTTGCATATGAGAATTTGGATGTAGGAAATATGTTACTTTACTTCTCAAATCTACTTCTCTTATAGGAATCAAAGAATGGGCAAAGAACTCAACATTCTCTAATACATACTGAGAACCTCAATCCTAAAAGAGAAAATTCAAGGATTTACAAAATTTAAGTGAGGATACAACCATCACATAGTTTGTACTAAAAAGAACCATATGAAAAAGTTACCCCATCAATTATAGCTGGGTACATTGAAACTTACTACCTATGTGTAATAGGTAAAGTCTTAGGGTCGTATACCAAATCTTGTAACTAAATTCGTTTTTTGAGGTTATTAGAAGCAGTTGTTACGCATACCCTTTCATAGTAGCAAGCATATTTTAGTTCTTTAAAATCAAATCAAACTATTGGCTCTCTGCTTTGACAATGTCATTGTTCCTTGAGTTTGCCTTTATTATAAGAATTTTTCTTGTTCATCACTTGTACCTTGTTTTGTTTTGGTTAAGCCAATTCTAGAGTTACATGTAACCAGGTTCTTGCATGAGAATTTGGATGTAGGAAAGATGCTACTTTACTTCTCAAATCTACTTCTCTTATAGGAATCAAAGAATGGGCAAAGAACTCAACATTCTCCAATGCATCCTTAGAGCCTCAATTTTAAAAGAGAAACTTCAAGGATTTACAAAATTTAAGTGAGGATACAACCATCACATAGTTTGTACTAAAAAGAACCATATGAAAAAGTTACCCCATCAATAATAGCTGGGTACATTAAAACTTACTACCTATGTGTAATAGGTAAAGTCTTAGGGTTGTCTATCAAATGCAGCTAGGCTTGTAACTAAAGTCGTTTTTTGAGGTTATTAGAAGCAGTTGTTACGTATAACTTTTCATAGCAAACATATTTTAGTTCTTTAAAATCAAATCAAACTATTGGCTCTCTGCTTTGACAATGTCATTGTTCCTTGAGTATAAGAAATTTTCTTGTTCATCACTTGTACCTTATTTTGTTTTGTTAAGTTATTCGGAGTAAATTGTGATTTTAGATTGCAATTCAAACCAACCAAGATCAATGTACATGTTTTAGCTTATAATTTTGATTGTTGTAAAAATTCTACCTTCTTTAATTTCCTCAACATAAGTACTTCTTTTATGCACACTCTGTGTGTGTGTGTGTGTGTGTGTGTGCAAGTAGTGCTATTGTAACCAGTTTCAAAGGGAGATAACAAAGCTCAATGAATTTGTAAATTAGTTGAGGAAAGAGTTCCATTAATATCAATTGCTCTTGAAGAGATAAATATATGGGTACATTGGCTTGTGTAAAGACATAAACAAAAATAAAGAGAATTAAAGATCTTTTTGGTAGTTGTCCAAGTAAGTTCCAACATCAAGACTTGTTACCTGCATCCATCCACATATGAGGCAATGTTAGAACATTTGTATCTCATAATGTGGGACTACAAGTGTCATAGATGTTGACTAAGTGTTATTGTAGTCGGGACTATTGTGTTTAGGAAAAAGATGAAAGAGTAGGAGTGATAGCTAGTAGGCTATCTGAATACTACATTAATCACCTTATGTCTTCATGGAAGTGTGATAAGAGAACTTGTGAAAATAATTAAGGTTAGCTTTTTTGCTATAATATGTATCTACATTCTGTAACATTAAAACAATGTGGGTTTTGTCAAGGTTTTGTGGTAAGAAAACAATGATAAACGAGATGTTTAGTATTTAACAAGATAGAATTATTCTATGGGCCAATCCAAAGCTTCTTTCTTTCCAATTTCTTGAGAAGGGACATGTATACAAGCTCCAACTTGAAAGGATGAGGTCCAACAACAAGACATTTCTAGATTGGTTCCTTCTTCAATTAGAAGTAATCTTAAGCAGCCACCAATAAGGGGTTTGAGAGTAGGCTACCCTTATTTTTTGTTTGGGCCTAACTAGTAGAAGATTAGCTTGATTTATACTGTCACAATCATGAGCAAAATCATGATACCCTTCCACAGCCTAGCTTCAATGATGACACTTTTCAATCATAGTATCAAATAGACTTTCACCTGCACTAAACCGCTAGAAGAAAAGATTTCATCAAATTTTTGGCCATACTTTGTATTTTTCATTAGGGGAATTTTGGACTAAAAAAGGGCCTCATAAGGAGTGGATTAGGAAAATGAATTAAGGAATAACAAGGCCTACGAAGTGCCCCATCGCCCACATGCGAGTTCAAAAAAGTACATCTCCCTAGGCTTTGGTGGTCCCCAATTTTGCCTCAAAAAGTCCACCTCCCTCTCCCACAGACTAGTCTTTAGGTTTTTGTTGTGAGGGTAGGGATCAAGTTACTCTCCCACCTCAGTGTTTATTTATAGTGTCAACATAGAGTGGTTTCTTTTGAGATTTGGCAGCGACCTATATTTCCCCTCCCTATGTTGTATTTTGGTTGTATGCGAAGGTTTGGTGGGATTGAGCCTGCTCTCACCCTCTATTGTAAGATTGGATATTTTTTAACAAATTAAGCTACATTTTAATATAAATCCTTCTTCTTCTCTCCATATTGTCAATATCTTGCTGATAAGAAGTGAAAAGCTTACTTTTCAACTTTCTATCCATAAAGCCATTTTCATGCATTTGAGCTTATTTTTATTTTTTAAAAATGTTTATTTATACAAGAAGGTAGCTAGAATGATTGCTAAGCTCGTTGTAGTGTCAACTCAAACTAAAACACTTAAAAATAAAGATTGGAATGGAATTTTGAAGTGATTTTGGGTGCTTGTAGAAACCACTCATTTGTCTGCCAAAAGTTATTGTTTTGTAATGTTTTTGTTTGTGGTAGGTAGTTTAAGTCCTTAACAACCCCACTATGCACACAAATCTGGAACAAAACTTCAAGAACCACTAGGAATCATAAAAAAAGAGTCGGCAACATTGCATGTTCTTAGACAATTCCTATCCTGATGACCCGTCACCTTAGCTCGCTATCCCATTGATGCATCGCCTTAGTCTCCTATCCCGCCGACCTAACACATATCAATCACCTAACCCGTCGCCTTAATTATGATTTATCAAGAGTTGCTATCCCACCAACCTGATAAGCGTTGACCTGGCGCTGTAACGAGGATCCCTCCGATCAGTGCCATTCTGGTATCCTTTCGAGGCAAGCTATAACTCGGGCAATACTCAACATGGGCAAGGTGACATAGTAGGCATAGTAGCTTCTCCCACACGATTGCATCACCTTTGATGACTCCTCCATGCAACAGACAAATCCTAGAACCTAACAGAATCTTCCAAATTTTGGCGCATCTTGGAAGATTCTGACAACATGCTTGGCTATCCTAGTGCCATGTGGTAGTGCCATTTACCACATCATCAAAGCTTATTTGTGGTGCCACATTGCTGCCTTATCCTCTACATGGCAGTTCCACATAGGTAGCCCCCACGTAGGACACCCAACACACAGAATGCCTAGTTAGTAGCACAATCATCAGTTGCCCAATCAGCATGCCACCTTAGCTTGGCTACGTGGCAATGCACAGTCATCAGTGCTAGCTAGGCACCCTTACCAGTGTATGATGCTGACTCAAGCCTCATTGGTCTTGAGCGATTGGACACAGATGTTCCACATGTTATTATGGATCAGACCACAGTTTCATCATGCACATTTGTGGGTAACCACTCAGCATGAGGCACATTTTGATGGTAAGCCCTCAGCATGAGGCACTCCCATCTACATCAGCACAGACTTATTCTTATGATGCACAGCCATGATTTTCATGCATGGATCCGACTCCATCTACTGGCATACTAGAGGTAGATACATAGCATGAGTTCGGTAGGTAAGTCCTCAGTACAAGGCACTCATATCTCCAGCCCCATGCGGAGATATATGCCATTGCGCATCCAGCTCTTCAGGTGATTCCACTCTGGCATCCATCACTGATGCTTTCACATTTGACATGGAGCGGCTCAGTTCCCTTTAGCAATTCAGATCATCAAATCAATCTATAGAACATTCCAGCATCGGCTCAGTTATGTCGCATTGCACCACCCTTGGATCCAGTTATTGCCATCACCTCTTTCGATCAACAGATCTTTCCTCAGCACGAGGATACTTATGCATCAGTCTGGTCCTGCCCCAATGCGTATACAGTCCTTACTTGATGCAGATTCGTGGTTGGATCCACAACTATAGATTGATCCCTACATCATCATTCGGCACCTCATATGCCTCAGGGACATCTTATGCATTCTTCGTTGTATTTTAGGCTTCTAGGCCTTCACACTGTCAACTCCACCTTGAGCCTACAACCGATGCTACATTGTTGAGATATCGAGCTCCACTCGTGATATGCCAGGGTGACCATTGTGCATTTATGTCATCGACTTGTTAGCTGCAGATGCGGTTGGTACACCGCCCATGAATAATAGCTGGATGACAGCTATCCTTATGTACTCTAGTTCGTGGCTCAGTTAGTATGCCACCTTAGTTAGTTGAGTTTGGTTTGAGACCCACATATAGGGTTCTTCTATTTCTTTGTACTAGAGTTGTTTTGGCTTACACAACTAAGAAGAGGAAAACTGTTTTCAGCCTCCACCTTTGTGTGTATTCCCCCATTGTGTATGTGAGAAAGCCGCAAGTGAGACTCCTTCCTTCTCTCCCACTATCTTCACATGGTATCAGAGCCTGGTTCGTGGTAAGGAGCTCAAGAAAGCAAACCAAGTTTGCAGTGTCCTGGTAAGAGGACCAGCGTTGCTTTCCTTTTTCGAGTTTGGGAGCAAATTTCTGCAGGTAGCACAGCTGAAAAGTGCAAGAGTGCATTGTCTCAGATTGAGGCACCCTTCGCAGTAGTGTGGCAAGAGGGCAGTATATGCTCGGGTAAGGGCAAAGCCCTTGGTGACTTTATTTTTCTGATTCGAGGCCATTTCGGGGCCCGTTTTAGAGGCGGAAGTTCTCCGCAAGCATTACTAAAAAAGGCCCTGTTTTTGCTGTGCGACCACTGCTTTGCAGGTCGGTGAAAAGTTACCGTAGAAATTGCATCATATGCCCATGCGCAGAGATATTGGGAGTTGCAGAATCATCCTTATTGCATGTTGATGCAAAATCGTCACTAGGAAGTGACTGTGTGGTCAAATACCACTTTCGTCAGTTTTGCAGATTTGCCCTTGTGAGGCAGAAGCTGTGTTTTTTGCAGTGGCAGAATATTTTGCAGTATTTTGTGATGGCGTCTTACTCTCTTTCACAGATTGTCACTGAAAAGCTTGACAAGAACAACTTCCAAGCATGGAAGTTTAGAATGACAAATTTCCTTTTGGGAAAAGGCTATTGGGAGTTCATTACAGGAAATGAAGAAGAACTAGTTCTTCCTAATGTTCCCAATCAACAAGAAATGCAGGCATTTAAAGGATGGCATGAGAGAGCCAGAAAAGTTATGTATTGGCTGTCTATCAGTATTTTAGATTCTAGGATTGTGCATATTCAGGATGCAAGTACGCCAAAGGAGGCATGGGATACTTTGGCAAAAATGTACATCACAAATACGCAAGCCAGGAAAATGTAGCTCAAGTAGGAGTTGCACAATGTGCAAAGAGAAAATATGAGCATCAATGACTACCACATGAAGGTGAAGAAAATTGCAGATGCACTTGCTTCCATTGGGTCACCAATGGAAGATGATGATTTAGTTTCCGTGACCTTGAATGGTCTAGGAAAGGATTATGCACAGTTCCGGACATCCATTGCCGTCCGTGAAAAATTTCTTGATTTTGAGGAGTTGTTTGCTCTTCTAATTTCTAAAGAGCAGAGAAATGGTGGTGCATCTTCTTCAGGAGGAACTTCAAAAGAAACTGTCTTTTCTAATTAAATCCTGGAAGAGGTAAAGGAGGCTGATCTGGAGGCTGTGGTAGAATATATAGCAAACTCAAGAAAACTAGTCCTATGGTGGAGGACGTGGTAACTCCAGAGGCAGGGGGAGCCAAAGAGGTCGTGGTGGATGGCAGAGAGTCCAAAATGCAAACAGCAATGTTGAATGCTACTATTGTGGTAAAATGGGTCATATGGCTAAAGACTGCTACAAAAAGCAGAATGACATTATGAATGGAAAATTGCAGCAAGGCAATTATGCATCCTCTAGTAGACAGGGTGATGACAAAAATGAGTATTTGTTTATGGTGCAGCACATGATCAATTCTGTGACAAGTGCAGAAGAAAGCAATAATGTGTGGTATGTTGACTCAGGTGTGTCAAACCACATGACAGGTCATGCAAAATGGATGTAGGATGTAAGGAAAATGGAAAAACCAAGATTTGTGGAGACCGGTAATGATACAGCACATCCTATTGTGCAGATTGGTAAAATTCCTTTGTCTATGCAGGATGGAAAAAAGAAATACGTGTCTGATATATTTCATGTCCCGAATATCACCGAGAACCTGGTTTCTGTTGGTCAAATGGTTGAGCAGGGCTTGTAGGTCAGATTTAATCCTCATGGATGCTTTGTTGAGGATATGAAAAATAACGGTTGCTTGATAGCAAAAGGAAAGAAGAAGGGCAGGATGTTTACGTTGGATGTAGACATGCCTGAATTGAGTGCAGCAATGTTTGCACATGGGACCGGTGTAGTTGCAGATATTGATATCTGGCATAAATGCATTGGTCATGTTAATGTACGACGACTTAAATCAATGTAGGCCCAAAATATTGTTACAGGATTGCCTAAATTCAAGGTTGCGAAAATGCATAAGTTATATGAAGCCTATCAATTTGGAAAAAAGGCAAGGAAACCATTTCCTAGGCATGTTCAAGAGAGTAAGAAGCCATTGGAATTAATCCACTCTGATGTGTGGACTACTAAAGCTGCATCTATTGGAGGCTGTCATTATTTTGTCACTTTTATTGATGTCTACGGTAGAAAAGTTTGGGTGTATTTTATGAAAAAGAAAAGTGAAGTGTTTGGGCATTTCAAAGCTTTTAAAGCTATGGTTGAAAAAGAAACAGGCCTGCAAATAAAATGCCTAAGGTCAGATGGAGGGGGAGAGTACCTCTCAAATGAGTTTGCAAGGTTCCTGCAGGAGCATGGCATAAAGCAGCAATATTCATGCAGTCATACCCCACAGCAAAATGGACTTGTAGAAAGGAAAAACAAGCATATTGGAGAGGTATCTTGGGCCATGCTAAATGAAAAAGACCTACCAAATTATTATTGGGCTGAAGCAGTTGCTACAGCAGTTTACATAATGAACAGGACTCCCACTGCAGCAATACATGGCATGACACCAGAGGAGATGAATACTGGTAGGAAACCAGATATTTCTCATTTGAAAATTTTTGGTTGCATTGCCTATGTTCATGTGCCAGATGAGTTGAGGTCCAAGCTGGATCCAACCAAAAGCTGAGAAGTGCATCTTTATTGGTTATTCTCTGTAGCAGAAAGGGTATGATGCTATAACCCTTCTACTCATAAGTTTACATTGAGCAGAGATGTTGTTTTTTATGAGATGAGCAGCTGGTATAAACCAGTAAATGTGATTGATGAAGTAGATGCACAAAATGGTAATGCTGCACAAAATTCATAGTAGCAATCACAAAATATTACTAGACTTGCAGTGTCCTCTAGCAGTGGTTCACATACTTCGCCATGGACAGGCAGATTGAGATCAGGAGAATCTCCTCAAAGCAATGTAGATAGTGGTATGCAGGTATCACAAAAAGAAAAGAGAAGATAGATCAGCCCATGTTTCATGTGAATGCAGGTCACTCTTATGTGGATGGTGAATCCAGTGGCTCAGAACAGAGCATTGATGATGAGTTGGGTATTCCTTCTGTTGTTACACCTGGAGTAAGGAAGACAAGGGATGTTTGGGGAGCACCTGGAAGTGAGCCTATTTTGCACAGGTCTACCAGAGCTAGGTATCCTGTGGATAGGCTGAAATATGATGGATTTACAGCCATTCACTATGCCTATATGGTCAAAGTGATATAGGAACCAGAACCCACTTCTTTTGACAAAACATGGGAAAAGAAAAGTGGGAAAAAGCCATGGATGAAGAAATGGATGCCTTGGAAGCAAATGCTACATGGGAATCGGTGCCTTTGCCTAAAGACAAGAATGCAATTCGCTATAAGTGGGTTTATAAGGTGAAGCACAATGCAGATGGTTCTGTGACTAGATACAAGGCAAGATTAGTTGTCAATGGGTATGCACAGACATATGGCATTGATTATGAAGAAACATTCAGTCCGGTTGCAAGGATGGCAACCGTAAGAGCATTCATTGCTATGGCTACATCAAAAGGATGGTCTTTACATCAGATGGATGTAAAGAATGCCTTCTTGCATGGTGATTTGCAAGAAGAGGTGTTTATGGAGCAGCCACTAGGTTATGTTCATCCTGAGTTTGTTTGCAGGTTGAAGAAAGCCTTGTATGGCTTGAAGCAAGCACCTAGAGCATGGTCTGACAAGATAGTGTAATATCTTGTCACTATTGGCTTTCAGATTTCCAAGGCAAATTTCTCACTTTATGTGAGAAAAACAGATAAAGGGATTATGCTGTTTGTCATTTATGTTGATGATTTGATCTTCACAGGCGATAGTGATGAAGATATCCTTCATGTGAAAATGCTATTGAAGCAGAAGTTTGAGATGAAGGATTTGGGAGAGCTGCATTATTTCTTGGGCATTGAGGTGATTAGATCACCAAGTGGGATACGGCTCTTGCAAAGGCAGTATGGATTGGATATGCTATCCAAATATGGGATGACAGGCTATAAGCCTATTTCAGTTCCTTTAGAGCAGAATGTGAAGCTGAGTACAGATGCAGGTGAGCTTATGGAAGACCCTACTATGTACAGACGCATAGTAGGAAGTTTGATTTATATGACTATTACCAGGCCAGATTTGAGCTATGCTGTTGGATTGGTAAGTTAGTTTATGCAAGCTCCAAGGAAACCGCATTTGGATGCGACTAGACGCACACTCAGGTATGTGAAGTCCACATTGCATTATGGACTATTTTATGAGATTGGGGTTCAGATACAGCTAGCTGCATGGATACATTGATGCTGATTGGGCTAGTAGTATTTTTGATAGAAGATCTACTAGTGGATATGTTTTCTCTTTTGGAAGTGCTGCAGTCACTTGAAGCAGCAAGAAACAGTCTACAGTTGCCTTGTCGAGCACAGAGGCTAAGTACAGGGGTGCAATAATGGCTGCATGTGAGGTAGCTTGGTTGCATAAGCTACTTTATGATATGCATCAGTCTACAGATGGGCCAGTTGTCATTTATTGTGACAACATGAGCGGTATACACTTGGCAAATAACCCAGTCTATCATGCTAGAACAAAGCACATTGAGGTGCATTATCACTATGTGTGGGAGAAGGTTTTACTAGGTCTTATTGATCTAGTTTATGTCAGCATAGAGGATCAGGTGGCTGACATATTTACGAAGGCATTGGGCGCAGAGAAGCTGTGCAAGTTCAGAGACCTGCTTGGTGTGCAGGAATTGGGATTGAGCTTGAGGGGGAGTGTTGAGATATCGAGCTCCACTCGTGATATGCCAGGGTGACCATTGTGCATTTATGTCACCGACTTGTTAGCTGTAGAAGCGGTTGGTACACTGCCCATGAATAATAGCTAGATGATAGCTATCCTTATGTACTCTGGTTCGTGGCTCAGTTAGTATGCCACCTTAGTTAGCTGAGTTTGGTTTGAGACCCACATATAGGGTTCTTCTATTTCTTTGTACTAGAGTTCTTTTGGCTTACACAACTAAGAAGAGGAAAACTGTTTTCAGCCTCCACCTTTGTGTGTATTCCCCCATTGTGTATGTGAGAAAGCGGCAAGTGAGACTCCTTCCTTCTCTCCCACTATCTTCACATACATCCCATGCCGATTAATGTTTAGCCATGCACACAACAGATGACCTTTAGCTCATGATAGTTGAGCATACAGATTTGGCAAGTTGCCTTACCTTGTCATTTCTATGGGCCTCTTCATCAATAGACCAATGTATCATACCTGCACCTTCGGCCCCAACTTTTATGCGGCCCCTAGATCACTCTATCCACATCGATCATGCAGTATTTTACGATCCTACATCATTTGTTAGAGATAACACTATTGCAGCATACATTTAACATTGCTGTCAATTCTTTTGGGTTGCTGACACCCTTGTCACAAGCTATTGGATTCTTTCTCCATCGCTACATCAACTAGCCTCACATCTGGATGCCTCTTCTATAGAGCAGCTACATAGTCCATGGTGACTTATGACATGTTCAGCACGCAACCATACACACCGTTATTCACGCACTTATCTTTCGATCGACTAGTCTTTAATCTGTCCATGTATATCTTGATGTTCGTGTTTCAATACAACTTAGTGTACAAGTATCTATATCATGTGAAATCCTCTCTCTCCCCCTCTCTCACTTCTGCTATCATTTCACCCCACTTTTGCTTCAGCTCCAACATGGAGTTTAATTCCTAGTTCTCATTGAGTGTTAGGGCTCCCTCTAGTTCAGACGAGACCGAGAGCTTGAATGACAAAATGCAAGAACCCACTGGCCTGAGGGCCTCCAAAGCCCCCTACACCAGCATAGCTCCATGGTGGAGCCGAATATTTACTGTATCTTCCCCTTGAAACATGTCCACATCAATGGGGTCCTGGATTGTCACCTTGCCTTTGGATTGACAATTTGAGGCCTCAAGGCATTTATGTCTCTCCAAGAATCCCGCAATTGACGGTCTTCATATTGCCCCCTCAGTTGATTGTCGAGTGGCTATTGAGCAAGGTGGCTTGATGGGGTTGCACTCAAATTAATCTTGAGACTTTTGGGGTCAGCTGCTGTCATTGACTTCATAAATCATAAATAACTATAAACACAAATCACATCTGAATATTACAAACCTAGGTCATTGTTTGCTTGGGTGTAGCCATTTTTGGTGAGGTTCAGGGACTTTTCTATATATGGGTATCTTGCATGACTCATAACTTATGCATTGCTCAATGGAATTTGGCAAACTTTGTCTTCAAGTTGTAGTACACATTAAACTTGAACATGAGAGCAAAAAATTATGGAATAAGGATTTGGAATGAGACCATTAAAGCATTACAAGTGCTATGTTGCATGTGAAGCATGCATCCCAAAGACTATAGGATATAGCAATTTATTCAAAAACATTAAAATTTTGTTCTATACATACATGCAACCAAGTAATCATTCTAAAGTACACTACATGAGCTTCTCCTCAACCTAAGGACACACCTAAATGAGATCATTATGCATGGGTTAATGGGCCTCAAATGTGCTGCTAAAGTGATGCATACCCATTTGAGGGCACGCTCCATAACTTTCTTTTGATATGTTGAAAACCAAAATGGATTGAAAATTTGGAATCCAAACTATTGGAACTAATGCATGGTGGTCTTGAAACATTGATAGTTGTTGATATTGGTATCTAGATTCACCCTAAAATGGAAGAAGTTGGAAAAGTGCAATTTGTGCATGTGCAAAGATATTTTAATAAATCCAACACTTTACAAATTTGGATTGTTTCTTTTTCCATGCACTTGCTTGCTATATGGCTCATAAGCATGCCAAAGGTAATTGCATTTAATAATACACATCATCAAACTCGATAGCATGCTCTTTGGCCTATTTGTGTTTTGAAGCATTTTAGGCCACATTGCACTTATTTGGGATATACAAGTTTGCCGACGTGTATTGCCGGAGGGGGGGAAAACCAATGGCTGAAATTTCACTACTCCCATGAATTTTGAATTTTCACACCTCCCACCCATCAAATCTTGGAAGATTAAGTATCTACAACCTGCCCCCACCCTACAAACGCCTTGCAACCCACACGCACCTCGATGTAACCTTGTGCAGACTTTGGTTTGCCATTGTCTTCTTTCAGGTAAGTTGCCTTCTATTCTTTGCTTGTCTCACTAGCTAGCTTCTCTGGCTCTATTTTAGACTGATCGTGGCCATGGCATCAATGGCAACATACAGCTTGCCACGGCTTGCAAGAGAAGCAGACAAAGGAAGTGAGATAGGAAAGCAAAAAATCCAGGTCAAGGCACAACGAATAGAATGCGGGTCGAGAAAAGCATTGGCACGGTATCGAATCGACAACGGAAGAAACTTTTGCAACATCTGTGAAGACTCCTTGCAACAATGAGAAGAAAGAAGACTCCTTGCAGAGCATCAGCAAGAAGTGGTTGTAGATGCACGCATTCGATCATTGCCATTGGAGTAAAGAACATGAGCTGTGGTGTCACGATTGGTGGGAGCATCAAGGCAGCAACATCAAGCCATTCAGGTGATTACCAGTTTCGAGTCTTCACAAGCTTTAGCCTACACCCTAAAGTTCGTAGAGTAACAACCCTACCAACACCTCAGGAGATGCACGCCCAAGAGGCGATGATCTCTAACCTAAGAAATGGCCTACAAAAAGTGAAAGGGGTGCACAACTTAGACCAACTAGCTACAAAGAGGGTGACATTAGCTATGTTGGTGTCCTCTGAAACAAAGGAGAAATGGCTTGGGCACACAATGTCAAAGATGTTGTCAATCAGGACCGTCATTATCATGACTTTGGCTCCATCCCTGTAGTTCCTCACCTTTTCTCTATGGGGGGTGTTAGGAAATGGAGTTGGAAGGATTTCTTTTTTGGACGCATTCAGGCTTGCACACCAACCTTGGGAGATGTGAATTAACAAATTTGTCCACCATTGTAATGCATCCTCTTTCAGGAAGGTGGCTCCCTTGCACATGTGCGGAAGTCATTGCTACAGTGACAACATTTTGGCATGAAAATACGAGAGTTTCTCCAAATAAAAAGGACATTTGTAAGAAGTGAACGGGACACAAGGTGTTTGAGGAGCACATCATACACATGCTAGATACAATGCAGGTCGGTGGTGCCTAAACCAGCCTGGTGCTTGTTTGTGATTGAGCTTTGGGATAGTTTACTTGTTTCATTTCTTAAACTAGGCTTGGACTAGTTCAGCTCAATCCACTAGTTATGTGATTCTCCTGAACCAGTATGGTTGAATAGACATTAGTTGTTGTCCAGCCCAATGGCATGGTTGAGCAAAAATTAACAGCAATATATTGTTATTTTATTAAACTAGTCCGATGGTTAGAACATCATACAGTCATGGCTGCTTCAGCTCAATCACCAATTATGTGATTGTCCTGAATTAGTGTGGTTGAACATACATTAGTTGTTGACCAGCCCGGTGATTGAAATAATTGTGTTTCTTAGTACTTAAATTCGTTAAATTTAATTTCTTGCTATTCAGGTCATATACCATTGTTAAATTGTGGAATTTAGAAATGAATAGCAATATATTGTTATTTTCTAATGGTATAATTCAGACTGTCAGGCTAAACCATCCTAGTGGTTGAAATTGTGACAGTGTCCTAAACCATCCTGGTGGTTGAAATTATGACTATCCTAAACATGTCCTAAACCAACCCAATAGTTGACTGTCCTAAACGTGTCCTTAAGCAGCCTGATGATTGCAATTGTGTCTATCCTAAACCAGTGCGGTGTTGAAAATTGTTCACGTATAGTCATTTGCTTTTGATTCTTCCATGCCTGATGCCAATCTGCTTGTTGACTCACAGGAGTCCAGGTCAATGCAACACACTTACCATTTCTACATTTTAGATGATAGGGAACATGACACCCTATTTGTACAGCATGCTTTTCTACTGCATTGGGAATGGCTGAAAAAGGAAAATCCCCATGCAGAAAATGTAAAGCAACATTAGGTGTGGTCAGATGGTGCTGCCTCTCAATTTAAATCAGCACATGGATTCTACTTCATCTTAAGGTTCAAATCCTTGATCGGTCTAGACATGATGTGGAATTTCTTTCGGTCTAGCCATGGCAAGCGTGAACATGATGGATGCGGTGTTGTTATTAAGCAAGCTCTGTTTAAACACCAATTAGCATGCCCTCAAGAAAACTCAATGATGCTCATGATGTTGTAACATGGCTTACAACCAACCTCTCCACAGGCGTGCATTCAACATACAGTAAACAAAGCCTTGAGAATACTGTAGTATCTAGAGTGTCCCATGATGTGAAAGTAGATAGTGCAAAGGAGAATCCAGCATGATTGCAAGAAAATTAAAGGAGTTCATGGTCTGCATAGCATATGGGGCTTTTCAAAGAACCAACTGATTAAAACAAGAAAACTTTCTTGTTTTTGCAGTGCATGCATCATAGGGGATCATGACGATTTTGAAAACATTGCAACTGCAAAGACATGGGAGCGAGTTCAAATTTCCCCTCTACATCCAGATGGAGCGACAAACAATGGAGAGACAAACGACTCACCACATTTTGGGGAGAGTTTTGATGACCTCAATAACTATCTGGAAGAGGGGGATAACTTTGCAATTGTCGTAGATTTTGGGGAGAACAAGGAAGATGACCCATACTTTCTATTGCAGTGCATAAAACCTAAGTACAAGGTTGAGGAAATATTTAAGGATAATTGGGGAACAACCTATGAGAAGTGAGATGTAGTAGTCGAAGCTTTTTGGTACAAAAAAACATCCAAGAGAGGCCACAATTACGAACTGCTACATAAGAGTCCACAAACATGTGTGTACTCTCATCTAGTAAGAGCTATTAAGTTCCAGATGCAACCTTTGCCACAATGAAAGAAGGGCAAGAATGTCTTCAAATTGGATTTAGACATGCATGATCACAACAACCATACTTGTTTTTAGTATATCCCAACAACCACCGTGCTGGTTTCCCATAATGAATCTACAAATCCTACAAATCCATTCATCTTGTAATAATAGAAGCAAACCACCACACTGGTGGTTGTTAATATCCTAGTGCAAACCAACCACCATGCTACGATAACTTATCTTGTAACTGTGCTATCCGTACACTACTACCGTGCTATCCTAATATTTGTTGCACAATGCTATACTAAAATAGTGGCCGTTAGACTGTTTATCGTTCCGTTAACCATCATATTTCATCCCATGCTTGCTTTTAGTATATGGATCTCAACAACTACCGCACTGGTTTCCCATAACAAATCCATTCATCTTGTAATAATAGAAGCAAACCACTGCACTGGTGGCTGTTCATATCCTAGTGCAACCAACCACCATGTTGGGCGATAACTTATCATGCACTACTATCGTGCTATCCCTACAATACTGTCGTGCTATCCTAAAATTTATTGTATAGTGCTAGTGCCCTTTAGACTGGTTATAGTTAACCGTCAGATTTTAACCACTGAGCTACTTAAAACATTTAAGTACTAACATGGAAGTAGGTTGATACAAAATCAGGTATTACGAGCACCATGAGAATATCCACAAGTTCAAGAAATGTTTGCAAGATTTGTATTATTCCAAAACACAATGACATTTTGCTTTTTCAAGAAATTCCAAACTTCCAACTATCTTATCGACCTCTCTATAGAAAGCATCTCCTAGCTCTTGAGGCCAGTTTGGTGCACAATGGTAGACCTCTTCACACACTCGGATTACACACTGCTTGCTTGACTCTACTGACTTATACACCCATAGTAACTCCTCCTTTCGTTGGGGGTCATGTCCTACCAAAAGAAGCCTACATCATGAGCTTGACAAGTACCTTAAAGGAGCAGAGTACCTTAAAGGAGCAAGAAAGACAATAGCCAGGGAAATTAATATTCACCATCTGTGCCGACTCTAAGTAATACACCAACAAAAGCATTCCAAAGTCTTTTGGGTATGCCATCAATTCACAGTAGGTGGATCAGTGTACAGAGTTTTGGGGCTAGATTTTGTAATGGGCTCTTAGTTGTGTCTACACTACACTTAAATAGGGAGAGAGTTCATTGAGCCCGACCTTCTCATTCTTCAGTCTCATGTTAGTTGTCTAATCTAAATCTTTTGTCTATTAGTTGTCTAATCGAAATCTTTCGTCTCACTTTAGTTCATTTAAAATCAAAATATTTTAGTCTCACATTAGTGATCTAATTGAAATCTTTCATCTCATTATTATCACCGCACTGGCGTGGATCAAATGATACTATCTAGTCACATGGCTAAGAAAACTATTGTAGCTATCAATATCATAGTCTTGCTCTGTATATGACAAAGTGCTTCTTGATTCCTTCCTCCCTCATCCTAAGGTTGCGTATGTTCTCCTTCATCTCCTCCAATTTTTTCTCTCTGTGCAACAGCTTCATCTAAATCCCTCAGCATCTTTTGAAGTTGCGTAAATTGCTGAAAAACATCTTCATGGGCCATTTCCAAGACTTCCACTCTAGTTTGGAAATATCTCAGGATGATAGACTACTTTTCATAACTGTCAAAAGCCACGACAAGCTCGCGCAAACATCTATCGTGATCTTCTTGCAGGGTCTTGTAGCTTGCTCTTTGGACTTCCAATAGTGTTTCAAAAAAACAACCCTCACCATGGCTACTACAAATTGCTCCACTGCGGTGGCTGGAACTTGCTCCACCGTGGCTGCTCTCTTTTCAATGCTCCATGAGATTTAGCTGAGCAAACCTGCTTGCATGTGAGCAAGCAAAGTCCTTTTTTTAAAGATGCTTTTTTCATAAACATTCCAAAGCCAAAGTCATAAACTGATCAATGTGCTTATGAGACAAATATAGTAATGAGAGATAAAATTGAATGTAAGCTACAATGATGGACTACACAATCCTCAATCTAACATGCAAAGGACCCAAGCAGCTGGGTTAACATTTGCTTGGGTGTAGCCAATCGCGAAACTATTTTTGGGGCCATGATGCGATGCGTCCTTGGGGGAATATTTGAATTTTACGCAGACCCGCACTCTCGTCACAAATTTTTCTAATGTCATGAAGGCGCATTGGTGTAATAATGAGACACAATCTATTTGTTTAGAACACCGCACAGCTCAACACATGGCATCTCTACTCTGCTTCGTGCCTACTTCGTGCAGTGCAATCTCTAGAATATGTTGCCCGATCACTTATCATCACATAGCGTCCTTTTGCTATAGCTTTGCCACATGTCATTGGGCATTGAAGGTTGGCTTGGAGAGACCACCGCGTTGGTTCTTGGCATAATAATTAGATGCAATCCATCATTCTGAACACTGCCACAATGTAGTCTCTGGCCTGACCACATATCATTGTGTAACCTTTTGCCGCATCTTTGCCCACAGCCCATGCGAATCATAGCTTGGCTTGGAGAGACCACCACGTTGGTTTTTGGTAGAATAATGAGATGCAATCTATCATTCTGAGCATCGCCTCAATGCAGTCTCTGGCCTGACGACCTGTCATCGCCTAGAATTCAAGGTTATCTTAGAGAGACCACCGCATAGGTTCTTGGAGTTATAGCTCCGTTACCTATTTTTACCTATTATAGGAGGAGGTCTATGACAACCAGCATGTTGGCAAATAGAAGGAGATCTATGAAAGCTACCGCACTAGTTCTTGGAGTTATATATATGTGTACCAAGGAAAATATATTCCTTTGTGCAACCAAGCAAAATGCAATTGACGATATGGCCCTTGAGGGGTCCCCTTTAGGAGCAAGGGCCATATCGACATGCCATTTCTATCTAGTGGCATCCTTGATATTGTATAATGCACATCGATATGGCCCTTGCCCCTAGAGGGGACCCCTTAAGAGCCATATCATCAATTGCATTTTCTAAAATTTTAATTGTATTTTTCTAGATGTATCTCCATACAACCACAATGGTGGGGTCGTTGGAGTTATTTTAGGGCTATTTTGGTCATAAACCAAGGAAATTATAGTTCTTTCCTAGTATTTTAGTCCTTGTTGCAGTAAATATAAATGAGGACAAAAGTACAATTTATCAAGTGAAAATTGAGCAAAAGAGATTACAATGTACATTTGTGTCCAATAACAGGTTATATAAAAATTATCAACTTATACCGAGCAAAAATTGAACAGAGGATCTTACATTTATAAAAACTCAGTAATTGCTAAGAGCCTTAAAGGCCAAAATATTACAGGTAATGGCCATAACCATTCAAATACAAATATAAAAGTTAACAACAGTGCATACTGAGAGCCTTAAATTGAACAAAAAGAGATTACATAAATGCCTTAGAAACCAAAATATTACATCCAGTGAGCCAAAAGATTGTTGAGAGCCCAAAAGATTACATCCAGCCATTGCTGAGACCCTTGTCTGAGCAAGAGGGGATTTGTACAACTCACTTTTTTGCCAATTTAGCTTGTTGCATTAAAAAATTTTAGGGAGCTAAAGGAGGATACGATGGAGAGGTCAAAGACCATGCACATTACGAAGACTCAGATTACGGACCCCCTAGCAAGTCGACAGTACTCTACTTTAAAAATACTGAGGCCTTTGTCGACATCTAGGGGGAACCCATATAGCACAGCCATAAAGAGTTCCTCTGTGAGTATGTCATCTAAGGTGATGACATTTAGATGTGTGGGGAATCGCCTGTGGGAACGAAGGGTCTCCACTAGTGCTAGCATTTCTACTCCAGGTGAGTGCAACACAATCACCTTATATGAGAAGGTAGATATTATTGGGATCATAGAGCATCGAGGGGGGGTGGTAGTAGGCATGATGAAGATGAGTGCGTGAGCATTAGATGAGCAGGGGAGCAGATGCAGTGACGAGAGTTGGAGGAGGGAGCGTGGAGCAAAGTAGAACAGGGGTGGAAAAGAGCTAGAGGAGGGGTGTGGAGCAAAGTAGCAGAGCATAGGCAGATCAGAGCAATGTAGTAAAATGCCAAATGCCACGGATCTTATATATATTATAAAGTTTGAGCCACCGCCACAGTGGCTAGAGCCCGAGGTTCCATCCATATTAACTATAGGCCACCACAATGGAATCCCCCAGATAGGCTGGTAATCATGAAGAAGACACCATGTGGTGCTACTCTAGTGGCTGGTAATTAACTTTGCTAGCCTGGTGGAATCTTAGCCACGAGTCATTATTAACAAATGCCAGGTCATCCATGTATTTGAATGATAGATAAAAAGATTTAAGCATAGCTTTTTGCTTTAATTTGGAAAGCTTTTAAATAAACTTCAATTCAAACCATGCAAGATAAAGGTTACACCACAAGGGTGAACCGGAGTATCCCATAGGAACACCTTTAGTTTGGATAAATATTTTATCACCATGTTTAGAAAAACAATTATCTAATACAAAGGTATTTAAAGAAATAAAATCATTGAAAGAAATCCCACATTCTTTGTTTTTCTTAGATAGTAGGAATGATTTTCTATGTTTTTTGAACCACAATAGCCAAGGGTTTGTATGATTTTAACAAAACTATGGAGTGCCTTAATAAGACTATTAGGTGCATGATGTGGGATGGCTTCATGGCAAGAAGTAACATCAAATGTAAATAGAGCAAATATGTTTAGGCAGATTCACAAGGAAATCATATTAATTTAATATGCATTAGTCCTCACTCTTGAAAAAGTATATAGGTCTTTATGGAGCCTATCTATATATTCTTGAATACCAATGTCCAACGCCTTAAGTAGTTTAGTGATAAGATCAGTGATGTTAGAGAATATACAATTATGAGCATTAGTCATCCATCTAAAGGAATTTTTATGTATTCTGTATGTGCCCATAATGTATGGGTTAATTTCAATTGAATGTGAAAAAGAGGCAACTAGATAAGCAACTTGATCTACATTCATAGAGGAAAGAGAAAATTCAGGGGAATTAAGTTGCTGCTACTGCAGAGCAACATTTCTAATGAGGGATTTACAAATGAAAGTAGGGGTCTAAGCCGATTTATCAAGTCTACCACAAATGAAAAGGTGGTTTATGAGATAGCTAATTTTGTCCAGAATATCAGGGTCTTGAAACCATGGTGTCTGATTAGATCTATGTAGAGGGAAGAGATCATTAAAGTCTCTTAAAACATTTTTTCTAATAAAACTAAATTGGTCAAAGATTTCATTAATGCACATCCATTTAAGCTTCTTTTATCTTGGTTGGTTTGAGAATTGCTTCAATTGTGTTGGAAACTGGCATATTTAGTAAGTGAGGAAGCAAGGGGGAGTTGGGGGTGTACAGAGCAAGATTGCGGGCTGCACCTAACATGTATTCATGGAACCAAAAGTAAACCAAGAGTGTTGTTCGAATTTCGAATGGAAAAGAAGAAACCCAACCAATAAATGCATACACTAGAGCTAGACCAGAGGAGAAAGGGAAAAAGGGGGCCCAGAGGTTTTAAAACACATACCAAAGGAGGTGATCAAACCAAATGATAGAGGCAGAGCATGATGAATTAGGATTAGTTTTTTTGCATTGACATTTGAGAAAGGGCCTAAACGTGTTCCAGAAATTTTTGAGAAACTTTTTGGGTTCTCGACTTTTATCTTGATTGATTGGTCCTTTAGTTCTAGCAATAAGGGCAAAACTAGAACATTTTGAGGAGTCTATATCTGAGAGTTTAATTTCGCTTAGCTCAAAGCAAAAATCATTGGATAGTAGGTGTTTAGCTTAGATGGCTATTGATTTGCAATAATCAACAAACTCTGAAGAGAAACTACAAATCAAAGCAAGGGAGGTAATAGAAAAAAGGGGCTCTATGATTTATAACCTCAGAATCCCATAATTTAGGTCTAACCGAATAGAGTCCCCAACTCAAGTTGATGAGAGGGGGAGGAGAGGAATGGCACCTAAAAAGGCTTGGGAAATACCTTTCTGGGAGAAAGCAAAGAGTGGCTGGGAAGTTAGGGATGAAAGGGCCTCTTTCTCCTCATTATCCAATAGATCAAAGTCAACGAGGGGTTTAACAATGTCAGGAGCATTTTTTGCTTCTAAGCTATATGAGGCATGTTATTTAATTGGAAGAGTTTGTTGACAATAGAAGGGAGGGTTGAGAAATAGAAATTAAGGTCACAAGAATCTTGGCAGTCTATAATAGGAAGAGAAGAGAGTAGTTTATTGAACGCTTCCAAAAAATCCAATTGGTCCCATTTTGAGGCAACCAACAATGCAATCGAGTCATTCACAGAATAAAAGATGGGGGGGTCTTTTTAAGAGAGGCTCTTATTTCAAAATCTAAGAGTTTTTTTGTGGAAATATGGCCCCTTAAAACAAGACAAGATGCATTGGGTGCCAATAGGAGGAATGAGTAGATTGACATTAGTTGTAGCATATCCCAACTTAACAAGAGAAGGGATCCAATGAATCTGCACAAAGGGAGAAGGTTAGCATAACAAGTGTAAGGTGAGGGGGAAATTTAAAAAAAAACAATAATAACCTTCGAAAGAAATGTATGGTAGTAGCCCGCCCGACCAAAGGCTACTTGGGAAAATTATGTGTGTGTAGATAATTCAATATCCCATCACACTAATGAACCATACATTTGATTCAAAGTAGTATAATTAAAGACAATATTATTAATTTAAAAGAGGGGGGAAATGAGAAGAAAAAAGT
The DNA here is from genome assembly GCF_047967505.1 of Dipteris shenzhenensis. Lineage (NCBI taxonomy): Eukaryota > Viridiplantae > Streptophyta > Polypodiopsida > Gleicheniales > Dipteridaceae > Dipteris > Dipteris shenzhenensis. Next base: position 3,183,499 of record NC_141626.1, read on the forward strand.
GAACATTTTAATCAACATTTGATTACAAAAAAGGAGATCAATATTTGATTACAAAAAAAGAAAAAACCATACAATATTCTAGGTAGTAACAAAGGGATAACACTAGTGTAGCCAGGGTAGTTGTGTCCTTGATGTCAATTATTCAAGGAGGAAGGTTCTTGACTATACCTGCCAACCAACCAAACAATGATCAAAGTTAGAACTTTAATGGTCATTGAATAGGTGATAGGTATCCAAGCATTCCCTCCACACTTGTTATTGTTGTCACAAATAATAATCAACAAGTTAAACAATTAACTCAACAAAAAAAAAGAGAATTTAAGGGAAAGTGTAAATGGAAATCCACCATTATTTAGGAAAAGTCTTTGCTTTTCTAGGAAGGTAATGTCTAGTCCTAAGATTTTCTTTAATTTTTTAAGAATTTTTTCGAGCTTTCTCCATCATTTGGTTGATGAAGGATATTTTGATAGGATCCAGGCAAGCGAACATTCTAATGGTCTTTTTACATGAAGGGGTGTTCGATTCCAACATTTTCTATCAATAATCATATATGTAACAGGCTATAAGACTACATATTTTGAAAAAAAAACATTATTTAAAATCAAAGCAATAAGAATATTAGAATAAATGAAATAATGTATCATTGAGAGGGGGTTTAAGCAAAGAGTTGACACAAAAAAAGGGGGGGGAAAGAAAGAAAGAAAGAAATTAGTGGGTTAATATAAGGTGAGTCAGTTAGTAGTAGAAGGATTAAGAAGGTTAGCATTTGGTTAGTCAACATGGTTAGAGAATAAAGTTAAGAAATAGGCTGCTAATAATAATAGTTAAACAAAGTTCGAAGGATGCAAGGCCAACAGATGGCATATGGGGAATGGGAAAGGCTATCACCAATGTCCATTATGAGGCATAGGAGGGTAGTAGATACAGTAGGGAGTTAGGATGGCTACAGAGAACAGAAAAGAGCAACGAAATAGCTGTCATAAAATATATTACAAGACCCAAATTAGCATATGACTAAAATGAACAAGTGTGTGTTAAACCTAAGAGAGGTCTAAAAGAATTAGAAAAAAACATAAGTGAAAACTTTTGCAGAGATGGTGGAACTCCAAATTATACAAAAAGCCGAGACTTACGTACCTACAGTCTGCCATAAATAGTCAAGACAATTGCAAAAGAGACTATTCTACCAAACTATGAACACCTAAAGCAAGGCAAAACAAATAGTTGACATATAACACTAGCACACGTTAAATTAACAAACAGAACAATACACAACTAACCTACCAGACTAAGCTAAACAATCAACACACAATTGAATCACACATAACAAAACATCATGCGACAACGGCATACCACACCACACAATTTCCGATCAATAGTATATGTTACACAAATGACCAAATCATTACACGTCCAACTTACCAGACCTAGCACCATAACATAGACGGGATGCATACTGCCACAATGGAACTGAGAGAGACAACATATAGCATCTTGGTGAAAACACTAGCGCATACGACAGAGGCAAACGACAAACCATCTGCAAAACTTTACGTAACTGCCAGTAAGGGCAATCGCAAGCAAGAACACGATCATGAAAGGTAAGGATTTGTACAATTTTATACGTAAAAACTTATAGTGGAGAAGCCTTGTGTTGGTGGAGGGATGGGTGCGACCAGGGAGCACGCCATCAAATATGTAGGAGCAAGAGATTAGGGGGGGAGCAAGGAGTGTAGTGTTCAATAGGAAGGTTTGAGGCTAGAGTAGTCGAGAGTATAGAAGGTTGAGGCTAGAGTAGAAGAAAATATAGATATGAAGATAGAGGTCATGTAGGGGGTATAAAATAGGGAGATGATAGCATGAATTTTAAATGCAGCTCAAAGGTGGGTGTGACTCTTTTTTTATCATTTTATTAATTAGAAGCTTATCCAAACGATGGATCCATTATATATACCCATAGCAAAAAAGTCCATGATAAACTCCTTCAATTACCAAAGCTTACAAGGTACCACTAAAGCAATTTCAAAGGTCGTTGCACAAGTGTGTGCTACATCGATATTTGCACAAAGAACATTATGGATACCATGTCTTCTAGGTAAGCTGCATCCCACCAACAAAATATATCAATTAAAAAAAAGGGGGGTGTTTATTTGAGTGTAAGTGTATGTATGTTGGGAAAAAGTGCTAAGTGAGTGAGTGAGTGAGTGAGTGTGTGTGTGTGTGTGTGTGTGTGTGTGTGTACATGCATGCGCATGTACGCATGCACGTTGACATGTGCATCTGCGTGTGCACACACACATGTGTGTGTGTAAAATATATATTTTATACCTTCAAATGAAAGTAAATGTAACCTAATTAATGTGATAATTTGATTAGAGTTGACTTTAATTCAATTACTACTGAATAAGGCACTTCTAGGGTTGGAATGTGGTTGCAAATTTTATTAAAAAGTATAGAAATGTTGAGACTGTAGCCACTTGCTTTCACAAAGAGAGAGAGAGAGAGAGAGAGAGATGTAATGGTAGAAAGAACATTTTGCTCAACTGAATGCTCTTAATAGAGATTAAATTTGAAATTCTTTAGAAATTTCTCAAAGTTTGAGATTTATAAAAAATAAAATTTTAAATTTTACTCCTCAAAATTAAAGGCAAACTATGATCCCAACTATGAGATCCAGCAAAGCAGGTCTCTAACCTGTCGTAGACATGTCATGCTACTCATAATCATTCAAAACCACTTGAAGGATTCAACATCAGATTCTGGAGAGATCTATGCCAAGCGAGTCTAGTTAAAGATGCTTTTGAAATTCAAGAAACCCAAGACTTCAACTAGCCTATTTCAACTATCATGTTGGGAAGAGAAGATTCGATGCTACAAACTAAGAATCATAATGTGACAAAAAGGCAAAAAATTCATAGAAACCCTAAACAAAATTAGAATTGCACGGCATAGTGACAATGGCTTGCAATATTTGAATGAAAATTTTCTCGATCAATGGCCAACTATTACAGATATTTCTCACATTTTCGACACAACCAACATGTCTTCGATAGCCTGCCTGGCACCGGCCACATTCTCATCGCAATCAATAAAAAAAGTAAGACATGTAGCAAGCACCTTAATGCCCTACAAACCCCAAGCAACAGCTGGCTTGCATGCGACTTTATCCTTAAAATCACGGAGGATACTCAAAATCTATAGTGGTAACATAGACATACCTGACAGGCTAGTCAATAACGTTGAGGGCATGTTCTAGTATGTTAGTACCAGCAGCCAACCAACAATAATATAGATAGACTTTCACAACGACTATCACAATGTTGGCTCAAAGGCACGATATAAAAATCATCACCTATACAATGACACAATCTCGTCAACATTGACACCAATACAACAAATCATGAAAGAATTCCAAGTTTGGCAAAAATTCTCTAAACACAATCACAAGAAAACAATTCCCAATATAGCCCACCAATGCAAGAACAATACATAGATCCCAAGGATTGACAATGGCAAGTGTGGCTTTTGACCCACAAAACATACGAACCCATGGGCTAACGTTAATACACAACCCTCTCTCTTGCACTTCGTTCACCAAAAACCTTTTCTTACTTAGCAAACTAGAGAAGCAAAATATCAAGGTCAACATCGACGTCTTGTAAGAGATTGCACGCTTGCAAACGGACGCAAAATGGAACTGCTTTAAAAAAGACTTGTCAGAATATAATGACACCCACACAATATCTTCGAATGCACACTTAGAGGACATACTGCATGACAAAAGTATGGTGGTTGCTAACGTCCTATATGTCCAAGAAACAAAATAGTGAGCATCAAGCAATGTGAATTTGGCCGACTTTGACCAGATATCTTGCTACAGACACAAACCCTAATTACACACACTACCAGTGTCCAGAACAATGTGAAGCTAATAAGCGCAACTTTTCACAACGAAACACACAGCAAACTACACATAGGAGTAGCTTGCAAATTGCCGAAGGCAAGCCTCCATCCCTTCGTGTAGAGCTTGGAAGAAGTTCTAACAACAATAGATACAAATAGCCCGACCATTATGCTTTGAGATGCCAACATTGATTGGTTGAAATTAGCGCACACATTGAGTATTCTAGAGAACACCCTAGGAAAAGCATTGTGCACTCAAACAATCAACCAAGCAACAACAATTTACCAATCAGCTCTAGACCACATTTGGACCAACATCAAAGACCAAGAGACGCTATCCGGCACAATCATTGCTATTGGTCCGACCACTCCAGTATCTACATTCTACTACCAAAGAAGAACTAAACAAAAGACCATCGACAATGCATCGGTAGCACTCTCCACCTACTACGACCTCCTGCATCATACTAGACAATGCACCTTGCTTCTAGTATACATCACCACACCCTTAGGCGGCTCTACTCAAAGGTCCATTAGCACACAGAACAACATGGAGCTGCCAAGCGCAACTTTTTGCAGTATAATAGACATCAAACTACCCATAATAGCAACTTGCAAACAACCCAAGCGAGCAACCAGCTTCCAATACCATACAAGAAGAAACAAACATTAATTGCGCACCACCAATGCGCATAACAACATGGACCTATTAAGCACAAACTCCGAGAATGAACACACAACAGACTTCACATAATAGTACCTTATGGATCACCCAAAGCAAGCATCTAATACTTGAAAGAAAGCCTAATGGATGCTTCGATTCCAACAGGCACCAGTAATTGAGTCACTAGACCTAGGGAGATCAAGATCGTCCCACACATCCTAGCAAGTAATATGCTAACATGAAGCGACACCTTCATTGCGGCTATAAATCTTGAGACCCTTTCGCATGTCTAGTGAAAATTTCACCTTGTTAATTAAAAAAAAAAGAATTTAGAAGAGCTTGCAAATGAACGGACACTAAATATTGATGCCTATCTCGCCTCTATTCACTCGCCTTCGAAAATTCGACTAATTTGTCTCTCCTTTCTCAGCCTCATCGTTGATTAAGGTATGCTATTTAATCTTAATCTATTGATCGCGTAGTCGTTATCCCTATCGCAGGTCTTATCGTAGGCCATGTCTCCTCCGTGTGACAGCCGCCTTTGCCTCTCTAGCCTTGTCTCTGCCATCCTGCTCCGGGGAGGCTGGTTTTTATTGGTGCCCAAGGTCGATGGATCGCAAGCTCCCAGAACCTTGTGGAGATGTCGCATGCTTTCAGCGGTGCAGAACCTTCTCGAGACGTTCATTTTTGCCCTTAATCGTACCATCCTCCCGTCGCGATGACTAATTATTTTTTTTTAACGTAGGGGCCCCTATTTACATTATACCCACATCCGCTCGAACAGATTAAAATCATGACCTTTAATAATTGTTTGCCTTAGGTATCATGACGTTTGTGCGTGTGAGTTGATATTTTACACACGCCAAAATTAAGAAGAGAGGATTTACGATTATTTACGAGAAAGTGAATTTCCAGGGGAGGACACAGGCCTCACTTGACACGTCGTCACCCTACCCCTAGGCCGGGCCGATCAGTAAATTTTAGTTCCAGATTCCAGAACTCACAAAATCATGCACACAACTCGATGTGTGAGAGAGGTGGTACTAACATTTTCCTTGTCTTTCAGAGCTGTCCTCTACGCTAAGATAAATACGCCTTGTATTAAATATGTACTGCGGCAATTAGGGGGCGAAGGTACGTTCCGAAATACAGGATGTAACGGAGCCGGAGGGAATCGATTCTCGGATACCGAAAAGCCAACGTGGAGCGAAGCTAACCGAACTAGGGAGCAGGAATGGCGTTATACTGGTTATAAAAGGTGGGGAAACCGGGGAACTTGGAGCCCCGTGGCCGGGCGGCGGCGAGGCGTCCGAAGTTCAAACTCCAGTCTCCAATATGGATGCCATTATGAGTAATGCGGGTCGAGCGTGCCAGAAGTCGAGGTCGGGAGAATGCCGGCGAACATTCTGTCAACGGTGTAAATGACGGAGGGGGATCTTTTGAGTTTTTACTGCGGCTAGCAACGGCAGGGAAATGATGGTAGGATTAAGTGTGGGAGATTACGGAGGCGCGTAAAGGTTTAAGGTAGAAAAAGGGCGCGGGGAATCGGCGGCCCAATCCCGGCGGGTAGTGTGGAGTACGGGCGGCGGGGCGGCGAGGGGGCGGCCGGGCGGGGGTGGTGCGTTGCATGCAACTCCGCATCCGCAAGTACGGTTGCGCGCGCCGTTAAAGGCCAGGCCGCGCGGACAGTTGGTGGGCCCTACGACGTGACACGTGGGTATGTCCCATTATATATGCGCGGATGGTATCCTATCATTTGCAGCGTTGGCCCTTCGCAGTGACGTGGTTGGAGTGAACGCGCCGACTTTGGCTTGGTTAGAGCTACATTTGGCGTGGTGCGCTAGATTTGGCGTCCACCACCCTGCTGCTTTTCTGCTTCTCCTTCTTCTACATCGACCTTCGCTGTGGCTCTGTAGCTCCAGTTCCCTTCCGCTGCTTCTTTCCTCCGCTCCTCGCCCTCAGGCCTTTGTATCTCCAGCAGCTCCATCGGCGACATGGCTTCCACCCGAGCTCCAGCTCCTCCCCCGTCCATCGATTCCTCCACCACTTCCCACTACCTCGCCATGCTTCTCCTCTCCCATTCCCCTATCTCCTTCTCCCACCTGCTTTTCATTCTCGCCATCGCCTTCCTCATCTCCCTTGTCACCTTCTGGCTCTCCCCTGGTGGACCTGCCTGGGGCCGCTTCCGCCATAGCTACCCTCCATCCAACTCTTCCCTGCCTGCCATTCCCGGGCCCCGTGGCTGGCCCCTCCTCGGCAGCTTGCTGGACATGGGACATGGTCTCGCTCACATCCGCCTCGCTCACCTCGCCAAAATCTACTCCGCATCCACCCTCATGGCTTTCAGCCTCGGTCGCACCCGTGTCGTCCTCACTTCCGCTCCCTGCATTGCCAGAGAGCTTCTGAATAGCTCCGCATTTGCTGACCGTCCCATCAAGCAGTCCGCCAAGCTGTTGCTCTTCCACCGCGCAATTGGCTTCGCGCCCTACGGTGATTACTGGCGCAGCCTCAGACGAATCGCTGCCACCCACCTTTTCGCACCCAAGAGAATCGCCGCCCTCGAAGCTTGCAGGCAACACGAAACTTCGCACTTGCTCCAGGCCATAGCAGACTCTGCGTCTGGCGACGATGGCGTTGTCCAAGTCCGTAGGTTCCTACAAATGGCCTCCGTCAATAACATCATGAGAAGCGTATTTGGTCGTCGCTACGATTTTGGAACTTCTTGCGAAGAGGGTGCTCAGCTGCAGCGTATGATACGAGAGGGTTTCGACTTATTGGGCGTTTTCAATTGGGGTGATCACCTCCCAATTCTTCGATTTTTCGATCCTCAGAGAATTGACGAACGATGCCGTAAGCTAGCGATTGAGGTGCGCCAAGTTGTGCAAGCGATTATTGATGAACATAGGCGAAATCTCACTGGTGAAGACAAACTCTCAGGAGCAGACTTCGTGGATGTAATGCTATTCCTCCAACGTTCAGAGAAGTTGTCCGACTCGGACTTGATAGCCGTTCTTTGGGTAAATGACTCTTTCTGACTAGTCTCTGGCATTTTATTTCGTGGGAATGTATCACAATTTAGATTGCAGCTGCATTGGATTTCCGTCCCCGTCTGGTTTGGCATGGCTCAAAAATCTGTTAGTGCATGGCTGTTTGTACGTGTACATAATGTTATGAGTAGCTATTCATAAGCACAATGTGGAGACTCTCGGCGACGTTTCATCAGAGTTTTTGGTTGTAATAGGTTAAATCTCTCCGTGCGGTCTGCTGTGAAAAGGTGGTTTCCCATGGCGATAACGCTAGATGCCTTCGAGCTGTCGATTTTAACGTACGTCTTGCCATTTCGTTCGACGTGATTGCCTACCAAGCTGATACCGATACGTTCTACCGTGTGTTACAGGAGATGATATTCAGGGGTACCGATACTACGGCTATCTTGATGGAATGGATCTTAGCCGAGCTTGTGCTGCATCCTGAAGTTCAGGCACGGGCGCACAGTGAGCTTGATAGCGTAGTTGGATCTTCCAGAACTGTAGCGGAGGCTGACATCGCCAACCTTACCTATTTGCAAGCCATCGTAAAAGAAACACTCCGAGTGCATCCACCAGGCCCTCTGCTCTCGTGGGCTCGGTTGGCCATCCACGACGTGAACATCGCCGGCTTTCACATACCCGAAGGTACCACGGCTATGGTGAACATGTGGGCTATCACTCACGACCCAAACGTATGGTGCCACCCTTATGAGTTCAAGCCTGAAAGGTTCCTCGTTGAGGAAGGTGGAATTGATGTGGATGTTCGTGGGAATGATCTGAGGTTAGCCCCATTTGGTGCTGGTCGCCGAGTATGTCCAGGAAGAGCATTAGGCCTTGCTACCGTTCATCTGTGGGCAGCTCGCCTCCTGCATCATTTCAAATGGGTTCCTGCTCCTAAGTGTCCTGTAGATCTAAGTGAAATCCTGAAGCTGTCCTGCGAGATGAAAACTCCTTTGTCTGCCCGCGCCGTTCGAAGGATTCCGCTTGCGTTTCAGTAGTTTTCGAGCGACTGGACAAATCACAATTTTGCAGATATCAGAGGACACGATGGGAGGATAGGCTATATCTGTGATGCCTGTTTTTGTAACGTATCATAGTAGGATCATGCATGGCTTCAACAGTAAAACCTGCAAACCCGATCACGGTTTTTGGCACCTGAACACGAAAAATTTTGGAAGCAAAAGGGTACTATATTGTAGTTTGTTTAAGTTTATGTGATCATCGAAGCTGTTTACCTGACTTGTACAATAGTACCCTTTTGGAAGCAAAACGGTACTCTTAAGTTTATGTAACCAAGTCTTTGCATCCAAAGTGCCATCGAAGCTGTTCTCCTGACTTGTACAGCGTAAGTTCAGTTGATTGGTCTGGAGTGGACGAATAGAACGGCATCTAATTTCATGTAGGATCAACTCATGCTAGTGTTACATTTGATTGAAGTTAGCACAATGCAACGAGCCTTCCAGGATGGGGCTTTGATTATAAAGAGCCTTCCCGTTGATTGCAGAGTTAATAGGATGGGACTTTGAGAAATAGCTTAGCTTATTAATTGGGGTCAGGCTCCCTAAAAAATCTCAATACAATTGATAAAGGGCACACTAAGGGGCTTAGCACATGGGAAGAAATAGGATGGGAATAGGAAAAGGTGGTCCCAAGTGGTCCTATGCATATTCTTATCCTATTCCCATCCCACCATGTGCTAACAAAAAAAGAACTAGGGATGGGTTTAGGAGGAAGAGGACACATGGCATCATTTCATGTGTTTAGGAGGTGGGGACTACATTGGGACAAGGATACATGTCATCCTTGCATGTTTTTAAATCCCTAAAAAAGGGGAACCCATTCTGGTCTAGAGGCCATGGTCCAAGAATATGGGAGGCCATGGTCCAAGATAGGAGAAAAAGTGGCTACTCCCATTCTAAATCCCTCCTAGACTACTTGGTGTAGGATGGGAGTATGATGATAGATTCCCATCCTAAACCCATGCTAGCCCCATCCATGTGCTAAGGCCCTAACTAGGGCCTAGGGCCTACAAGTATGCAAGATTTAAAGCTTGGGAAGAAATTACCTAACATGTGAGCTATTAAATCTTGGAAAGAAATTACTCATTTGACATGTCAGCTAATGAGCTCGTCACTCTTATCTAACATGCGAGCTAATGAGCTCACTCTTACCCACCACCCAAATGAGGTCTTGTACATGTGAGCTATTAAATCTTGGAAAGAAAAATTACTTGATGTGCTAGCTCTCTTACCTAACATGCGAGCTAATGAGCTCACTCTTACCCACCACCCAAATGAGGTCTTGTACATGTGAGCTATTAAATCTTGGAAAGAAAAATTACTTGATGTGCTAGCTCATTTGACATGTCAGCTAATGAGCTCGTCACTCTTACCTAACATGCGAGCTAATGAGCTCACTCTTACCCACCATCGAAATGAGGTCTTGTAAAGTGACACTAACCCCATAGAAGAGAGTGCTTCTAGTGCCATGATTGTAGACTTAAAAGGATGGCACTTTAAGTAATAGATTGGCTTATATTAATGGGTAGTCAAGCCCAAAAAAGGTCCCAAAAAGACCCCAAGACAATTGAGAAAGGGCACACTAATAATACTAACAGTTGCCCTCAAGCCTTACGTTGTGAGATTTTAAAGCTAGAAAGAAATGACCTTAACATAAATGCTAATAAGCTCATCACTCTTTCCCACAACCCTACTCAGGTCTTGCAAACTCACACAAACCGTAACTAAGATAGCCTACTCACAAGCACATAGCCCAAGCTAATCAGCTCATCATTCTTACCCAATGCCCAACTAAGGGCATTATGGCTTAGAGGGAAAAAAGAGGGAAATAGGGGTTAATAGAGTGGAACTTGTAGGGAAAATAGGACCCCATGCTCTAGATCTCATGGTGCTATTTTCTCTACCCTTGAGTTCAAACCATTGTTGTAATATGTCTACATTATTGATGTATGAGGTGCTATTTCCCCTACCTTTAAGAACCACTAATGTGATATTTCTACACTATATTGATGTGACATTTCCTAGAGTCCTCATTCGCCTAGGATCATTATGTCATGCACCAAAGGAAAAATAGATCTAAACTAGGCTCTTTCAAGGTAAAAACATTCAAAATAGCCAATGCTTTACCTCCTCCACCACGCCACCACATAGGGGGCACACAATCTTCATTGTTGACCATCTTGACAATTGTCCTCAGATCGGTAACCATAAGTGCATAGCCTTTCACAACAATCGAAAACTAGCCCTCTTCACTTTGCAACCCTTTTGGATATTCCATAAGTTTAGCTATCCACCTTTTAGGACCTCTTCTTTGGCTCCACTACTTATTGAATAAGAGAACAATGGAGTTTGGATCATCAGCCTCTTATAGACTACCCTTGGGGAGATCTTAGGCAGACAATTGTATCTCAAGCACCATTGATTTACCAACCATCCCTGAGACTTGATGACGTTAGATAGGCACTAGTCCCAACACTGTCCCAAGGAGACAGTTCTCGATTATACAGAGCAAACCGATCTCGAAGGACCTCAAGAGGCAATCATTGAACTCTCCCTTCATTCCATCACACTACAAGACACGGGCCACTTTTTGACACCGATACCGATGCTAAATACGAAGAAATATTTTTTTAAACAAGTGGAAAGTGTTAGAATGTCCGTCAGTGTGGACATCGCAAAGAAACTATCGGTGTGGAGTCGTCATCGTCACAGTAACATATGGCCAATAGTGTTGGTGTGGATGTCAGTGTAGTTGGTATATAGCGACACTGCAGTGTCGATATAGGCATCAGTATATACTGATGTTTTTACAAAAGGTAAAAAAAATTCTTTGAGGCACGATGGGCTTGCTTCAGTCCAATCTTGCCCCACATAATTTTTTTCCATTAAAATCACTATTAAATGTTACAAATGAGGAGGTGTACATGTTACAATTTTGCAAAGGTCTACAAAGTAATGGCGAATCAACCGAAGCAATGCGCTACAAAATGGCAAAAGTGCCAAACTCCAAACTTGCAAATCCATCGAAGTAATGTGCTAATGCGCTACAAAATGGCAAAAGTGCCAAACTCCAAAATGGCAAATCCACTGAAGTTATGTGCTACAAAAGGGTAGAAGTGCCAAAATATTGAACGACTAAATGTGATGTCCTACTATTGCTCCTCTTCGCCCTCTACATGCTCCTCGCCCTCGGTCTCTCTACGTGCGCCTAATCCCTCGCCCTCCTCTTCTGCGAGCCTCACCGATTCTTCTTTAGATCCAGTCTCTCTGTTCGGATCCCCGGATGGGTCAAACGTGTCTCCCTAAGAATGAAACAAGTTAAGAAAAATAAGAGCATGTCGATTCTAAGACAACGGTGATAGTCAAAATGATGCGCCGCCACGGTCCTTTCCTAATCAATGTGAACTCCTTTTCTCTCCTTCTCCTTAAACCATGCCTTGGCTCCAATCATGAACGCCCTTTTGTACTCGTTGTCTAGAGGCCTTCTAATCACAGATTCCTATGGATCCAAATTCAATTAGTTAGATATGAATGACAAAACATTTGAACGATTGAACATATTAGAAATTCAGTAGAAGATAAATATATACTTACGACCCATGCCTCGTTGTTGAGTCTATCATCGCTCCCAAGGTGCGAAGGACCTACGATCTCTAGGTGTATCCTTGTTGCCATCTGCTAAGGCTCAAATGCACTTGGATTCTCCTTGTGCTCCTTCTTCGCTCTCTTCCAATCTTTCAAGTCCTCCCACCCTGGCCTGTGCTTACCCTCCTTGACAACCTTCCTTAATTCATATCTATGAGACTTAAGGAGCTCCCCCATGCATGTAAGCATGGCATTTCAATCAAACTCATACCCTTTAGGATTTGGAAATTGTCTCTTGAGGGCATCTATGATGGCCTCCTTGGGTTTATTATCCTGTTGGTTCCAAGGTCTGAATATATCCTTGGGGAAGTGGGTGCTCACCAACCTCCTCATGTATCTTGTGACCACCTTCTCATCATCATTCTGTATAACCTCCCCAATGATGTTCACTCTATAGGATAGGTCCTCAGGCAAAACAAAGTCTGAAGGATGCATGGTGGATGGAGTAGAAGAGCTAGAGCGAGGGGTGGAGAGAGCGCTTAAGGATCAAGGAGTAGGGGAGCGAGTGCTCTCTGGGTTACTACGGCCTATGATTGGAGAGGGCAAGGAACTAGACTGGTACTGCATCTCATAATATAGAGGAGACTTGAAGTGGTGGGAGTGTGCAGACTCGTCTACATATCCTGTGCCACCACAGCAGCCTCGACCCTTACTACTCTTTCTGGACCTACGATGGGTACACCTAGGTGATGATCCCTCGAAAGGGCGACTGTCGAGTAGGTAAAGTTGTCGATGTCCTTGATCTACCCCCAAGGGGTGTAGGAGAAGGAATAGTGGAGGCCCTATGGGACAAGAGAGAGAAGAATCTTGCTACCTCCATGTCGCTCATGGTTGTGACAAACTCATCGGGACTCTCGACGAAGCTATGGGCTACTAGTAAAGGGGTTACTTGAGGAGTAGTCCCCTGAGGAGTTGGTCCGTGGGGAGTCCACCCAAGGGTAGTCCCAATGGTAGGCCCCTCAAGAGTCGATTGAGTGGAATTGAAGTCCTTTGGAGAGTAGATCCCATGACATCTCCTCCTACGAAGAGTCCGATGACCATGGGGAGTGTACTCTCCAGACGTGCGATGTATTAACATGTTTAATTTAATGGGATTGGACAAACACACACACAAACAAGAAAACAAACATAAACACAAGAGCAGGTAAGGAGAGAAAAAAGAAATAAATACTTACACTTTACTTAAAAGACAATTTACTACTTAAAACTCAAGTTCAATTTACCAAAACTATGAAAAGACAATTTACTTAAGACATGATCATATGTTATCATATATCTCCATAAAATACATTACCATATGTATCCAAAAGAGTATTCATATACAAAATTTGGATCCAAAAGAGTGTTCAGATACAAAAATTATATCCAAAAGAGTGTTCATATACAAAAATTGCAAAAAGTCTAGTCTTCATAAACAAAAATTGTCTCCAAAGGAGACATTCTCATGCATATGCTAAAGATAGGAGGTCTAATGCTCTGTGTTACCAGCACTCGTACTGTCCTCCTCCTCATGGCTAGACGGGTCACTCGAGACCTCATCTTGCACGTCTTCTAATATATATTGAAACTCTTATTGGATGATGTACCCACAGTCCAATAAGATGTCTACACAAACCATGATGTCTTTGACAGTGTGGACTCCTTATTAATTTGTGCCTCAAAGCAGTCACTCCAAAGCTTGCAAACATCTCGTAGGTCGGTTCGTGTTACCCTCAAGTAATGTTGCTCCCGTGATAATTGGTCTCGATCCACCCATGCGCTTGCACTTTGACATTAAACTTTTTCCAATCTGCATCATGCGTAATTGTTTCTGCTACATGTCATAGCAGACTATCCATGTGCCAAATGGTGGCAACATGGGAAAGCAAGTTGGGGTTGAGGGAAGACTACCAAGGAGGAGGGCGTTCCATTTATAATATGTTGGAAGAAAACAACCAAATACAGGCATATAAAAACATTACAAATCATATCAGGGCACTCATTCAAGAAGTGTAAAAAAATTCAGGATACAAACAAGCTACAATCACATTCACTTCTATTCAAAAAATTAAGGATATCAACAAGCCAATATATATCGCACAAACCAATATATTCCGAAATGACAATTCTAAAAAACTTTATTGCATCCACTCTCCTTTATTTTACAATCTTTGCCAATCACATCCCCTATCACTTTATTCCACTTTATCCTCCTCAGCTTTGGTACATTTGATTCTTTGCCATTCCCTTCTCCACTTTATCCTCCTTAGATCTTTAAAGTCTCCCCTCCTCTCTTCCTTGTCTCATACCACCCTCCTGCTATATATCTCACCGTTCCCTTCCGATCTATTGCTCGTTCCCTTCTTGTAACTCTCTCATTATTCCCTTCTTATCGTTCCCCTCCTTCCACTCCTTCCACTCTGCTAGTCGTCGCTCCCTTCTCATCGTTCTCATTTTGCTACTCCCAATGGCCCCTAGCAAAGAAGCTATGATAGCATACTTGGAGGAGTTGTGCCATCAGTATTATGATATAAAGGATGAGGAGGTAGATGTAGCATCGATCCCTATGGCTACATCTAAGATAAAGGCCACACACCCAACAAGGAAGCTCCTTGGAGTAAGGAGCAAAAGGAAAAAGAAGTGAAGGACAACAAGAAGAAGAAAGATGACAAAGGAGAGGGTAGCACTTCATTGAAGACCAAAGTATTATAGAGTACTCCGATTTGACAAATGTAATTATAATTTCTATTATATGAGAGGGAGCCCTCTCTTTGATATTTGTTATGCTCTAAGATATGATTATGTTGTATCCCCCTCTTGGATATTTGTTATGCTCTATGAAGAGATTATGTTGTTTCCCTCTCTTGGTTATTTGTTATGCTCTATGTTTTTGAAAAGCTAAAAGAAGATGAGATGCTGAAAGAGGGAAGAGAAGAGAGGAGGGAAAGAGAGAGCGGAGGGAAAGAGAGAAAGAGGGAAGAGAGGAGGGAAAGAGAGAGCGGAGGGAAAGAGAGAAAGAGGGAAGAGAGGAGGGCACGATGTGAAAAGAGGGGGGAAAGAGGGGAGAAAGAGAGAAAGAGAGGAAATAAGAGAAGAGAAAATAAGAGAGAGAGAGGAGGGAAAAGAGGGGAAAAGAAAATAAGAGAAAGGGAAAAGAGAGGAGAGAATGAGATAGGAAAGAGAAAGAGGAAAAGAGAGGGGAGAAAGAGGGAAAAGAGAGGGGAGAAAGAGGGAGAAGAGAAGAGAAAAGAGGGGAAAAAGATGGGTGAAAGAGAGGAAATAAGAGAGAAAGAGAGGAGGGAAAAGAGGGGAAGGAGGGAAAAGAGAGGGGAAAAAAATAAGACAAAGGGGAAAAGAGAGGAGGGAGGGAAAAGAGAGGAGAGAAAGACCAAAAGAGGGGAGAAAGAGGGAAAAGAGAGGGGAGAAAGAGGGAAAGAGAGGGGGGGAAGAGGGAGAAGAGAAGAGGAAAGAGAGGGGAAAAATAGGGGAGAAAGAAAGGAAATAAAAAAAGAGAAAAAAAGAGAGAAAGAGAAAAGGGAAAAGAGGGGGAGGGAAAAGAGAGGAAAAGAAAATAAGAGAAAGGGGAAAAGAGAGGAGTGAGGGAAAAGAGAGGAGAGAAAGAGATAGGAAAGAGAAAGAGGAAAAGAGAGGGGAGAAAGAGGGAAAAGAGAGGGGGAAAAGAGGGAGAAGAGAAGAGGAAAGAGAGGAGAGAAAGAAAGAAAGACAGAAAATAAGAGAGAAAGAGAGGATTGAAAAGGGAGCACGTGCACCACCACCACAGTTTGATCAAGATAATCTTGAGGATGATCCTCTAGTGGAGGATGAGGATATGGCAGACATGATGGATTCTATTTTTGGAGGCACCATGGGAGATGGGGGTGAGATGTCTAAGCATGAGACCATGATGCAAGATTTGGCATCAACATGCTTGTATGATGGTGCAAGTATGACCAAAGTATGAGCTTGTCTCTCAATCTTGAATTTGCAAGCAAATTATGGATGGTCAAACACAAGTGTCTAAGCCTTCATGAGGTTTGGAGCCTTGATCTTAGTATCTCATTCCTGATTGTTTTAATTAATATCTCATTCACAAGTTTCTTGGATATGTAAATTGTAATAGGTTGCTCCTCTAGAAGATGTTGCTTGTCCAAATGCCATGCCCAATTCTAGAGACGAAGTGAAGAAGATGTTGACAATGGTTGGGATGGATTATGACACCATCCATGCTTGCCCTAATGATTGTATTTTGTTTCGTCATGAGTATGGCGATTTGGTTAATTGCTCGGAGTGTGGAGCACATCGCTACATATAGGACTTACTGGGGGGAGACGATCCTAGTGAAGGTCTTGACATCTTTCCATCATCCCCAGAATACAACACATGTTCAGATGCAAGTCCATTGTGCAACTGATGATGTGGCATGCTACACACCGGTCCACTGATGATAATTTGAGGATCCCTATAGATTGTGCTGCTTGGAAGCACATAGACAACATGTGGCCAGACTTTGCGAGGGATCCATGTAATTTACATCTCGGGCTCACAATGGATGGTATGAACCCTTTCGAGTTACGCTCTACATCTTGGTCAACATGGCCCATAGTCTTGGTGAACTAGAATATCCTGCCATGGCTAACAATAAAGAAGGGACACCTCATGCTTGCCCTACTTGTGCTGGGAAGTACAAGGCTGCAAATATGGACGTGTACATGGCACCCTTGATCAAGGAGCTATAGAACTTGTGGAGGGGCATACGTGTCTAATATTTATAGAGCCTCGAGGCGGGGTGTAGACATGTGCATCAAGAGAATTTTGATGTGGACCATGCATGAGTATTCAGCATATTGGGAGTGCACATGTACATGCTTTTGCATGCCTATTTATACCTTTATGCTTTATTGTGGTATGATCCATAATGTATGTCTAATTAAAACACAAGGATACCATGCTTGTCCTATTTGTGGCCCTAGTTTGAATGCGCGACACTCTAAACATATGAGAAAGATGGTTTATGAAGGTCATGCTCAATATCTTCCGCTTGATCATCATGCATGTGAAGGTCAACTTGATCCACCACCGGTCTTTACGAAGGCAAGTGACTAGATTCGGGATTGGAGAGCTAATAGTGAGGAGCCTCCTCTTGGTATGGACTGGCTGTCTATCTTTCATGAGCTTCCATATTAGGGCGACTTACAAATCAATCACCTCTTGGATCCCATGCATATCTTTAAGAATGTGGGGGCTTCTATTTGGGCACACTTGATTGGTGACAAAGACACAGGGGGAGTGCAAGAAGAATTTTACGAGATGGGTGTTGTGGCCCCAAGAGCATGTGTGTAGAACTCAAGAGCATGGTTCTACCACTGATGAGGGTGGTTTAGGAACCCAAGAGTGTCCCCCTAGAATTTTTCTCCTAAAGGCACCATGGATCCTTTCCAAGGTAGAGGAGACAAGGGTCAAGGTGAATATTGCATCTTTTTGGACACCCATGGGACACATGCATTGCTTGAGGGGAGCATTTACAAAGGACAATAAGCATAGTGGCCTCAAGTCCCATGATTGGCACAAGGTCTTATAGGTATTCTACATGTTAGTTTGAAAGAAGAGTAGAACTAAGATTGTGATGTTTTCATGTAACTTATATGATTGTGACGCATTGCTATAACTCCTTTGTAACTTATATGATTGTGACATATTGTTATAACTCCTTTGTTGCTTGGACAGTTTATCCTCCCAATTACAATGAGAGAATGCTTATCAAAAGATGTTAGAATCGCTATCTACAATATCAGTGGCATTGTCAGGTATGCTTACTATCATATCACCTTCATTATATTTCATACAATTTTAAATGATGGGTATAAAATATTGAATCTTACAAATGCATGCAAAATAGGTGGATCTCAAAAAGAGATCTTTGTATAGAGTATCAAAAGGGCTAAGGTGGAATCCATTGAAGTTGTGTGCTTGCTTGAGAATCACTTTCCCTCAAGCATTATGACAACTTAGGTGCACTTGCTTGTACACGTAGTTGATGAGGTCGCCATTGCAAAAACCGTTCATAGTTGTTGGATGTTTTTCCTTGAATGGTTTATGAAAACTTTGAAGGGATTTGTAAGACAAAGAGCTAGACCTGAAGCAAGCATGATGGAGGGATGGCTTGTGCAAGAGTCATTAGTATACATCACAAAGTTTCATGCATCCATGGATCCCAATATGCCGCATGCTTGGAACATCAAGGATGATGATCGTGTCATTGCGGAGGTTCCCCAAGGTAAAGGGGTTGAAAGAAAGATGAGCAAAGTGCAAAGAGAGAAATTCAATAAGTTTTGTGCCCTCAATAGTCTCAAGATGCAAAGATGGGTGGAGAGATATGAAGAGGCCAAAGCAAAAAGAATAAATGAGAGGACGAGATTTAGAGTCATCCATAGCTGGAGGGTGCCATATCCACCATATCTTGCTCTTCTCCCCAAACACATGTCGCGTGGCATACTGTGTTTTGTCTTGTTTTGGTAGTGCAAAAAGGGGGCTCAGTGTACTGTTGTTCCATTTAAAAGAGGGCTCATTGTTCCATTGTTCCTACATGTTGGGTTAGTAGACGGAGTTGTATCTCAAGTTTATGGATCAGAATCGTGACATTTCAATTGGGTAAAGGAGCTTTGAGCATTGTAAGCCCTAGTACGTCAAAAAACTCAAAGACAGGAATGTTTATTATTGCAAAACACACATAGACTTGAGATCTAGTCATGTTGGGGCATTGGTCCATGGGCATCGATGCCCATGTCTCTCCGATGAATGCGCACTCTATAGGCCACATGGATCCTCATCATGTGTTGCAACGGAGAGCAAGATTTGTAGCCTAAGGCCTTTATGGGAGCCAGTGGTTTGTCCAAAGGAAGACCATGAGTGGCACAGCATTGAATGCATTTGTGGCACATGCAAGCAACAAAAAAAGGACAAGAGTGTCTTCAAATTGGATTTGGACATGCATGAGCACATCTTGGGATGTTTTGGAGTGGTGGATGAGGACTACTAAGATAGTGAGAGTGCTCTCAACGGAAGCAAGAACGAAAGAAGGAGAGAGAGAGAGACAGAGAGCCACACAAGTTTTGGTGGGTGCAAAAACCACCCTAATCTTCTTTTCATTCATTTATATATGTGTTTGAGTATTGTACATAACCAGGGTTAAGGCACAGTGACCTTTAACCCCCACAACCTCCCACTTAAAGGACAATGTGCCTTTAAGGGAGAATAACTAGTGAGCATACTATCCAATGCCCATCAATACACGACAATACTCAAACCGCTGACTAGGTAGACTCTTCGTCAGCATATCTGCACGGTTATCATCTGTATGAACCTTGACAAGCTCTATGCGCTTGTCCTCAAGTACCTCCCTGATGAAATGGTACCTGACCTCAATGTGTTTGGTCTTTGCATGAAAGACCGGATTCCGTGCTAGCTGAATAGCACTCATGGAATCACTATGCAATGTCGGTACACCTGTATGAATCCCCAAATCTCCCACTAGCCGATCAAGCCATATAGCCTCCTTGCAACCCTCTGTGGCTGCAACATACTCAGCCTCTGTGGTAGACAAAGCAACGCACTTCTGTGCGCGAGACATCCACGACACTGCACCACCTGCAAAGGTGAACACATAACCAGAAGTGGATCTCCTACTATCCACATGCCCTCCTGCATAGTCTGAATCTGTGTACCCAAGTACACGCATGTCTCCTTTACCAAAGCAAATGCACATCTCCTTGGTACCCTTCATGTACCTCATGATGCACTTAACTGCCTCCCAATGCCTCTTTCCTGGATTAGCCATATACCGGCTAACAACTCCCACTGCAAATGCAATGTCTAGTCTAGTAGCTATCATAGCATACATAAGACTCCCAACTGCTGATGCATAAGGAACCTTGGCCATCATGGCCCTCTCCTCATCTGATTTGGGACTATCTGTATGACTCAGTTTCACATATGGAGGCAATGGAGTACTCACTGCCTTCCCCCCCTCCATATTGAAACGCTGCAATACTTTTGTAACATACTCTTTTTGTGAAAGCCAAAGGAGTTTCCTACTCCGATCACGCATGATGCGCATACCAAGAATATGACCTGCAAGTCCCAAATCCTTCATATCAAAGGCCTCATGCAACTTGGCCTTTAATGCATCTAGCTCATAAGTATTCTTGCTAGCCAATAGCATATCATCCACATATAGTGCCAAGATTATCAGGCTATTATCCTTAGCCCTTTTAGTATAGAGGCAGTGATCAATTTCACTCCTTCTAAAACCCTGGGACCGAATGAAAGCATCAAACTTCTGATACCATTCTCTAGGTGCTTGCTTAAGACCATAGAGACTCTTCTCAGCTTGCAAACTAAATGCTCTTTGCCCTTTTCTTCAAAGCCTTCCGGCTGCACCATGTAAATTTCCTCATGCAAATCCCCATGCAAGAAAGCTGTCTTGACATCCATTTGCATAAGCTCCATATCCTCTGATGCCACTAGTCCAAGCATGCATCTAAGTGTGGTCATCTTCACAACCGGAGAGAATATCTCATCAAAGTCCACACCCTTCTCTTGCTTGAACCCTTTAGCAACCAATCGGGCCTTGTACCTAGGCACATCATCACCTGTGACCTTCATTTTGTAGACCCATTTACATGGCAATGCTTTCTTTCCAGGTGGCAAAGAAACCAAGTCCCAAGTCTTATTCTTCATAAGTGAACTCATCTCTGATCGCATAGCATACTCCCACTTGCGTTGATCCTCACGCATCATAGCCTCTCTATACCAAGAAGGCTCCCCGCAATCAGTAAGCATCACATAGTCTACCCCTGGAACAAACCTATCAGGCGGTCTAGACACTCTAGATGATCTTCTCAAGGGCATTTCAGCTTGCTGTCCCACTTGCATATCAGCCACATTTGGCTCATCATTTCCACCAATAGATGATCCATCATCTACCCTTGATTGTATACCTGTGGGAGTACTTGGTGGTACCATTTCTTGCACATTTGGTGCATGGACAGCTTGTTGTCTATCAACATAGGCAGGTGGATTCACATCCTGGAAAGTGATTCTCCTCATTTCCACATCCCTCATGGGTGCCTTATGCATCTTCTTCTCATTGAAGACCACATCATGGCTGCGTATGATCTTCTTTGCTTCTGGATCCCAGAGACGATAGCCCATCTCTCCACTTTCACCATAACCCAGAAAGATGCATTTCCTAGACTTAGGATCTAGCTTCTTTCAAAGCTCTTTTGGCACATGTGCATATGCCTCACACCCAAATATACGCAAATGAGAGTAAGAGGGCTTCTTGCCACTCCATGCCTCTTCAGGAATACCACCATCCAAACTCTTACTAGGTGATCTATTGATCACATGCACTGCAGTCTTCATTGCCTCAGCCCAAAAACCACTAGAAAGACTTGCATTGGAAAGCATGCATTGCAACCTTTCTTGAATGGTACGATTCATCTTTTCTGGAACTGGATTTTGCTCTGGAGTACGAGGGGATGTGAGCTCCCTCTTAATCCCACGTGTATCACAGAAATGCTGAAAGTCATGAGAGAGATACTCTCCACCATTGTCAGTCCGTAGGCATTTAAGCATTCTACCTGACTGATTCTCAACCAAGGCCAGCCATTTCTGAAATACCTGGAACACATCACTCTTCCGAGCTATAGCATAAGCCCACACTTTCCTAGTTGCATCATCAATGAATGTCACATAGTATTCAGCCCCGCCTAATGACCGTGTAGGCATGGGACCACATACGTCTGAATGCACCAAATCAAGCATTTCAAACTCTTTCTTTCCCCTTCTTTTATGAGCTGATTTAGTCTGCTTCCCATAGAGACAATGCTCACAAAATTCAAAATCAGAGAAACTCAAATGCGGTACATAACCCAAACGGCATAAGAGTTTCATTCCATTCTGGCTCATGTGCCCCAACCTGCAATGCCACAAAGAAGTGCTTGGCTGCTCGGTTATTGCAACAACATGATCAAATACCCCTGATACATGTAAGGGATACAAAGTCCCACACTTGGCACCCCTGGCCAAAAGCATAGAGCCCTTCTGAATTTTCCAACTCTGAAAGCCAAAAGTGGTGTGAAAACCAGCATCATCTAGCTGACCCACTGAAATAAGACTCTTGGTCAGCTTAGGCACATGTCTCACATGTTTCAAAACAAATGCAGACCCATTTGCAAAAGAAAACTTTATGTCACCTGCTCCCACTATGTCACATGCATAGTCATTTCCAAGATGCACACAACTTGTCTTTCCACTATCATAAGTGGAGAACCATTCCCTATGGGGAGTAACATGGAATGAAGCACCAAAATCCAAAATCCAATTCTGGGAATATGCATCATCTGAAGTGGTAAGCAACTCTGCAGATAAACTAGACATGAAGAGAACATCATTGTCACTATCACGTGTGACTGCATTGATCTCCTCGATCTTCACTTTTCCTTTGTCCTCCCTTGGACTCTCTTCCTTTTGATTTGCACCCCAATTTGCATTCTTTTTCTTATCCTTTTGCTCTCTTTTCAGCTTGTAGCAATCCTTTTTCATATGGCCCTTCTTGCCACAGTGGTAACACTCAATGTTTCGTGCCCTGGATTTGCTACGAGACTTCCCTCTTTCTTGGGACTTCCCCCTGAACTGTGATCTGCCCCTTTGCACATTTAAGGCTGCATCCTGCTTGTTGCCATCCATAGACTTCTGTCTAATCTCCTCGGCCAACAAGCTACCCACAACATCATCAAATTTCAGTACTCCACCAGGTGTAGAGTTACTGACAGCTGTACGGAAGGTATCCCATGAGGATGGCAATGAACATAAGAGAAATATTGCCTTAGTCTCCGCATCAAAATTCATTTTCTGAGCCTGAAGCTGGCTGAAAATAATATTGAATTCATTCAAGTGAGAAGCAATGGAGACCCCTTCCTTCATCTGCAGCTCAAACAACCTCTTCATGAGGTAAACTTTATTAGAGGCAGTTTCCTTCTCATAAGTGGCACACAGTTTCTTCCACAAATCTTCCGTAGTCTGCTCATTTACTATTGTGAAATAAACTGACTCTGCAAGATGAAGTCTAATAGTAGACTTTGCTAATGCATCCAACTCATTCCAATCATCCTCAGACATATCCGCAGGCTTAGCTTCAATACCTGCCAAGGGTTTAATCTGCTTCTTTTGAATAAGCACATCCCTTATTTGTTCTTTCCATAAAGAAAAGTTTGTCCCATCAAACTTTTTAATGCTGAAAAACTCCTTTTCAGGCATGGAAGAGGATGCCATGATGCAAATAAAGCAAAATCCCAAATGCTAGTGCCTGCAAGAGAGAATCACACCAAATACCAGGTGCACCCAAATGTGTATGCCACAATAGAGTGAAATATCACCAAAATTCAAAGCTCAAAGCATCAAAAGATGCATCTGACTCATGTGCATATACTATGCATCCATATGAGCAAATCTGGCCCAAAAGAAAATGCCAATAAGTGCCAAATGACTCAAGCATAAACACTGTCCACTGGCATATGCATCAATAATGTCTCATCCAAGAGAGCATAGCACTATCAGTGCATCACCTGCAATGTGTCAAAGCTGTCCCTCAGCTTAAAATAGCATCCATGTGCAAAGCGTCCATAAAAAATAGCATCCCACAAGGCAATTTGGCCTATCAGCGCATCCAACAAGGACCGCAATGCATCCAAATGGCCTATAAATCATCCACTGCAACCCAATGCATACCACGAATGAGCGCACACTGCTCAAACTGCAACCAGAGTGATCTGCATAAGGTATGCTCAAGAAATCATAGTCCCACGGTAATGAGCGCTACTGAAAATAGAACCTGAGATGCCTCAAAACATGGGCGCCATTGCATAATCGGACTCAACAAGAAAATCTGCAAATATCTCTCTTCTGCCAGAACTCCAAAATCCCAACCGATGAGTGAGAAATGGGAGTCAACACTTATCCACTGCCATGTGGCATAAATCTAAGGTTTCAAAACCTTAGTATGAAAAAATGCATAACAGAGAGACGAAATCGAATACACAGAGATTTATAACTCTGAAATTCCTCCACCGAATCACGCAAGAACTGATAGGTAGGGGTTTTTGGGCGTCCGGAACACAATGGGACAGACGGTTTTGGAAACCGTGGTCTCAATCCCTGGGTCCAACACACGGACTGAAAAACGTTTTTGGAAACAGAGCTATTTGTAAATTCCACCGGAGTGCGAATGATGAGCAACATAGAAGTTTTAGGACCTCCTGAGTCCACCGGAACTGACAGATCTGCAAATGGTTGCTCCAAACTTGAGTTCCAACACCCGGGCAAAAAACGCAGGAATTGACACAGTGAGTCAGAAATCCACTGAAATGATCTCAGATTCAAGAATGAAGGTGTTTCCAAGCTCCTGAAGTAATGTGGACACCAAAAGCAAGCAATAGTTGCCTCCACAAGTCAATACGGAGTCTCTGTCATCGAACGGAACAGGGAAAAGCTCAAAAAACGACTTTTTCTTTGAAAGCTCTTAACAGGCTCTCAAAACCACTTCGTAAAGCCAAAGTGACTTTTCCAAAGATTCCTCCAAGGTCTCTGCACACTCGGATGCAAGTAAAGTCACCCACAAAGCTTCCCACAGAGCTTCTCCTTCCTCCCACAGAGCTGCTGAGCTTCAAGCATTCACACACGCTCAGCTAGATCACCCGGGCTCTGATACCAGTTGAGAGTGCTCTCAACGGAAGCAAGAACGAAAGAAGGAGAGAGAGAGAGACAGAGAGCCACACAAGTTTTGGTGGGTGCAAAAACCACCCTAATCTTCTTTTCATTCATTTATATATGTGTTTGAGTATTGTACATAACCAGGGTTAAGGCACAGTGACCTTTAACCCCCACAGATAGTACTAAGAAAATGTAGTCTCATTGCAAGGAAACAATATTCCACTTATCCTAGAAAATGGAAAATGTATTTGAGACCGCTTCTTTTAGTAAATCCCAAACTAACCACCGCACTTGTTTTTTTTGGTAAGTCCCAAACGATAAATCTCGTGCTTGTTTTTAGTATATCCCAAACAATCACCGTGCTAGTTTTATTAAATCCCATAACGAATCCACACATCCACAAATCCATCATCTTGTAATAATAGAAGCAAACCACCATGCTGGTGGCTATTAATATCCTAGTGTGTAGCCAACCACTTATCCTCCACTACCACCATGCTATCCTAAAATTCATTGCATAATGCTATACTAAAATAGTGTCCTTTAGACTGGTTATCTTTAACTATCAGATTTCAACCATCGAGCTACTTTAAACATTTAAGTATTAACATGGAAGCAAGTCGACACAAAATCAAGTATTATGAGCACCATAGATTATGGATGATGGTAGTCCGAGAAAGTCCACAAGTTTAAAAAATGCATGCAAGATTTTTACTTTTTCAAAAACACGACGACATTTTGCGGCTCAAGGAAATTCCAAACTCCCAATTATCTTATCAACCTCTCCATAGCAAGCATCTCCCATCTCTTTAGGCCAGTCTGATGAGCTATCACAGACCTCATTACTACACACTCTAACCCCACCAGCTGCTTGCTTGCCTCTAAGTACTTGTATGCCCATAGTAACTCCTCCTTCGCTTGAGGTCCTCTTCATCCTAGTATTGGCACTCTATACAACTTTGCGCCACCATCATGTCCTACCAAAAGAAACCTACATCATGATCTTGACAAGTACCTTAAAGGACTAGGAAAAATGATAGCCAAGGAAATTAATATTCACTATCTTTGCTGACCCCAAGTCATACACCCATTGCGAAGCATGTCCTCCTTGTAGCTATTTTCCTCCCTCTTCTCTGGGTCTATTTTTGTGAGGAGGTCATCCAACATTCTTAACCACTGCACTTACATTGAGAAATATGAAATCCCATAACTAATCCACAATTTCTAAATGAATGAATTGGATGCCATTCATCTTGTCTTGTAATAATAATAATAATATAAGCAAATCACCGTGCTGGTGGTAGTTATATTCTTCATGTGAAACCAACCACTGTGATGGCGACCAACCACCGCGTTGGTGGTATTTAAGTTAATATCCTCGTAATAATAGAAGCAAACCACCACACTAGTGGCAGTTAATTTTTGGGTGTAGCAATTTTTCGAGTGTAGCGATTGGCTGTGCCCAAGCAAGCGGTGACCAACGTAATAATAGAAGCAAACCACCATGTTGGGGTTATCCTAAAATAGATACATTGCCCAAGTAAACTCTGGAGAAAATTAATAATTCAATGGATTACACACACATTACATAGATTACATCTCAAAGACTCCTTTCCTTCATATTACATCTCAAGGACTCCTTTTCTCCAGGGGGTTGGTTCCACATTGCTTTGAGTAGGTCACCTTTTTTAGCTCCCTGATTGTAGGCTCGACCCTCCTAGCTTCTTTCCTGAAGGGAGCTGGTTCCTTTCTTCAGGGGTCTGGCCCCTCCCTTCATGTCACTTCCTCTTTCCTTACTTTGAGCTTCCTAGTTGCAGGCTTGGCCCTTCTTGCTCCTTTCCTGAAGGGGGCTCATTTCTCTGTTCAAGTTCCCTTTCCTTGCAGTCAAGCTCATCTTGGCATTCTTCAATTTGAGCTCCTTATCTTTTGCATTTTGTGCTCGAATGGCAAATTGAACTGCAGCATCTACTTTCTTATCATAGTAGATAGCTGTAGCAGGTAGGCACATTTGATCTGTCCATGACCTGGGCAATGGCAAATGACATTCTCTACATAACGATCTTACATGCACAAACATTTTAAAGGAAAAAAACATGTATAGGGTGGTAGCATGCAAGCCATCGGATCATGCAGTCATCTATGATGGGGGTATGGCAGACCGTCCTCTCCCTCTTCTTCTCCATATGGGTCCACGATTGCAACAAGTCGGGAGTCACTAGAGTGACACTAGTGGATGTCATTTGCATGCATGCTCTCAAACCAAAGTAGCTTGGAGGAGTACTCCATCAGTGTTCCTGCAAGATCCCCATGACATGTGAGTCTCAGTGTCGGAGACTACACACTGTGAGACCTCTCAAAATAGGTGATCATCTAGTGATTCCAATCCAACACCCTCCTTTATGACTGACATATCCATTAGCAGTGCTTGTGTCACACAAGACTCAATATTCTTGCAAGATGTGTTCTCATTTAGCCTTGCTTGCATCAAAAGCATCTAGTTATGGGCTAGCCTAGATATATGGATGATTCAAGGCTTAAGTTTTTTTTTTGTCATAGAAGCATGAGTACATTTCATTCTGTATGGCCTATGATCCTTTATGATTCATAAGTAGTGAAAGCATTTGTGGGTTTTTTGAATTTACAAAATAATATTTGTAAAAGCATGTGTGTTTTAATCAAATAATATTATTGTTGTACTACCGTAAAAATTTAGTTGCCCTTAGCTCTCCACTTATGTTAGCTAGACTATGGAAGGGTATCATAATTTTGCTCATGAGTGTGGCATTCAAGCCGAGCTAGATCTAAGCTATGAACATCTACTGGTTACACTCAAATGAAAAATAAGGGAAGCCTACTCTTAAACCCCCTTGCTAACTACTTAAGATTAATTCTTTCTTAGGAAAGAACATCTTGTCAAATCATTTACTGTACTAACAATTGTAGTATGTTATTTCAATACTATAATAGGGCATAGTGCTCGATTTTGTTATTATAATAGAGTTTTAGCAATGTGGCAAAGACATGTCCATGGACCATCATCAATCAAAGATGGACCAATTTGTTACAGACAAACATGCAAAAGCATCATATATTTGTTGATTTATATCTATTGTTCGAGAGTTCATTATTTCCTAAAACATTACAAATAGGTCAATAACATGAACACACATAAAAATGCTTGGAAAAAGACAATAGTCTCTGTATTTCACTTCCCTTTCACTCCAATGCAAGAAACAATGATACTTGAGCCTTTTGGAAAAAGCACAATGCTTGAAATTCATAAATGAAAACCCTTCTAGCTAACTGGAGAAGTGAACGACAAGATATCATAGACTTCAGTCATCATGATCATAATATAAAGAGCAATCTTAACATATACATTCAGTGATTGTATATAGGAATGTACTACAAAATTAATCAAATCTAAAAATATAAACTTTGTTCTTAAAAAAGAAACCTTGTGATATATGGATAGATGTCATTGCAAAATTAGCTACACCATTATGGAAAGCAAATATAGATGCACAATTTATACTTATCCAAATGCAACGGCTACATATCATACATCTTATATAATAAAAGTTGACAATATTATAATGAAACACATCACGCAAATAATTGACAAATGCAAACATGAAAATGATAGTGCAATAACATAGCTTAAAAGGCTTTCTTAAA
Source organism: Dipteris shenzhenensis (assembly GCF_047967505.1). Classification (NCBI taxonomy): domain Eukaryota; kingdom Viridiplantae; phylum Streptophyta; class Polypodiopsida; order Gleicheniales; family Dipteridaceae; genus Dipteris; species Dipteris shenzhenensis. The sequence continues at coordinate 3,212,187 of NC_141626.1, forward strand.
CCTACAACAAAGATCATTCTAGTAAATTGTTTACATTGTTTTATCATTGCTACTCCATCATGCATATAAATGCTCAATTTGTAAATATGTCATCAGTCGATGGGCAAATAGGAGCACTAAAACCACACAACTTTTACAACCATTGCCTAACGGTCTATTGGTATCATGTGCAGACAATAATAGATCGGTACATAAACCAACCACTTTCAATGGACAAATTGATACTTGTTGAATTCACACATCTCTCATAATCTTTTAAAAAGATATTATGTGAGAAAAAGAATGAATGACAGGTTTTACTCACTATAGCAAGCATAATGGTCCCAATAATTACTACATAGAACAAATAATGCTATACCTTCCTTTTTGGGATTTCGATAATATACTAAAACCACTTGAGGCATTCAATGTTAAAAAAAGTTTACACAAAGTTTTTTATTTGTATTATTGATATATTCACACAATCTAGGTGCACAATTCATATATTATATTACACACTTTTTCCTAAATGTTATTACAAACCTCACTATGTTAATATTTTAAACTAGGTGTTTGCTAACACATCAGTCCACTATGAAATTCAAGTGTCTCCTCTCCTTATATATTAGTGTAAAACTCCACTATATTATTTTTTAAAACTAGATGTCTGCTAGCACATCAATCTAGGACATACATACATACATACATATACTAGTGGGAAGCCCATGGCAAGCCACAAAGTAAAGCATACCATTGCTTACTTAGAAAGGTTTTTCTTGGAAGGATTCTCAATTGCTCATATATTATTGAATCTATTGAGAGACTATCTTAGAGAAACAAAGACTACCAAAGAGAAACACATATTAAGAGAGAAGGGAGAAGTTGAGAGGTGATGTTAGACATGAGAAGTTGAGAGGCAGAATCTACAAGGTTTTAAGAGAAATTCATATGTAGAAATCTGTCATGAATAGTCTTTCCGACTAGAAATTGATCACACTCACTCCGTGGTGGTACATCGCTGCCCCTTCTTGCCGATGCTTGCACTAAACTTAGGAATGCTCACATTGACATTCATGTGAAGACTCATCCTGAAAATGTTAAATTGTTGTAAAAGTCACTCTTTCTCAAGTTAGGAATGAAAGAAATGGTGGTGCATGTACAAGTAATCTATTACATCTTGAATGATCTAGTGACTACCTTTTATAGATCGCCTTTTCAAAGAAGAGGAGGAAGAGTTGTCCTTGATCACAAGCGGGCCTTCATTCATGCACACCAAGACTGTTTACTAGTTATCCACTTACTTGCGAAGGTGCTTTGAAGCTCGAGAGTTGAGTTTCCTGGTTACATTGAACAAAGCCCATGATGATCTATTGAACCTGTAAATTTGGAAGCACTTCATTTTAGTTGAGTTAAAAGCATTCCTTCATGTTATGAAATATTCATTCATCACGTTCAATCCATGCAAAGGGAAGATCACACACTTGATGCAATCCTTCTCGTACCACTCATCTTAGTCAATCCTCAAACCCAAATCGATAATGTTTGTGAGCATTTGCATGCCTCTTTAATTGTCGATAGGTTGCTGGAACGTATGCTCATCTTCTAAATGAATGTTATATGAGTATTTTTGAATGGTTATAGAGTTCTATGTCGAGCAACATGAAGGCTCTATAGATAGAGGATAGGAATGACTTGTTTGCACATTAAAGAGGGCTCTGAATCATGCACCAAGGGCATGGTATGCTAGGTTTCCTTTAGGGCTATAAGGAAGACTTTTGAAGATTTAAAGCTCTACTTTCTGAAGAAGGCTGTAGATTTGTGCTTGTAGTTTCATATTTTGATGATATACTCGTTACTGGTAACAATATTGCACTTGTGGCAGTAGTAAAGGATGATTTGTTTAAGTCATTTGAAATGTCAGATTTGGGGTTTACGCATTATTATTTGAGTGTAGAAGTGTGGCATCTTCAAGATAGGAACATCCGGTCACAGGTTAAATATTGAAATTATATTGTGAAGAGGTTGAACATGGATGGATGTAAGGCTCTAAAGGTCCCGTGGATGACAGTGACAAGCTGACTGCGCAGCTTTAGTAGCTACCACACTATGTAGGCAGCATAGTGGGCATCCTAATATTTTGACATCTACAAGGCCTACACAATGTAGAAAGTGAGTCATTTTGTGCAGCAGCCTGATGGACCTTCATTAGAGAGCAGTCAATAAAATATTCAGGTATCTGAAGTGTGCCAAACACTTGGGGGGCTGGTTTATACGAGAGCTGAAGACAGATTTTCATGGATTTATAACTTCAGACTGGGCAGGCTAGTGGATGAAAGCAGTCTATTGCATTGGTTATATGTTCTCACTTGGGTCAGGTTTAGTGACATGGAGTACTAAGCAGCAACTAGTAGTTGCATCATCTTGCACTGAAGCAGAGCAAAGCATCTAGCATGGCAATGTTGGGATGTCCTTTCCTCTTTAATGCCCTTCATAAGTGGTCCCCCCCTCCAATCTCACACGTCCTCCTCTCCCCCCCCGCCTTTTATTTTATTCAAGCTCTCCCCCTCCCCCATGTAAGACTAATTAACCCCCTTCTCCCCCCTTTATTTAATTCAAGCCCTCCTCCCTTTATGCCTGAATATTGGCCATCATATACCACTCCCCTTTCCCCCCCTCCCCAACTAATTAATTAATGATAACGATTTTCTCTTATCACGTTTTCATTGGTAGATTGAGAAAATAGTCTTTAACTTTGATTTGTATAAGCATTTACCTAGAGTGGACTGTAAGAGACAACGTATAAAATGCCTGGAAGCTAATTTGGAGATGATCGAAGCTATGCATCAGAAGTTTGCCGCTTGCAGTTTGCAACAGGAACACTGAGAGGATTATGCATTACAGACAATAGAGCAACACCTCCAAATGCATGGCCATATCAAATGCAACAGAGGATAAACTAAAGGTTGAATAACATAGAGACACCTCCATAACGCACGGTAGTAGGATCAACAATAGACATTAGTACAAGACAACTGCACCCCAAATGCACGCAGGGCACGAACACATCCACTGCAAATTGGTGAAGAGAACGGCGAGAAAATCCATCGAGAAACATTACATCCTTTGCAGATTTGCGATCTTACATTGAGAAAGTACACCCACTGGCCTTTGCACATCCTCTCCCGTGTAGTTTTCGGCCCTTGTCATCATGCAGCATACTGCATACATTGCCGTGGCATCTGCTTCTGCCGATATTGCCATTGCTTTAGGCATTTTTAAGGTGATTAATATCACGGAGGAAGCATTAGCAAAGTTAGGAATTAGTGGGCCAGCATTAGGATTCAAGCTCATAGATGGTGAAGAAGAAGGGATGTAAGGCGATGCGGCGCAATCCGTTACAGTTGGAAGCTTGGACAGCAGGGCCTAGCGGCTCGACATGGACGAGAGGACGTGCTGCGGGTTTCTAGAATGAGCAGCAGGAGGAGAATTGTACGAGGACAAGCCATTGCTTTAAAGCATGGAAGCATCAAGTAATTGGTTGCTGTGATGGAAGCGACGAAAACATTGTAGGAACATTGAAGCAGGACAGAACGTTAGGGTCGAAATCTGTAAGAGGACGCTTCATCCCTAGGATTTGGCTTTGATCCGGCATGAAGATCGGCTTTCTACAGCTTGCTTTAGTGTTGTGATGCGTCAATTGAGAATTGGATCGGTGGAGGATTGACAACATTGACATACGAGAAGAAACGAAACGGTAAAAGATTACAAGAAATGAAACAGTATGGGTGCACAAGAAATGCATCCTACGAACAAAATCATTCCCCTAGATCCAACTATCAAGATTGCTCCAATATGTCCTACCCCAAACCTCTCCTTAATAGAGAAAAATATATATATATTCAAATTCTACTTATCTTTTTTGTCATAGACTATAATGAATCTAATTACATTTTTCCCATTTTATAGGTTCTTTCAACATATTTATCAAATATAAACTATGGTAACATAACTTCATAGCTTGGTCATACACATATGTATGTAAATTTGATTGTATGTACCTTATCTTTTTTATTATATAGTATTGAGAATCTAATTACATTTCCCCTTTTATAGCTTCTTTCAATGTACCTATTAAATATAAATAATGGTACATTGAATCTAATGGCCTTGTTTGGGGTTGTCTCTAAACGATAGACTGTGCCTGTGAAGATTTGGTTCGTTGTTTGTGCTGCGATGCTGATGGTAATCTGGACTGCTCGAAATTCCATGGTGTTCAAGGAGGTTCTGCCGAGTCATGTGAAAAACTTTCTACAGGATGTGGGCATAGTAATTGTTGAAAAAGATGAGAATCTGGGCGAGATGTATGTGAGGATGAGTAGCCTGTTATTTGTTGGGTAATTCTGACATAAAAGCATTGGGGCTTTTTGTTGTAATAGCATTGGGGAATTTTGTTGCTGTAATAGCGTTGGCCACGGGTTGTTGCCCCTACCTTTTAATATCAAAGCCGGCTATTAAAAGAATAAATCGTGGTATTGTCTAAACCAAATACGATGTACACTCATCAAAACATAAAGTTCACAATTATATCATACTTTAAAATAACACTTTGTCTCATGCAATGTTTGATTCTTCTATGCTTAAAATATATTTCCATTTATTTAAAGTTAATAGAAAAATCTTATACTTAACTTTCAAGAAACAATCTTTGATTTTTTCTTAAAATTTAGTAGCCGTGGACCAGCGTCCTAACTGTGGTACACACACACACTACTTATGTGCTTCCACAAGTGCGCCACGTGGTAGATGAGACTTCCCAAGTGGTCATTTTTCTGTAGCTGCTGCACCATCTGCGCTGCTGAAACGACCTTCTTCTTACCCCGCTGTCATGGCGGTTATCGCATCTCAGGGGCGATCTTCCTTGGCTCGCATTGGCATGCGAATCTTTGCCCTTCGCTTCTACAGCTCGGCCGGGTGGAACTCCAATTCTTGCTCTAGTTGGATCTTAATTGAGGAAGCCTCCGAGCTAGAATCCGAGGCCTCTCCTCTTGCGAGAGCCATCGACCAGGCCTACAGGGATTACAGGTTCCGACAGTTGGCTCCCAGTTGGTTGCCCCTGCGTCCTGAGGCGTCCTTCTTCATCCCCCCTACTCCTCCCCTTACTAAAATATTAGAACAGCGAGGATGTACTCCCACCGCCTCCGCCATGAGCATCGACGTTATCAAGTTCGCCATTAATCCTTTGGGGTGGTCTTCCTCCGAGGCACTTGAGGATCTGGGCAATTTCGCAAACTCAGAGCCTACGAGCCCAGATTTAAACAAAGGTAAGGAGTAGTCAGTTATTGTAATCTATGCAAGAAATTGTATGACTTGAATGTTATTGAGAGGTATTCGGAAGTGCGAAACTACACTTCGTGAATATAACATACGTTTGAGGATCTTCCAGTTCTTAGCGAACATTAAAATTTTAAATTTTCTTTCCTTCCTGGAAAATAATATTGGCACAAGGGGAGGCCAAAAACAGTGATGTAGGCTGGTTGTGTTCCTGATGAATGGGTTTTCCTTGTGTCTTCTCTCTTTCTAGGAAGTTTTGTTTATAAGAGTAGGCTGGCTTCTAGCTTCCAGATGCCGGTACAGCCCCACTGTTTTGTGTGGTTGACAACATCCCCATTCCTTTATGAGGGGATTCATCTAGCTGAGTACAGTTACGACCAGTTTGTTTCCGTTTACTTCGATTTTTTGAAATGAGAAACAATGCAGCTGATGTTATGCAGATTTAATTTGGGGGTCCACATTTGTAAGAGCTGCTGGATTAAGGTACTAGTTGTAAGAGCTGAGGTACTAAGAGCTGAGGTGCCAGTTGGTAGGGCATATCAAGAAAGGTGTTCTTATTCAATTTTGTGTGTTGGGTGTTACTGTGTAGAATATGATTTTTAAAGACAGTTTGTCATACGAGTTTTTTCCCTAGGTTGTCGTTTTGAAGACTGTGTTGGATTAATATTTTAGATTACTGGGCCTGCTGTAATGCACTAGACCCGCTTGCTTGTATCCATGCACGTTAGTTACTTCTCTCAATTAACCCTCAATTTATTGAGAGTAACTGTGTGAGAGAGATTATCATGAAATATGGAGTACAACGGCAGTCAAGGACCTTGCTGGTGCCCTGCCTGCCTGTTTTGTGTGCTGCTCGTGCTGGTTGAGGTAGGTCCTGAAGTGTGGGGTGGAGGCCTCACATTTATGCACATCTTTTCCAGTCCTCAACCCTGCGGCAGGGCAGAGTACTTGACTAGTTGTCTGACTGGTTAGGTGATCCATCATTTGGCTCAATGATTGTCTCTCGGTTGACTGGCTGATAGTCCTTGTTGTGTCGAGCTTGGGCTACTTTGCTTGCCTGTAGTAGCTGCAAACCATGCCCACAGGATGGACCCAACGGATGGGCTCATTGGATGGCACATGCGGATGAAGCTCTCCTTTCAAGGACTACCAGGCCACAAATTGGGGCAATGTATGATGCCTTCCACATACTCTGAATTGGCACGCTGATGCTACCCTTCACCCTACAGTTTGGCCGGATGGATATGCTTATGAGGCCCATTATGTGAGGCTCTCATTGGGACAGAAAGAGGCAGGTAGCCAGTAGGTAGCAGCCCTTGGTTAGAAAAGAATCCCTCCTTCTCATTATATGCAATGGTCTAGTTGGGAGAGAGGTCCCGCTTTCTCTATGGGTTCTTGGAATTTCAAAAACCTTCCAGATGATCACAGAAGAATTATCATGTCACCTCAGAGGAAGTGCATGGAGAATCCACCAGATTGATGCAGCCATACCCTTGGATTTCGGTTCTTCTATGTGAGAGGCTGTCATACCCTTCTATCTCTAACCTGAATCTCTTTTCCTACGTTCGTACAATCACGGGCGATGGCATTCAATTTTTCCACCCAGCCAAACTCTCATGGATAGCCGTCGTCAGATTACGTACCTTTTCATCGTTGTTTTCCTTCATGCTTATCCATGAGACCCTCAATTCCCTAGATAGTTCTCCTTGCCAAATGTCAGCATTTTGGCCTCTCCACTTGGTGCACCTTTTTACCCCTCTCTTGGGGCACATTAAAACCCACTTGCCCCTTGGCATTCTTGCACATTTAGGTGCACCTAGGCCTTAGCACTCAGAACTATCTAGTCAATGCCATTCCGCCCTCACCTAGGACCTTGGCAGTTACTTCTCTTGACCATTTTAATTACGCACATTAACTATTACAAAAGTTGGTCATCTAAGAGAAAATGCCCACCGATCTATCCGAGGTCATGCTATCTCGGCTAGAGCATAACATTCCTTCCCTCTTCAAGCATCAGCGTCCTCGATGGTGAAATCTGGGAACACTCTCCATAACTGGTATACAGATTCCCAGGTAGCTTCCGATAGAGGCTGACCATGCCATGCAACCAACACCGTGGGTATCTTCCGATTTCGTATTTGCATTGTTTCTCGGTCCAGGATTCTTGTTGGCTGGCGCCTTGCAATATCCTCTATCTCCTGAAACAAAACCACACCTTCGATTAGTGAGTCACCTGTATGCAAAAATTTCTTTAAGCGCGAAACATGAAAAACTGGGTGCACCTTACACCCTTGTGGCAATTCTAATTTATAGGCTACACTGCCTATTCTCTTTAGAATTAACCACGGCCCACAGTATCGAGGTGATAACTTAGCACACTCTTCTGAAATCAACGACTTCGAGTGCGAAGGAATTCTGAGAAAAACTTTTTCTCCTTCTTCAAATACTCTTATAGACCGATTTTCATCCGCATACACCTTGGCTCTATCCATAGCCTGGCGGATATTAGCTCTCGCAAGTGCTAGCATCTCCCGCATTTGAACTACAAAGTTCGCGGCACTAGGCACTTTCTGAGGTACTCCAACTATAGTTGGATTGGCTGGTCTATAACCATAGTTCAGCTCAAACGGACTGAACCCGGTAGATGAATGTTTCCTATCATTGTAGGCGAACTCCTACAATGGCAACCACTTGTCCCATGTATGTTGCCTCAATGACACATATCCCTCAGCATATCCTCTAAAGTCTGGTTGACTCTCTCCGTCTGACCATCTGTCTCAGGATGATCCCCACTACTCATTCCCAACTCAGTCCTTAGTGTCTTAAATACCGCTGTCCAAAAATGACCGGTAAATCTAACATCTCTGTCTGACACTATGGATCTAGGCAATCCATGCAGACGAAATATATGTCTAATAAACAAATCCGCCACTTGCGGGGCACTAACAGACTCTCTAGTCGGAATGAAGTGAGCCATCTTGGTTAGACGATCAACCACCACAAGGATAGAATTATACCCTCCTTGTGTTGCAGGTAGCCCTACAATAAAATCCATGGAAATGCTCTCCCACTTACTTAGTGGTATTTCTAAGGGCTGTAAAAGTCTGGGTGGCTTCACCCGCTCGGCCTTACTTACCTGACACGAGAAACACCGTGTCACATATTCATGAATATGCTTTTTCATCCTTGGCCAAAAGAAATCTCGCTTCACGAGATCATATGTCTTCTCGACTCCTGGATGTCCCGCACACGGGCTATCATGGCATTGTCGAATGACTCTCTGCCTGAGATCATTTTGACCAGGTACTACAACCTTGCCATTTCTAACTAGCATACCATCTCTTATGGTATCTCTTGCATAAGTTTGGCCTTTTCTGGATGCCAAGTCATCCTTTTCATTTTCCCCGGGTTTTAACACATGAGCTTTAGGCCACAAGCTCTGGACAAACTCGTCCACTTTTTGAGTTTCTCTTATCTCGGTCATTAGAGCACTCTCTAATACCGTGAAACTCAGGTTGTGCATAATGCGAGACAACGCATCAGCAACCTTATTGTCTTTTCCTCTTCGGTACCGAATCGTTAGATGAAACTCCTGCATGAGCTCTGCCCACCTAGCTTGGCGGCCCCTCAAGTCAGGCTATTTACAAAAATGTTTCAGAGTATCATGATCCACATCCACATAAAACTCTGAACCATACAAATAATGCCTCCATGTTTTCAAAGCATGGATAACTGCATACAACTCCAATTCATGAGTTGGCCAATTCCTTTGAGAGGGAGAAAGCTTCTTGCTTTCAAAGGCTACTGGCCTTCCCTCTTGAAGGAGAACTGCTCCTACCGCAATGCCACTTGCATCGGTTTCTAGGAACAACGGTTTCTGGGGATCAACTATTTTTAACACCGGTCCTGAGACCACAGCTTGTTTTATGGTGTTAAAACTTTCCTGTTGACTCTGTCCCCAAATAAAAGGTACTTTATCTGAGGTCAGATCAGTCAATGGCGATACTATTCCGGAATATCCTTTGATATGCCTTCTATAAAATTGGACAAATCCCAAGAATGATCGCAACGCGGTCAGACTCTGAGGGATTGGCCAAGTTAGTATCAGAGCCACTTTCTTCGGATCCATTTCTACCCCCTGTGGAGTAATTATGAACCCTAAGTATTCAAGCCTAACCATACACAGTATATTTTTCTTTTTATTCACATAAAGACTGGCTTTCCTTAAAGTACTGAACACTATCTTTAAGTGTTCACGATGTTCAGTAACACTCTTACTGAATATCAGGATATCGTCAATAAAATGTACTACGAACTTTTCGATATACGGACGTAGTAAATCGTTCATAAGCATGACGAAGGTCGCTGGAGCATTGGTAACTCCGAAGGGCATTACCAAAAACTCATAATGACCAAACCTGCTCCTGAAAGCGGTTTTATGCACATCCTCGGCTCTAATCCGGATCTGATGGTAGCCACACTTAAGATCTATTTTACTGAAAATCACGGCTCCATGTAATGCATCTAGCAAATCATCAATCCGAGCCATCGGATACCTGTGCTTAACAGTGATATTATTCAATGCTCTGTAATCTATACAGAGGCGAAACGTATCATCCTTTTTCCTCTTTAATATCACTAACGAAGCAAAAGGTGAGAAACTTGGTTGAATCTGCCCCAACTTGAGATATTCTTCCAGTTGCCTACGCACCTCCGCTTCTTCAGCAAAACTCATTCTATAGGGAGGTCTATTTACAGGTTTTGCCCCCGGGATCAGTTCAATCTTATGCTGAACTTTCCGCTCTGGAGGTAACCCATAAGGTAGTTCATCCCTAAAACATTCAGAGAACTCCTCTGTTATAAGATTAGCCAGCTTGGCCATCTCACCACTTTGCGTAACATCAGTGCTAGCCGAAGAATCATCCACCGGTTCTACCGATGCTGTGCAAAGGAATAAAAACTCTACTTGAGCTTTTCTGATTTCCATCACGGAAACCAACGGTCCCTGAGGTATATCTTTTTCACCTCGCAAGACATAAAGCACATCATTCATCTTGAATTGATATACGTGCTTTTTCCAATCAATGGCTGGATTCTTTCTAGAATGCCACGCCATTCCCAGGGCTATATCTGCATGAGCAAGCTTGGTCATTTCAAAATCAAGCTTCTCAACATAGTCCTGAATCCAGAGCTCCAACTGGGTAACCCTTTGGTCCCATACTTCAGTTGGCCATCCTGACTGTATACGCATAGTCAGATGGACTTGTCTTTAATTTCAGCCTCTTCACGAGCTTGGAGTTAATCACATTGTGAGTTGACGCCGAGTCAAACAACACAATGACATCATGACTGGCCACTTGCCCTTTCATTTTAATTAACTCCGTATCATTAAAGGCCGTATACCCCGTTGCTGCAAGCTTCGATAGGATGTTATCAGGTGCACTCGTCACTAACTTAGCAACAAATACACATAACAAACAAGGTACTAACCTCTGAGAAGGTCCCGCCAGTTGCATCTGCATATGTTCCGCACTGGGACTCTCTTGCATTTCTACGTCGCATTCAGATATTATCATATTAGCCGTGCGACGGTCTTTATTCAGTGGACAATCCTTCCACTGATGTCGCTGAAGGCAGCCGAAGCACAATTCTTCTTTTCTAGCTTTCTCTTTTTGTTCAGGGGTCAACGAGGACTTTGACCAAGCCCGGGCTGCCATTGGAGTTATTTTCCTTTTCACCCCAATGGTGGTACTTGTTTTTACTGGTCCGTCAACCGGCTTCACCTGCTTGGTTTGGCCACTTGGCTGCGAGACACTTGTCTTTAAAACCCATTTCCTCTGAAATCCCCCTTTTCTCGGGTGCTCATACTGAGTCTCTGCCTGCACAAATCCACCAGATCTGCCTTTGGCATCCTCATAGTTCAGGGCTACTGCAATAGATTCATCTAATGTAGTCACATATTTAGCCCGAACTTCCATTTTGATCTTGTCGTTCAGTCCATAGATATAGTCTTTTAACTGAACCGACATAGGGAGAGGGTCTGTTATTTTCATGACACATTCTCTGAATTTGTCAGTGTATTCTGCCACTGACAGACTCCTCTGACGAAGATTTCTATAAGCGTCCCAAGCTCGGGATTCTTCATCAGGTGGAAGAAAGTGTTTCTTGAATTCAGCTTTAAACCCTTCCCAGGTGGTTGGAGCAACTTGATCCTTCTGTTGCTTTATCCACCATCTGTCCGCTGCCTCAATAAACAAGTGTGTGGCCTCGCGGATTTTCTTTAGATCGGATCTAATTTCACAAATGGCGAAGGCTTCTTCCCACTTGTGTATCCAAACCTCGATCACATCAGAGCTGCGCTCGGTCATCCGACCAGCGTACTTCTCCGGTCTATAATTAGCGATATTGGGCACTTTGACCCTTGCGCGCTCTAAGGAATGTATACTGGGCTCTGGCTCTGCTGGAGCTTTGCCCTTATCAATCCTAGACGGTCTAGCCGACAAGGCTTGCACCATCTCCCTGATCTCATTTTGACCAGCATTCACTTGAAGCTGCTGGTTCATAATCTGCTGTAAAGCATCTTCTAATATCGAAATCCTACCGATCAAAGTAGGTGCTGCATGATGTGACATCTGTTGTGTAGACTGCACTCTAGACTCGCTAGGATTTACCCTAGAATTCTGCCCTTCTGCCTCCATTTTGTTGAAAAGGGAAATAAAAATTTTTTTCTCTCTTTTTAAAAAAAAAAATAAATAAATAAAAATTTCTTTCTTCTCTTCTTACGCGAAAACTCCAAAAGTACAGCACTTCAAAATCCCTTTCTGTACAGGAACAACTACTGCAAACTGAAAACTTGAAATATATATAATAAAGGGAAAGAGATGCCCCCTGGATATCCTCGAAACTCGCAAATTGACTCTGCCCTATTATATATACGGTTTGCAATCTTCACAGACTGAACCCCTTCAGAATTCCCAGTCCAAGTGCTGGCGACAATCCTGTATTTTCTTCCGATTAAACTTATCGAGGACGGTGCTCTATCATGGGTAGTGTCGAATGCCAGCAGCGAAGCATCGCCAATCAGACGGCACTTAGAACTTGCTCTTTGTCATCTGGCTCAGCATGGTAACGAATCATCCCTCACTTCCGGCCTATCAGTAAACTTCCGTAGGACCTCCAGCTTTCCTGTATGAACAGGTATCCGATTACAGAAGGTCCCGCTACCCATTATCCTACGCCTTCACCTAATTCGTCGTAGATCGTGCACGTCGCTCAATCACAAACCATAACAAGGTTTTCACGCCTCCCTTCTCCGTCGATCCTCGTCGAACTGCGCTCCAATTTCAATTTAGAAAAACCCGCCTGGTTTTCTTTCCCGTCGACTGCCGAACCACCCCGCTATTCCAAACTCAGCCGTTCGTTGGCCACGGTAGCCAACCTGCGCTGCGTCCCTTTCGCTTCATAGGCCACTTTGGACCTCCCTCGACGTTGGTCTGTTTATGCAGCCTTTAGAATCTAACTTCACCGCCTACGTGCCCGTTCTTATGCTCTATGACCTGCTGGTGTAGGTCTGCGTCAATAGTTTGACGCTCACGTCCCTTGATCTCTCCACCTGCTGTCCGTCACAAACCGACGGGTTCTACCCTTACCTCAGCTCTGATACCAAAATGTCATACCCTTCTATCTCTAACCTGAATCTCTTTTCCTACGTTCGTACAATCACGGGCGATGGCATTCAATTTTTCCACCCAGCCAAACTCTCATGGATAGCCGTCGTCAGATTACGTACCTTTTCATCGTTGTTTTCCTTCATGCTTATCCATGAGACCCTCAATTCCCTAGATAGTTCTCCTTGCCAAATGTTAGCATTTTGGCCTCTCCACTTGGTGCACCTTTTTACCCCTCTCTTGGGGCACATTAAAACCCACTTGCCCCTTGGCATTCTTGCACATTTAGGTGCACCTAGGCCTTAGCACTCAGAACTATCTAGTCAATGCCATTCCGCCCTCACCTAGGACCTTGGCAGTTACTTCTCTTGACCATTTTAATTACGCACATTAACTATTACAAAAGTTGGTCATCTAAGAGAAAATGCCCACCGATCTATCTGAGGTCATGCTATCTCGGCTAGAGCATAACAGAGGCCTTCTTGGTCTACTTCGACACCTAGTATGAGGTGCAGCTCCCCACTGGGAAGCAGTTTTGGGATCACAAAGGTTCATGATCTTCCACTTCAGATTCAAGATGACAGGGACATTTTGAGGTGCCATGTGATACACCTACACCATGTAGACTTGTTGTTAGGATAGAGTGGTTTAAACCCCACGACATCCACATAGGGTGGAAGGATCATACTCTTTCTTTTTTGGATAAAGGCACTCATATATGTATTTGATGGTGATGCTATTCCGTCTTCTTAGAGACCTATTGTATGCGATGCAGCTTCAGAATATATTACAAACTTCTTCTTATGATGTGTATCAGTGTGTTTTGATTCCACTTTCTTCATTTGTTGTTCGAGTAATTTACAAAAATGATTTAAGCGTGTATGAACACCAAGAATTAAGGAAGGTATTAGTATTCCACCTTATAGGATGAGCCAGTTCGAGGAGGACGAGTTAGCTAGACAACTTCAGGATTACTTGATGATGGGTGCTATATACGCCCGAGTAAATCACCTTGGGGTGGACCTATTCTTTTGAGAAAGAGAAAGGAATGTTCATGGAGAATGCGTGTAGACTAAAAACGTTTGAATAAAGTGAAAATTAAGAATAGATACCCTCTTTCCCACTTAGACGATCTAATAGACAGTTTGGCAGGAGTGAAGTATTTCACAAAGATTAATTTGCGTACTGGCTACCACGAAATATGCATCTATGTGAAACACATAGAAAGAACTACTTTTTGCACTAGGTACGGCCATTACGAGTTTTTTGTATTACCTTTTGGCTTGACCAATGCGCCCACTACTTTCTTGCAAATGATGACGACTTGTTTGGAGACTATTTGGGCAAGTTCGTTGTTGTGTTCCTTGATGAAATCCTTTCCTGCAAATGATGACGACTTGTTTAGAGACTATTTGGGCTGTGTTTTTAGAGGATGAGTTTGGGAATGTTCCTAGATTCATCTAGGTATATGTTGGAGGACCATATTGGCCATCTCAAGATTGTCTTGATTCTCTTAAGATAATATAAGCTATATGCTAAGATCAGTAAGTGTGACTTCTTCATGAAGGAGATCATTTACTTGGGACACAGATTTATAGGAAAGGTATTAGCATTGATCTCGATCGTATTCAAACGGTTTTAGACTAGCGAGTACCTCAGATTATGAGACAACTTTGTTCTTTCCTAGGATTTATTGTCTTTCTCAGGAAGCCCGTTTGAGATTATTGCAAGGTCACAATTTCTCTGATCAACGTATTGAAAGGTCTTGGACGTAAGCCAAGCAGTCTATCTCTTGGAATGAAGATTTGAACAAGGCTTTTCACACCTGAAGACTATGTGTCAAGGAAGCACCTGTTCTTGCAATGCCTGATCCTACTCGGCCTTATGTTTTAGAGGCCGATGCGAGTGATTATGTGATTGGGACAGCATTGTTCCAAGAGTATAGACCTTTAGCTTTTGAGAGTAAAAAGTTAGATGTCACTCAATACTATTGCCCCTCGATGGAAAAAGAACTTTACGCCGTAGTGTGTGCTCTCAAGGTTTGGCGACACCACCACTATGGTTCTAATTTTGTTATATTGACTGATTATCAGTCAATTAAGTATGTCTGTGATGGTTCGGATTTGAGGGAAGAATGGCTAGATGCGTTGAGCTTTGAAATACGTTATCGTAAAGGTTCCTTGATTAGCGTGGCTGATGCCTTAAGTCAGATCAAGTTTGTAAATGCTCTATCATTTAGTGAAATATTCACTCCTTGAGAGGGCTATGTGCGGCTGATAGTCATTTATGTAAATATTGGCTCAATGATTGACCATGACTCAGTGATCATGCCACCTACTGTACAGGCGGCAAGAGATAGTGGATGATTTGGAATGGCTTCCTGTTTCGAAATGATAAAATTTGTGTACTGGATGTGTCGGATCTTTGAGCCAAGATTTTCCGGGAGTGTCATGATGCACCTAGTGCGGGACATCTTGGAGTACACAAGATTCTCTCTCATGAAACATACTTTTTATTGGGCTAAGGTTCAAGAATTTGTTCAGAACTATGTAGTACGTTGCCGCACTTGTCAAGTGACCAAGGCTGAACGCCTTCAAAGCATAGGGTATTACAGCCCTTGGATATCCCTGGTAATAAATGGAAAAGTATTTCCATGGATTTTATCACGGGATTGCCACGAACGCGCAAGGGTCATGATCCCATATGGGTTATCGTGGATTGACTGACAAAGATGGCTAGATTTCTACCTATTAGATCAACTGTTACAGCAATTCAATTGGCTCAGCAGTTCATATTGACCAATTGTCTCGTCTATGGGTTGCCTTCTGACATTGTCAGTGATAGGGATTCTCAGTTTACAAGTGAATTATGGACGCTTGTCTTTCCCAAGTTAGATACCACTCTTAGTTTGAGCTCCTCTAAACATGCCCAGTTTGATGGCTTGGCAGAAGTTGTGAACCAACTTCTAGAGGATATGCTTTGTGCATATGTTTCCAAGAGGCAGTCTTCATGGGAAGAATATTTACCCATGGTTGAATTTGCTTATAACAGTGTAAAGCATTCAAGTATTGGCTTAAGTCCTTTTATGCTTATGTACACTTGTAAGGCTTGGATTCAAGGGAATCAAGAATGATGCTACTAAGACATTCTTGCAAGACATGCAATAGATGTTGCTGTTTGCCAAGGAGTCTATTAGAAGTGCCCAAGACAAGGACATATTTTATGCTTATAGACATCGTTCACCTAGAGAGTTCTCTATTGGAACGATGGTATATTTGCATATTCCCAAGGAGCCCAAGAGCCAAGTATTGGACAGGTTAAGAAATTATCCCCTAGATACTATGGTCCATTTAAGATTATCCGAAGAATTGGCCAAGTTGCATATGAACTGGAATTGCATCCTATTGTAAGAATTCATCTAGTCTTTCATGTCAGTATACTAAAAGAATTACTGGGTGCTAAGGATCAGGTAGTAACTCCTCGAGAACTTATAAAGGTTGAAGATTTGACCTTTGTACCACATGAACCTGAAAGTATCCTTGGATTTTGTGAACATCAAGTTAGAAATAAGACAATATCTGAATACAAGATTAAGTGGAAGGATCATGTAGAGGAGGATTCCATATGGGAGACATTGACTAACCTTTAGAGAGTCTTCGGGCTTTCTTCTGAACTCAGGAGTAGAGAGAATTTTCAGACTTTCTTCTAAACTCAGGAGTGGGTTCTTAGAGGAAGGGGAGTCATACGGTATCTGACGTGTGCTCTACGCACGCAGGACTAGCTCAGGTAGCTTGGGAAGGCTAGGGGCTAGGTAGGTGATTCTTAGGTTGAGTTGCAAGGTCAACGGACAAGTTAGGGTTTCTGGTATTTTTAGCAGCATTGGGCTCGAGCCTATATAAAGAGTCCAGTGGTTCAGGTTTCAGTCACGCAAGTCAGAGCAAGTTTGACTCTTCCTGGATCTTGGATCTTGTTGTTGGCGCGCACCTGGTTTCTAGCGTAGCCTGAGGCCCAATAGTAGATCCAGGGCCCCTGTGGGCGTGCACCTATTGGTATGGGACGCCAGGCTGGTTGGGAGATGTGCCATTCTGCCAGCAGCTCAGCCTGTGGCTCGGAGGGGACACCCAAGTCCTGGATGTCGTGGTTGGATGGTGAGCATGCTTGCAATGTCAATCGTTGTTCTATGGTTGCTTTTCTGTGTTTGTTTGCAGGTCTGGGTTCTCAGGAGCAGGTTGGGGTTGTGTCATTGGGGCCAGGAAAGGCAGGGAAAGGGGCTGCAAGGGGCAGTCCTCTTGCCCTTATATAGGGCCTAGGCTGGCTGGTTGGCTGGCCAAGCAGGTCAGCCAGCACACAAACCCATTAAAGGTCCCCACAGCCCCAAAACAAGGCTAGTGGGCCAGTCGGCCTACTTTAGGGGGCATCCAGCCCCTATAAAAGGGGCCCCTTGGGACCTCATTGAGCATCCACTGCAGCAGCAGACACAGAGCAGATTTGGAGCAGCAGAGCAGCAAGATCTGGACCACCATCTAGGTGATCCAGTGGGGTTGAAGAAGCTGCAGACATAGCTCAGCAAGGGGGGGCTGCACCCTTGGGCTGTCTTCCGGGGCAGCAAGGAGCAGGGATCGAAGCAGACTTAAAGTCTACTGAAGCTCAGAGAGGAGCCCACAGGCTACGGATCTAGAAGTGCTATGGAGGTAGTAGGACATCATCCTTTTAGTCTTCACAAGCATTTGTAGCTGGAATGAAGAGATTTTGGACTGCTTTTTGATTAGCCTTCTCCTTTAGTGCTAGCCTTCGTCATGGCTGAGTCTGCCCTTCACCTCCGGAGTGTCGACAGAAACTCAGTACGAAGTTTTTGTATAATAGGATGCTCAAGTATGTGTGGGTTTGTGGATTTGTATATGTGAGAGCATATGTTTATACTATGGTCTACACCCACTGTTGGGCGCTGATGACGTCAGTGGGGATGTCATAGTAGCTAGTGCTTGCAATGCGTGATGGAGTTAATGGTTTTCAACCTTATGAGTGACTATCATGAGATTGAAACTGCACTATGTCGTGTTTTTAGAGGATGAGTTTGGGCATGTTCCTCGATTCATCTAGATATACTCCTTTGGTAAGGGCAGAGGACCACGATTTGGTCACTGGTGGGACTCTGGACTCTTTGTTTATTGTGTCTTTTGGACAGAAATATCTTGTTGGCTCTATATATCTCTTGAAGCATTGTCTATTTACTGGCTTGCACATGTTTGATGAGCACACAAAGTTAAGAAGTTTGTGATTCCTCCCCCAATCCCACCGTGTGAGGTCTTGGGCTATTCTATCAGTCTTCTGCTGTGTGTATACCCTTTGTTGTCTATTCTAACATATTCTACTAGTGTAAGCCTTTGAATGAGAGAATGTGGACTACTTTTTGATTAGTCTTCTCCTTTAGCGCTAGCCTTTGTCATGCTGAGTGTGCTTTTCACCTCTAGAGTGCCAACAGAAACTCAGTACGAAGAGCTTTGTATAATTGGAAGCTCAAGTATGTGTGGGTGTGTGCATTTGTTATGGTCTACACCTGTTGGGCATTGCTGCTATGTGTGGGTCTGTGCATTTGTTATGGTCTACACTTGTTGGGCATTGATGACGTCAGTGGGGATGTCATAGTAGCTAGTCCTTGCTATGTGTGATGGAGTTTATGGTTTTCAACCTTATGAGTGACTATCATGAGATTGAAACTGCACTATGTGTTGTGTTTTTAGAGGATGAGTTTGGACATGTTCCTTGATTCATGTAGATATTAAGCCTTTGTTCTATTAGTGTATGATTATTTACATTATTGCATGAGCATTTTCAATTAATATGATATATTACATATGTGCATATGTGGCATTTGCAAACGAATACACCTATATGTAACCTATATGAGTGGCATTTGCAAACTAATATATCTATAGGTTACTATATTAAAGCATCAAGTACATACACGTCGTGTTATTTATTCTTTGTTACTTAAGATGTGACATGTACATTCCGACATATGGATTTTTCAAGGAGGTGTTTGCTAGCTAGTGTGTATGTGTGTGTAAGATGACATTTGTTGACAAAACAATATGCCTTGGTTAGGTTATACGTGGTATACCCTTTAGCATGAGAATGTTTTAGCTGATTTTCATTAAATGGTTAGACCTTATAGCTGATTTCCATGAAATGGTAAATTTAGAGGTCATATACACTTAAGACATGAGAATGATTGTATGGTTTAGGTTCTCTTTAGATATAGATTTAGCTAGCATGACAAATAAAATGTCTTATTCTAGTTCACAGTTGTCAAGACCTAAGTATTAGGAAAAGAAGATGTTTGAAGATAAGTTCACGATTCCATGAGCAGACAAAAGAACATATCTTTGAGGCTATTTATCGCGCTAGGTACTCTCTAAACATGGTACAAAGCCCTCATTTGCAAAAAGCCATGGCTTCGGTTGCAAGAGCTAGACCTGACTTTACTATGGCATCCTACAATGATGTTCACAATGAGATGTCGGATAGTTATTATTGAAAGGAAGATGCATCAAGTTGCTTATGATGGCATCAAGAGAAGACTCTTGTACTATTGTGATTGACATTGGAAGAACGTATTTGATTAATTAATATCATGGTCTTTACTCCCAAAGGTGAGGTCTTTCGTAAGTCTATTGACACGAGTATAGATAGTAAGACAGGTGAATACATTGTCGAAGAGCTTTGTGAAGCAATTGGTAATATAATCTAGGTCATCATAGATATTGCTAAAAAATGTAGAAGGGCTGAAAAAATATTAAAAGAAAAATATCCCATCGTTTGGGTGTTGTTATGCTCTTGTCATTGCCTTGATCTTGTCTTGAAGGATTATTGGGAACCCAATTCTTCAAAATAGCGGTGGATGTAGGGTGAAAAGTTGTTTTGTGTTTCCTGAATCACAACTGATCGGTAGACATTTTCAAGGCCAAACAGTTTGCTTCAAGATCTTTGTTGAGAGACACTTTGGAACTATGTCATGTTGGAGCATTTGCACGAATTGCAGCTAGCAGCAGCGAGCTCTAGGCTGAAATCCATACTTTCACATAAATGGTCTATAGCTTGTAGCGAAATGCTTTGCACTTTATAGGCAAACTATAAAATTGGAAGGTACTCGTCCCAATTGGTTTGTCGTTTTACTAACATAAGCTTGTAACATATCTTCTAGAGTTTGATTGACCCTTTAGTCTAACCAACCGATTGGATTGAACGTGTTCAATATGCAACTTATATTTCAACTTGTGAAAAACAACCCGCTATCAAATTTATTGTCCCGGTCACTAATAATACCAATATAATAAAAACTCATTTGATAAAAAATCTTGCCAACTTAAATGGTAAGATACTTTGGAAACATGAGTAGCTCTTGGAACTAACTCTATGGTATGATCTATTAATAGTTTGCTAAGGAGGTAATGATCTGGAAGTCTTCAAGAAAAACTTCAAGAAAAACATTGTAACCATACGTTCAACTGATGAGAGGAGCGTTAGGAATACCAAGTTTACCGTGGAGGTGGATCAATTGTCCATCCTCCTCAAAAGTAAGAGAGTTATTTAAATAACTCCTTTGTAAGGTATGGACAAACTAGTAGAGCCATTCCTTGCCCAAGTCTGCATCAATTGTGTCCAATTGCGTGATTCGATAATTAAGAGTATCTTTATACCCTTGTATTTTCAAATTTATAGTATTAATTTTCACGATCCATACAATTTTTGTCTCGACCCTTGGGCCAACGAGCCCAGAGACATGAAAAGAATTGTGGATCCTAGAGGAAGATGGTAACTCTAATTGATAAGCTACCTCCCCGACCTTCGAGTGATACAGTAAGGACCATGATACCACTGAGCTAGTTTGGTGTTGGTGTTACCATTTAGGGTGGCATCGTATTTCTTGTAAAGTCATAGATGCACATAGAAGTCTTCTTTTAGGACCAAGTGCCTCCTATGCCCATCTGCATTTTTTTTTCCTTGGCTTTGGCCTCAAGCATGTTCATTTGGTAAGATGTAGAAGAGCTTCCATCCCTTTCAAATCTTCTAATGTTGCTGACAATCTCTTGAGGAAATCCATAATGCTTGAACACATGATCAAATGAATTCCCAGGTCACCTGAGATGCTTTGCTTACTAAATTATTTTTAGCACTGCCTTGCAAGGAAGCACTTTACTGAGACTTTTGCAAAAAAGTGTCCTCCCAATAGATTTTGGACACCCCATGCCTTGATTAACTACTTTCTAACTTATTTTTGCTCACTTCCAAGAGACTCTGTGTCTATAATTGATGTTGGTGTTTATCCTTTTGTGTGTGCTTTATCACAGAGACCTGTGAGGCCTCCTACAGACGTTAATACATCTTTCTTTCTTTCTTTCTCCTCTCCCCCCAATCAGCATGTAGCATCATCCTCCTCCATCCATATACTCCAACGCTCCATAAAAGCTGAAAATTTTGAAATTATGAAGACAATGCTATCGAGCACATCATTTTTTTCACTCACACACAAAGTTTGCACATCACTTTGCATTTGCCAGCGGTTGTATTATAGCACTCAAGCTTTCCAATGGTTCTACACATGGGCTTCCATTGCAGGTGCTGCAAAGTAATCATCCATTCATCTTGATGATAATTTGCGTCTAGCAGAACCTAAGGGAATGCTCACGAGTATTTGTACCCGCGTGTTATTTATCTCTTTTACTCTTGGTTTTGTTTCTTGTCAGATCCCCTTCTTCCCTTGTTTCTTGTTCCCTCTTCTTTAATCTTTCAATCATTTTACAAAACATCAATTGTAAGATCGGACATGTTCTACTCTCATGAAGGTATTTAGCTTTACTCATTCTCCTTCTCTTCTGAATGGGACCTAGTTGACTACATATCTCAGTTACAGGCATGAGAGAGAAGTAGAAGTAGAATTTATTGGCGTTCTCGGGGGGCCAAAAATGACCCATGGGACCCGTCTCGATACAATGTAAAAAGAGTCTCCTCAAGGAGAGGGGTCAGGAGTCTATGAGTTCCTGACGACAGGTAAAAAGACGAGTGACAAAAGATGCCAATGCTGCCGGAGAGGCAGTGGAGAGAACTGATGTCAACTGAGCGGAGTCCCCCAATATCTGCTGGTAGTCCTCCCTGATATGTGCATATCGGGGGCACTGTAGAGCTACATGTGCCTCCGTCTCAACTGTCTGCATGTCACAAAGGGTACAGACTCTAGCATGTCTAGGCTGGTGTATCCAAGCTCCCTGCTCAATGGCAAATGTAAGATCTGGTACGGAACCTTGCAATGTTTCTGCGATATAGAAGGGGGATAGGTGTGCTAATATGAGAGAGAGAGAGAGATTTATGCTATTCACGAGTCTGTTCTAAATCAGGAGTTTCAGATCTGAAAGTTGCAGCTGGAATATCAAGAAAGAAGGGTGAATGATTCTCCTAAATAAATCCCAACAGAGGTAATCTTTGAATGAGACTTCTATTTTCATATCATTCTGTCAATGCTGTTGCTTCTTTACGACTTGATAATGCTCTGCTGCTGATTCATGCTATGCTTATAAATTAGCTATTCTAAAAGCTGTGATGTATTGTTACAAGGACCTTAAAGGCTATTTTTCTGTTGGCCAGGCTTTTTTCAGTATGCTGAGTACAATTACAAGCCAGACTACAAAATCACTGTATATGTAGAAGGCATCATTCAGCACTTTTGGCCACTTTCTGAAATTTGCCAGTGCAATTTCAACCCTGACTTAAATCAACTTGACTTCACATACACAAGGCATCAGTCCAGCTCTTTTTGAATGATCCCTTCTCCCCTATTTCAAATCTAATCAACATTGCCCGGGAAAATTGTATCTTTAACGATGTTTTCATATGTTTGAACATTGATGTTGTAGAAATCCAATAAACAAATTTGTATGTCTGTAAGAACTAGGGCTGTAACTAATGATAGGAGGGTGACGTTTTTTTGTAGTCCTATGGGTTGTACTGCTTTCGATAGATCACCAATACAATTCTCCTTCAAGGCATTTGTCAAGTTGAGCTTGAGGTGTTGTTTGTTACTAACGCAGCATCATTATTCTCATCATTTTCTCCTGGTCATTTTAAAAAATTCCCACTCTTTCGTGATTTTTTGGGTCTTGATGGAGAGAATCTGAATATTAGAATTGCAGCAGTAATTGTTGTAGTAGAAGCGGGTGTCTGATTAGGTGTCATGCACTAGTTCTTGTGAAGTACATTTGATGCAGTGCTTTATCAAGTGCTATTACGGCTCTCCTTGCTGCTTCTGCCAGCTCTCCCTTTGACTCCCAACCATTAGTGGCTCCCCCCCCCCCCGAAAAAAAAACACTCTTTTTTTTTTGGCGGGGGGTGAAAAGATTCATCTTTTATATTACAGAGTCACAATCCCAAAGCACATCCACAATCCCAAAGCAGGATGTGCTCAAGTACACGTAGGGAAGATGTCAAGATATGACAGATATACATCAAGATCAAAAGTCCCTATTTGCAAGCAATAAAAAAAAGAATGCTACAAAGAGTGCTTGAAAAAAGAGTATAGGGGGGAAATGGGATCACCAAAGACTATGATTTTTATCTTTCCAGAGAGGTCCATAGAGTCTAATACTGAACACATACAAAAAGCAAATCATAACCTTGCCCATGTGGGTGAATCCTAAATAACCAGAAAGATCTTTCAAAAGTAGCACTAGGAAATTTGGTTTGTAAATGTTGGCACAGCAATCCCAAAAAGTTACGTGTGTGAGCAATGTCGAAGAAGATGAGGCACTGACTCTCGTGGAGCCAAGCATCTGTGACAAATGAGTGGAGCAACATGTCTGCATGACAGAAATTGTTCAGATGGAAGAAATCCTAACAAAATTCTCCATAGAAAAACTTGTCGTCGAATTCGAATTTTAAATTTTCAAATCCCTCGCAATCTTTGTCGCCACCATTGTGCGGGATGATTTATATGCCAAAGGTTGTTTGCTCGCTGTGAAACCCAAGGCAAGGGTTGAGCACTTTATACAAAGAAGAAGTTATGTGAGACAGCTTCAAGGGACAACATGCCAGCCTTGGCACATGAAGTGTTCAATCTTGAAGATGATCCTCAATTTCCAAAGGAGGTATTGGAATATAAAGATTGAATTTTGCTGCACCTTAGGGAAAAGAAAGAGGGGTTTCATCATCATGAATTGCATCTGCAACAGAATGGATCCCCTTCATACTCAGAAAATGCGAACGTCAAGGCTTTTGCAAAGCCAACGAAGGGGAAATACGCTTGACCAATGCATGCTTTTAGAAGGTAAATAATTGCCTTGTAAAGAATTCCTGCCATTCCATTCCAAGAGAGAGAAAATATGTTTCTAGTCCATCAACATACCCTTTAATGCGATCAACTACATCATGGTGATGATCTTGTAGGGTGATTGGCCTCCAATCAGCTAGGGATTCACATATATTCTTTTTTGGAATGAGCTTGACAATCCCTTTTTCCATGAATCTGGTAGATGTTGATTTTCCCAAGCAGAATTGATCATGCATAAAAGAGGCAGCTTAAGAATTTCCCAGTGTGCAAGAAAGAACTCAATTGTGAGACCATCCCATCCTGGAGATTTCCATTTGCCACATGATTTTAAAGCATCAGTCAACTCTGTTTCAGTAAAGGGCATTTCCCACCTTAGTAGCCTGCATAGAAGAAACAATGGGAGAAACATACTGAAGGAGAGCATTCCTAGCTTGAAGAACATCTTGTGAAGGGAGATCTGCCATCCCAAACTGACGTGAAAAATGATCAATACATGCTGCAGCAAGTTGTGCTCTTGAAGAAGTCCAAACCTTTATCAGGCATAAGAGCATGACAAATATTTGAACATTGCCTCTTGCACTGCAAGCTTTTAAAAAATTCTTTAGACGAGCATCCTTTGTCCAGGAAGGCTTTTTGTCTTGATCTTGCCTCCCACTTAGAGATTTTCATGTGATCATTACTTTGGAGACAATGTCGAGCCTACATAAGGAAGTGCTTTCATCCATGGAGAGAGGCCAAAAATGGCTAAGCTTAGTTAAAGATTGGCAAGTCTGTTTTGCTTGAGCTACATTTTCCCACAGAGTCTTCATGTAATTCTTACCATAAGTCTCGATGATAGATTGGATGCAAGCAACGAAAGCATCCCAAGTATAATCTATATCAATAAGACTTTGACAGGAAAGAGGCTGACATGCATCATAAACCATGTCTTTGTAGGTACTCTGCTGCAAGTAATTGTTGTTTACAATGAGCAGCCTTTTATGAAATAATCGATCATCTGTGGTATATCATGCAAAGAGATTCTCAGCCAGATAGGAGCATGATCTGAATGCACAAAGGTATAATTAACCCACATTTTTGAAGTAAGATTGTCATAATGCTGTGGATTTAACCCTGTACCAACGATCCATGCGTGCCTGATGGGAGGAAACTGCATTGTGCTGAAATGTGAAACCTAGCATAAAAGGTAGAGATGCTTTCCATAAGTCAGTCAAACGGAGTTGACTGAGACCAATGATCTCTTTCAAATGCCAACATATGAGTACGTTCAGATGTATCATCTCCAGGTTGAGGAGTATTATTAAAATCTCCAGATATGAAGGCATGATAATGTGAGGGATAGCTCTGCATGTCCTCCCAAATTTTTCCTCTAGCATGAGATGATTGTGGAGCATAAACTGAAGCAAACTCAAAAATCTCTCCCTGAATTAAGCACTGCACAACAATCCATCTTCCATAGATATCATTAAAAGCCACTACAGGCTGCAATTCATGTCTCACCAAGAAAGAGAACTTCTAAAAAAGAATGACGTCTAGCATAGAAAATATCATATCCATGAAAGTGTCCATGTTGTCCTACATACATGTGGTTATTGTGCTCTTGAAGAGCTATAATGTGAGACTATAATTTATTGAGATACACACAAACTAGTTTCCATTTCCTAGTATCACACAAACCCTGTACATTGAGAGTCAAGAATTTAATATGGGACAACATATTTACAATATATGTATGGCTGAGCCCAAAATTCAAGTCAAGTCTGCATATCCACCTCAGGGTCAAGGGCCCCTATCCTAAGGTAACACCATTGCCTTTAGAGAGTACAGCAAAGTAGCAATGTCCTCCTCCAGGAAAAGAGTACAATTCGCTATGACAGCAGCCCAAGAAATGCCTACACCCGAATTTTGTTCAGGGGTGTGACCATTAGAAAAAGCCCCATTCCAAGTGCGAGGAGGTAGAGGTCTCCTGGTTGCAACACTTTTTCGTGGAGTTTGCCAAACTTCCTACAAAGTCTTCTCTTTTCCTTTTAATTGAGAAGTAGAGGGGAGTGAGGCAGTAGCATTTCCATTTGAAATAGCCGGTGCTTTGTTTGCCTTTATCCTGAGCAACATATACTTGGTGAGTACCTTTGTTCTTTATCGCAGGAGTGTCAACAAAATCCTTATTTTGCATCTGAATAGGCATAGAGTCATGTGGCATTTTTTGCGCACGCAAGGGGCATTGTGAAGCCATATGCCCAAATTTCTTACATTCAAAACAAGCACCTGTAAACAAACCCCATTTTAGCTAGTAGAAAGCGCTACCCATTGCAACATTATTTATTGTAACAGAGTAGGGCTCAGGAGTGGGATTATTAGTATCCCATAAGATGCAAAATCTATTGGAATTCCCATTTGGCCTTGGAGGGCAAACTAATTTGCCCAAGGATGCTGCAATTTTAGGCAAAAATGAAGCCAAACACAATGGGAAATCCACCACCTCCACCCAAACTTGACATCTATGACCAATAAGAGCTTGATAATCCCTGGTCGGCGACCAAGGGAGGACACGGACCATCTGCTGTCCAAAGTAAAGAGGAGAGTGCTCCAAAAGCATATGTTTATGCTCCTCATATGTCATAATGACCTCAAAAAAATCTCTTGTTGCATAATGCACTTTTCGAACAAAGGAACCCCCAAGTGTAGCAATCAACCACTTGCCAACATTTGCAGCAACATGCATATGACCTGGGAAGAAAATAATAACATCATGCTGAGCATAAGCCCTTACAGGGTCAACAATATCATTCACCTCAACCATAAGCCCGATAGTAGGGGCTGAGTCATTCCAATCTTTTCGGGTGTCTTCAAATCCCTCATGCATAATATCTTAAACCAACTTAGCTTCCAAAGAGTCGTGAATGAACAGGGTCATTCTAATCTTAGACTGCTTTAGATTTATATGCTATCCCAACCTATCTTTGTGGAAGGTTTTCTCAAAGGCATAATCAGCCATCTTGTGATGTCAAAACTTTGAAGGTTGAAGGGAGCAGTAAAGGCTGTAAACCTAAAAATCCGTATGAACAATGACCGGGCTGGTAAAGCAAAATCTTGCGTGGAAAACAACCCCTCGATATGCACCAAAAGGAAAACCTGTTTGCACGGAGCAGTAACCAGCCAGAAGAAACAATACAGAATAATATGTACGATAGAAGTATGGGACCCCAAAAACTGTACAGAGGACCAACCAGGAACTGCTGTATGAATGGCCGCACATGTTGTACGACAATAGACAGTAGAGCAACAGCGATGGAGAAGAAGATGATGCAAGAGAAAGGGGTTGAGGGACTGTACACACACACACCCACACATGCACGCACGTGTAGAGCCACACACACACGTAGAAGCTAGTGATGAAAAGCCTACTAGACGTGAAGCGGAGAGCAAAAATTCAAGCCCAGAGAGGAATCACAATAACATCAAGTATGCCTGCACTCAGGTTGTGGCTGCATTAAGCTTGAAGGACAGGCGCTCTAAGAAGATATACAAATAGACGATGTACATTCTCTCTATCTCTATGTCTCTCTCCCTCCCTCTCTCTCTCTCTCTCTCTCTCTCTCTCTCTCTCTCTCTCTCTCTCTCACACACACACACACACACACACACACACACACACACACACTTCTTCCTATTCATTTTCTCCTTTATAGTTACTTTACATTTTTTCCTCTACCCCCCCCCCGCCCCCCTCCCTTGTTTTTCCTTCTTCCTTTTTTCTAAATTCCTCTCCCCCCTTACATTTACACTCTTAGTCACTCCCTAATTTCCCTATTTCCCCCTAAATTTCTCCTAATTTCCTAACCCCTATTAGTTCTTCCCTATTTTCCTATTTTCCTTATTTTCCTATCTTTTCTATTTTTCTAATTACCCTATTTATCTATTTTCCCCTATTTTCCTATTTCCCTAACCTCCCTAATTTCCTATTTTTCTAATTTCCCTATTTTTCCTATTTCTCTATTTTCCCTATTTTTCCTATTTTCCTAATTTCCCTATTTTCCTATTTTTCTATTTCCTTGTGTTCCCTATTTTCCCTATTTCTCTATTTCCCTATATTTCCCTATATCCCTATATTTTTTAAACTTAATTTGTCTTTTCCAAATTTTTAAAAATTTCCTAATTTAAAAACAATAAACCACACCTTACCAAACCTTTCCCTAAACCGAACCAAACCCACCCACCCACCCACCCTGCCACCCCCCCCATCCCACCCCCCCCCCCCCCAATTAAAGAACTCCTCTTTATTCAAATTTCCCCACATGCGTAACCTCCCCAAAAACCCCTTCTTTTACTTCTCCTCACTGCATAGCCTAAAAATGCCTCGTAACGCGCATTGCTCACGTCATTTCATGTGCCTCATAGTATGCACCTCCCCTGGCCTCTAGACTTCTCACCGCCCCAACTCCCCCAACCCGACTAAGCCTACTCTTCGAGCGCCACCATGGATTCTTAGGTCCGTTTTATCTCTCCTCCTTTTTGCCTTAATTATTAAACCAACCCCCCCCTTCTTTAATTGTTGTGATTTTTAGTCCTTTTTTATTCTTCCTCTCATTATTTTTCCTTTTTAATTATGCGATTTTTAATTCCTTTTCGTTCCTAGCTCCTTTAGTACATACTCTTCTATTTAACAAACCCTTTAAAACTACCCCCCCCCTCCTCCTCTTTTAAAACCTAACCCCCTCCTATCCTTCTATCCTCTAAAATCTCATTTCCTCCTTTTTTATTTCCTCAAATTATATACCCCCCCCTTTCTATCAGCCATTGGCTTTCTCCCCTCTACACATGCTAAACCTTTGCTATTGGCTCTTTCCCACAGCTTTCGCAGGAAGAGCCGGGTAATCTTAGTATGCAGGGTTTCGAGGCTTTTTGTCACCTACAGATATATCGGGGTTGTCGTTGTAGTATACGTGTAGCTTAGGACCTGGAGTTGTATTCCGGTGAGAGACGTAGGCTTAAGTGTGGTAAGCAAACATAGTGCATGCATGTGTAAAAGGATCGTGCATCATCATGGTTGAGGTAATGAAGGCTTTTGCCTTCATTGGGGGTTGCATGGTTTAGGAGGAGTTTAAGGGTTAGAAGGAGGTTCCAAGGTTTAGAATGAGGTTCCAGGTTTAGAAGGAGGTTCCAAGGTTTAGAAGGAGGTTCCAGAGTTTAAAAGGAGATTCCAAGGTTTAGAAGGAGCTTCTTCTCATTGTTGGTGAGGCTGTAGACTCTTTTGCCAATTCATCTTGAGTTTTGGCTAGCTTCTTGTCCTGCTTGTGAATTCATTGCATGCTTTGAGAGTATGGAATGAAAGTGTGTGATACTATTATTGATGCAATCTATTATGTGCCTATGCAAAATCGTGTGAATGCATGTGATGTGTTGATTAGGTAGGGACTAACTATATGCTTATTTGTGGGATTTAATAGGCAAACTAAGACTTAATCATCCCTAATACAAAATTGATTAGGTCTTCCTAAATGTACAAAAATGTGCATATGATAGCGAGTGTGCATGTAACAATCTAGTGTAAACTATATGTGCAAAAATGTGCATATGCTAGTGAGTGCTCATGATACAATCTAATCCTAACTTTGGAAGACTTGGTTTCCCAAATCTTTGCTTTTGTCGAGGATGGTTTGCGCGTTGAAGTAGAAGCACTTCAGTCAGCTCCCGTTTATTGTTGTGTTGAATTGGACTCCATCCAATGTTTCTAGCAGCACAGCTCTGATGGGATTCATCTTTCTTACTCGGTAAGGTCCTTGACCTAGATACTTCAATTTCCCCTTGTGTAATTTGGCATTGTATAACAAGACCAAGTCACCTTCCTTGATGTCTTTAGCTTTAAGATTTCTGTCAAACCATGTCTTTCTTTTGCGTTTTTCTATTGTCATGGCATGGTAGGTGACTAGTCTTGTCTCTGTATGCTTCTCCAACTAATAGAGTCTAATCTTCTTGAAAGAGTACTTGCATGCACCTTCATGTCTCAAAATCCATCTCAAGGCTTTAAAGCAAGATCGACTAGCACGACACAAGTTCCATAGCCACTAGATTTCACGCATGGCATCTTGGCTACGTGATCACCACAATAAGCCATAACTCGAGGGTGGGTAATAGAATGGATCCAGGAGTATGTTGTCTCTGTGCCAACATGGACTTAGGTAGTACAGAATGTGTGTGTAGAGAGTAGCAACAAAGCTCCGCTTGTACTTGCATAAGGCTAGGAGTAATCTCTCTTAGGAATCCTCAACATGCAAGTTCTACTTGCAACTCCTACATGCATGTTCTACATGCAAGTCCTACATGCAACTCCTACATGCAACATGCAACATGTGAGTTCTACATGCAACTCCTACATGCAACTTCTATATGCAAGTTCTACATGTAGAGAGAGAATGTCTTACAATTCCTACATGCAGAGAGAGAAGCTCTCCAACTTGTATGAATACCCCATAATAGAATGAAGCCCACACTCTTTGGGGCATTGTGTTGAGTTCTACTTTGGTATTCCAAGCAATTGTCTCCAAGTGTCCATGCTTCCTTGCACTCCATGTCCAAAAGCATGTCCTAACCTTGCAACTCCTCCTCCCCTCTCCTCCAATCCCTCTTAAGATGATGAAGACTACAAACTGTTATAACAATAGGAGAAGGGGGTGAGGGGACTGGAGGAGGGGGGAAAGCCAAGAGAGGAGGGAGAGGGAGTGAGGGGAGAGGAGGAGGTGATAGCTCAAAGAGCGAAGGGGAGGTGAGGGATGCCAGATGGGAAGAGGCTACTTTGGAGAAGAGAGAAGTTAGAGAGGTTGCCTCCCTTGCAAGCTCTCCTCCTCTGTAACACATGGCACCCTCCACCTAGCAACCCCTCCTTAAGCTAATGAGATAAGACAAGTAGCCTAACCCGTCTATGATGGCTTAGGGACCCATCTTCGTCAGATATCATGTTATGAATAAGATTTTAGGTTTTATTTGTAAATCTCAATATTTGATTTATTCTTTTAGAATTTACAAATTGGAGCTTGGTAGCATATATTATAGTTGGGAAAAATACTTTTCATAGCATTACATACATCTCTCTCTCTCTCTCTCTCTCTCTCTCTCTCTCTCTCTCTCTCTCTCTCTACACACACACACACACACACACACACACACACACACACACACACATGTATGCATGTATTGTGGGGGTTAAAGACCACTGTGCCTTACCTTCGGTTATGTATAATACTCAAATACATATATATACATGGATGACATAGAAGATTAGGGTGTTCTACACACACCAAACTAGTGTCCACTCTCTTTTGTGTGCTCTCCTCCTCTCACCATTTTTAGTTCCGGTTCTATTGTTGCGATCTCTCAACTGGTATTAAAGCACAAGTGTTCTAGCTGAGCCCAAGTGTGTGCCTGGTGCTTGAAGTCTACTATTGTAGCTCTATGGGAGGAAGGAGAAGCTCCATTGGATGCCTTTACCTAAATCCTAGTGTACAAAGACCTTGCAGAATCCTGTGGAAAGTTCTCCAAGTGGTTTTGGAAGGTTTTTTTCCCTACTGGTGGCCGGTTTTTTCCTGTGTGAACCTCGTGGTGTTGTTGCTTTGTACTTTGGAGTATTCTGGCTCATTCTGTGACCATTTTGAAAAACTTGAGGGCATTTTGAAGCTATTCTATAAGTCCTTCTCCTGACACTATTTTTTTAAAACCATGAGCTTGAGTCTAGCTACCACTTCCAAGTCTCTTCCAGAACTCCATCTAGCATTCGAGAAGCCCGAGAGAAGTAGTAAGATTAAGAAAAACCCTCTAGAAGCAATGATTTTGCATTCTTTGAGCTCTTGTAAGTTTCGAACGCCCGTGATTCAGATACACTCCCATAGGCCACCATTTTCCATTCTGTCTATTTGGTGGATCGAGGACGGGCCAAAATGGTTGCTTGCAAATTTTGGGGCAATTCGATGAAGAATTTCTTGAATTCTGATGCTTTGTGTCATCAATCTACGTCTCTGATGCAGAATTCTTTAAATTTTTGCTAAGGTCTAAGTTACTTAAGGTTTTTTCATTGCTAGTAATTTTGCATCCATCGGTGGGATTTCGGAGTTCCACCAGAAGAGAGGTATTTGCAGATGGCCTTGCTGAGTCTGATTATGCAGTGGAGCCCATGTTTTAAGGCATCTTAGGTTCTATTTCACTAATGGTCATTGCCATGGGATTTTTTGGATATACCGATATTATGCAGATCACTTTGGTTATAGTTTGAGCTATATTTGCTCATTCGTGATGTGCATTAGGATGTAGTGGATGCTTTGCAGGCCATTTGGATGATTGCGATCCTTGCTAGATGTGTTGATGGGCGCGAATTGCCTTGTGGGATGCTCTATTGATGGGTGCTTAGCACACAGATGTTACTTTATGCTAACGAAGAGTTGTGACATATTACAGTGGATGCACTGAACCAGTGCTATGCTCTCTTGGATGAGATATTATTGATGCATATGCCCATGGATGGTGTTTATGCTTGAGGTTTTTGGCTCTTTTTGGCATTGGGTTTGCCATAGTTTTGTCATTGTAGGTTGACATTTCTTTTGGCCCAGATTTGTTGATATGGATGCATAATATATGCACATGAGTCAATTGCATTTTTATGCTTTGAGCCTTTGAGGTTTGGTGATATTAATAACCTTCCATTATGGCATTCATATTTGGGTGCACCTAGTATTTGGTGTGATTCTTTCTTGTAGGCACTAGCATTTGGGATTTTGCTTTATTTTGCATCATGGCATCTCTTCCATGTCTAAACAGAAGTTTTTCAGCATTAAAAAGTTTGATGGGGCAAATTTTTCTTTGTGGAAAGAATAGATAAGGGATGTGCTTATTCAAAAGAAGCAGATTAAACCCTTGGAAGGGATTTCAGAGCTAAGCCTTCAGCTATGTCTAAGGATGATTGGAATGAGTTGGATACATTAGCAAAGTCTACTATAAGACTTCATCTTACAGAGTCGGTTTATTTCATAGTAGTAGTAAATGAGCAAAATATGAAACATTTATGGAAAAAGTTATGTGCCACTTATGAGAAGGAAACAACCTCTAATAAATTTTACCTCATGAAGAGTTTGTTTGATCTACAGTTGAAAGAAGGGGTCTCCATCGCTTCTCACTTCTTGAATGAATTCAATAGTATTTTCAGAGAGCTTCGGGCTTAGAAGCCGAATTTTGAGATGGAGACAAAGGCAATACTTCTCTTATGTTCATTGCCACCTTCATGGGATACCTTTCGGACAACTATCAACAACTCTGCACCTAGCGGAGTGTTAAAGTTTGATGATGTTGTGGGTAGCTTGTTGGAAGAGGAGATTAGATAGAAGTCTATGGATGGCAATAAGTAGGATGCAGCCTTAAATGTGCAAAGGGGCAAATAACATAGGTCAAGGGGAAGTCCCAAGAAAGAGGGAAGTGAGCATCTCTTCCTCCCTTTGGATTTCCGTCAAAGTTTTCTATCCGTCAAGTCTTTTTTCCCCCTCCCCCACCCACCATTCCCCCCTCCACCACCATCCCCTCCACCCCTCCACCACCACTTCCCCCCACCCTCCTCCATCTCCACCACCCCCTCTCCACCCTCCAATGCCCCCTCCACCCTCTCCCCCCTTCTCCTCCCTCTCTACCACCCCCCTCTCACCACCCCCCTTACCCCCTCTCCTCCATCTTCACCACCCCCTCAACCTCCACCACCAACCCCCTTCCATCTCCACCCCGCCACCCCCCTCTCCACCCTCCAACCCCCCCCCCCCCTTCTCCTCCCTCTCCCCCCTCTCCACCACCCCCCTTCCCCCCCCCCCCTCTCCTCCATCTCCACCACCCCCCCTTTCCATCTCCACCCCCACACACCCCCACCCCTGTCTCCACCACCCCCTTCCTCCCCTCCCCACCCCCACCCCCATCTCCTCCACCCACTCCTTGCCCTCTCTACCCCCCTCCATTCCAACCTCTCTCTCTCTCTCTCTCTCTCTCTCTCTCTCTCTCTCTCTCTCTCTCTCTCTATCCCCCTCCCTCTTCTCTCTCTCTATCCCCCTCCCTCTCTCTCTCTCTCTCTCTCTCTCTTCTCTCTCTCTCTCTCTACTCCTCCCCCTCTCTCTCTCTCTCTATCCCCCTCCTTCTCTCTCTCTCTCTCTCTCTCTCTCTCTCTCTCTCTCTCTCTCTACCCCTTCCCTCCTCTCTCTCTCTCTCTCTCTCTCTACCCCCTCCCCCCCTCTCTCTCTCTCTCTCTCTCTCTCTACCCCCCCTCTCTCTCTCTTTCTCTCTCTCTCTCTCTCTCTCTCTCTCTCTCTCTCTACCCCCTCCCCCTCTTCTCTCTCTCTCTACCCCCTCCCTCTCTCTCTCTCTCTCTCTCTCTCTCTCTCTCTCTCTCTCTATATATATATATATATATACCCCCTCCCTCTTCTCTCTCTCTCTCTCTCTCTCTCTCTCTCTACCCCTGCTCGCTAGCCACTCCTCTCCCTATTCTTAATCTAAGGGCCTAAGGCCCTTCTTAATCCATAGTCTAAAAGGATTATTAAGCCTTGAGGCAAAGCCTTCCAACTCGCCAGCAGTAGCTGCTCGCGCAACGCCAGCCAGTGGCGGCACAGCCTGCCAAACACCTGCCCTTGGCGGTGCAGTTGGCCACCAGTAGTGGTGACAACCAGCCAGCGGCACCTACTCGGCACACGATGGCATGGCCTCAACTGCATCAGGCCTCACTTAGGCCTTCAAAGGTCTCCAAAAGCAATCCCCCGATCGCGAAACCTCCCCCCCTAAACGCATACCACTGCAGTGCGACGCCCCCCCTCCCCCCCTGATTTTTTAAATAAGAAAAATTAATTATATTTTAAAAAACCTAACCTAACCATATCATCTAACTAACTATAGCTAGGTTAGTATTAATCTAGGTTAGTTTAACTTAGGTTAGATTAGATTTTACCTAGGTTAGTTAGGTTAACTCTAAGTTAGTTACTAACAACTAGGTTAGCTTAACTAACCTTCAGTGAGCAGACTAACTCTAGTTAGTGAAAGTAGTGAGGTTAGTTAAAGTAATTGTGCAGTTATAGTAACTAGGTAGTTAGGGTTATAAGCGAGTTAGACTAACTAGAATTAACTTGGTTCAAACCCCTCAGTTGGACTTAAAGTCCATTCATACCAACCTTAAGACCAAGCCCCTCCCCAAAAGGCCAATTTTACCCCTACTTCAACACTTCGTATCGTGCCCGCCAAACTGGACCCCATTTGAACCACGATTTCACACAAAAACACACGCTATAGGGCATTTTTACAACCCATTGCACACCATTTTGGCATCCCTAGCACTCGCTCATTCGCACCCTTGTATGGACCTCATTTCGCACTAATTCGCTCATATCTTTACACCGTGACCTCCGATTGACGATGATGGGGATATTGACCTCGATGCAGATACTGACAATTTCTTTAATCGTAGAAATAATAACAATCAAGGTAGGCACCCCTGGGAAAACTGGAACTTCCCAAATATAATGGTAGGAGAGATCCAGCCTGTTTCCTCTAGCATTTTGATGCCGCATGCCAAGCAGGTGGAGATCAATCCCATGAAACCAAGGTTGCTTGGTTTCCCATGGCCTTAACTGATGAAGCGTTTGAATGGTACCTAGACCTTCTAGTGGAAGAGTTAGCCACATGGGACCTACTTCAAATAGAATTTAAA
This sequence comes from Dipteris shenzhenensis, assembly GCF_047967505.1. Taxonomy (NCBI): domain Eukaryota; kingdom Viridiplantae; phylum Streptophyta; class Polypodiopsida; order Gleicheniales; family Dipteridaceae; genus Dipteris; species Dipteris shenzhenensis. The sequence goes on from NC_141626.1 coordinate 3,248,200, forward strand.
AGACGATTTCAAATGGAGATGCTATAAGATGATCCCGCTATCCAACTAAGCAAGATCGAACAAGGTTGTCGAGAAGATGTACGCACGTACTTGGGCAAGATGAAAAGATTAGCCACTAAATGTGACCCACGTCCCGATGCAAAGTACCTCACGGCCTGGTTCATTGTAGGACTAAGAAAGAAAATACGAAAGGATATGAAAAAGATTAGCAAGCTATGAAACGTTCAGTGCTGATCATGCGGCAGCCATTAACATTGAGGATGGCATGACCAACTCTGACACTAGTAGTGATGATGGCAAATCCAGTACACGAGATAAGTGCTCTAAAAAGGGCAAATCCCAGTCCACTGCCGAAACATCAAATGAAGATCGCCTAGAGGCCATGACCATGAAGCTAAAAGAAGACATGATGCACGCCATGGAACAAAAACTTTACTTATCTCAGCCACCAACTCAGACATATCCACGGTGAGAAAATGTCTGGTGTCCACACTGCATGGCTAATCATACAACAAATGAGTGTCCGGTCTTAAGAGCCAGGATCATTACACAAGCAAATCCACCACCAAGGTTGTGGTGCCATATCTGCATCATCGGTGGCCATGATGAAAACAGTTACATCTTCAACATGCGCAACAACCTGTCGCAACAATACCAACCGGCACCCATGCTAGTGTATAGGTAGCTCGCACTTCCACAAGCAACCCCAACTCCAAGGCTAAATCCTATTCTTGTTCAGACACAAGTCCCACAACTACTCGGGAATTCGAATCCACGACCATATCCAAGAGCACCAAATCCAGCTGCTCAAGCAATTCCAATACATCAATTACAACCCGAGGAAGTAGACTCACCATTTGAGTATGAAGCAAAGTACCCAATATACTATGTAGAAGACGTAGAGGGACTAATACCAATCTATGCAAATCAAGTACGTCCCAATACATATCAAGCGCCAATCAAGTGCTACAGTTATGGAGAAAATCACCGGGTCACAGAGTACCCTCATTGTGATAGCCCCGCTACTTTCCAACCACTCTGTAGAGATTGTGGCATAGGACATGCCTGTATGGATTGTCCCATGAAAAATAAGGTCCCACAATAAACAGAGGTTAAGCCTGACATCCCAATCAACATCATTGGGGTCGACCATCAAAGTCTGGGTCCGGCAAGCATAATATCACAACCTGTGAATGTAATTACATGCCAACAGAAAGAGGACACCAAGGACCCTAACATTCCAATCCAACTAAAGCAACTTCTTAAAAAGAAAGCACAAGTGTCCACCTCTACCAAGCTCATCCACATCAGCTTCTGAGCCTCAAATAAAAGAAGCTCCATACCCAAATGCCAGAAGTGGAGAAGGCTCATTTTCAGGCACTTCAACAATGGGTACAAAAGGAACAAGCTCAATTTGAGGTTGAGAAATAAGCTCAAGATCCAATTCATGACTTGGCCCCACAAACTATTGATACTATACTCAAGCCTCTGTTCCAACAACAAACTCCACAAGATAATGTACCACCACATCAACTTGAAGGAACCGCACTCTCTAACATATTGAGTTGCCCTGTGTCAATTCCCTTTGGAATCCTCCTACGAAATCGTCCCAATCTTTGGGAGAGATTCAAAGGATGGATTGAACTCACAAATCCCTCTCCACCTATGAATGACATCGAAGATATCCCTGTGCCGATGGGTGAGAGAGATGACATATGCAACATTATTGTGCCTTTGATCCACAAGGCATATAATGAAGTCCAAGCCATAGTGGATGGTGGAGCAAGTGTAAATGTCCTATCAAAGGAGCCCTATGATGAAAGGGGTCTCCCACTAATGCAAAAGGCTAATTTTAACATATGCCTTGTCGATGATTCATGGGCTAAACCCTTGGGAATAGTGAATGGCGTGTCCAAAAAGGTCACAGGAGTCCACTTTTCCCTTCAATTTACAACTACATAAAAGTAGAGCTTGGATAAGTCCTAGCAAGCATTACTTTTATTGAAGAGGGGAGTGTGCATACCTACCACCATCCAACAAGAAAACATGGTAAGAACCAGCTTAACTTTGATTGGGAAGACATGTGTCATAAACACCCCTCCCTTGTTATCGGGGTCACAATAAAATAAGCACTTTATCATGGACTTAAACAGCTCAATGTAGCATTGTATGTGTAATGAGGGCCGGTTTATAGCTTGTGGGGTGGTATGATCTAGCTTGAGATGAATATGGTGGCGTGGAACATCTTGAGGTGCATGTGGAAGGGGAGAGTAAGTGTATATATTAAAAATTTTAACAAAGTAAAAAGAATCATGGAGGGTGGGAGGAAGTAAATGAGGGACATTATAGAGGGAAAATTTTAAAGGGAACTTTAAAAGAAGAAATGGAGGGAAAATTTAAAGGACATTATAAAGGGAGAATTTTACATAGAGAGAAGGGGGAGGGCAAAACCGAGGAGGGGAAAGGAAATATATATATAAAGAGAAGGGGGAGGGAAAAACCAAACAAGGGGAAAGGGAACTAAATAACTAAGTGTGAGGGGGGAATAAAAAATGGTGTAAGAGTTTAATAAAATTTTTAGATTGTTTTAAAATTTAAAAGAAAAAGTGAAAAAATGAATTTAACAAGATTGGGAAAAATAAAGGGAACATAGAGAGGAGGGAGGAGGGGGGGGAGGGGGAAGGGAACATAGAGAGGAGGGGGGGAGGGGCAAGTGTACTATGTGCAAGATGGGGGATACATAATAGTACAAGATGGGGGGTACATAATTAAAATTTTAATCGAAGAATTTTAGAAAAGTAGAGAGAGAGAGAGAGAGAGAGGAGAGAGAGAGAGAGAGAGAGAGAGAGAGAGAAAGAGAGAGAGAGAGAGAGAGAGAGAGAAGGAGAGTATAGAGAAAAAAATAGGTTAAAATTTAAGAAAAGTTTAGAAAAATATTGAGGAAGAAATTAAAAAGTAAAGAGAATTAGAAAAAACAAAATTAAAAGGGAGAATTAGGACAAAATTAGTGGAATTAGGACAAAATTAAAAGGGAGAATTAGGACAAAATTAGGAAATTAGGAAAGAAATAAAAGAAAAAATAGGGGAGAATAGAAAAATTTATGAGAAAAGTATGAAAATTAAAAAAGGTGCTAGAATGGGATAAATCTCATGAGAGGTTTAAGGGGAATTTAGGAGAAAGAGAGGGGAGAGAAGGGTAGAGAGAGAGTGAGGGAAAAATTAGAGAGAGAGAGAGAGAGAATGGAAGAAACGTAGTTTAAAAGGGTTTTCAAAGGATTATAAAGGGATGAAAGGTAATTAGTTTGGTCAAAAGGAAAAAGGGATTGTGTGTGTGTGTGTGTGTGTGTGTGTGTGTGTACCCACCTTTGCCCTAGTAGGATACAACACACTAGGTGAGACAGTAGGTCATCACCTAGTGTGAGAGGTCTACTCGAAGAGAATAAGAAGTATTGCGAAGTGCAATTTAACTCTGACAATAATCTAGGCTAAGAGTTTATATGAAGAGGGAAAAACTAAAATGTAAGTGCATTAAAACAGTATTGCTCATAAGAGAAATGAAAGGAGTCAAAAGGCCAAGGGCCATGATGACTTAAATGTATTGTTTGGGAGGTGGGAGGTGGGAGTTGGAATCAGGGGCGAGCTATTGAGAGTTTTGGTTTTGGAGTGTGACATCCCATGAATAATTCTACAAGGACAAGAGAAGGATTAGAAAGATGTTTAATAGAAAAAATAAACAAAGAATACTATGTGCAATCGTCCAGAGTAGCAGGGGAAAGGACATGTGTGTGGAAGACTTGACAACACCCATTTGCATAGTGAAATGACCAGAGAGTGAAGCTGGAGAATGGAATAGAAAGAGAAACTTATTGCATTAAAGGAAAGTATTTGAACAAGTAGGTGAACCCCTAAAAGTTACCAAACGGGTGGGCAATTTTGTAAAAATGATTTTGCACAATTGCATAAAAGTAGAGCTTGGATAAGTCCTAGCAAGAAGCATCACTTTTATTAAAGAGGGGAATGTGCATACCTGCCACCATCCAACAAGAAAACAGGTGTCATAAACACCCCTCCCTTGTTATCGGGGTCACAATAAAATAAGCACTTTATCATGGACTTAAACAACTCAATGTAGCATTATGTGTGTAACAAGGGTCGGTTTACAGCTTGTGGCATGGGATGATCTAGCTTGAGATGAATATAGTAGCGTGGAACATCTCGAGGTGCATGTGGAGGGGGAGAGTAAGTGTATATATTTAAATAATTTTAACAAAATAAAGAGAATCATAGAGGGTGGGAGGAAGTAAGTGAGGGGCATTATAGAGGGAAATTCTCAAAGGGAATTTTTAAAGCAAGAAATGGAGGGAAAATTTAAAGGGACATTATAAAGGGAGAATTACTTATATAGAGAAGGGGGAGGGAAAAACAAAGGAGGGGAAAGGAAATATATATATAAAGAGAAGGGGGAGGGAAAAACCAAACAAGGGGAAAGGGAACTAAATAATTAAGTGGAAGAGAGGGGGGGAAATGGTGTGAGTTTTATAAATTTTAAAAGAAAAAGTGAAAAAACGGATTTAACAAGAAGGGGAAAAATAAAGGGAACATAGAGAGGAGGGAGGAGGGGGGGGGGGGCGGGGGGGGGGGGCAAGTGTACTATGTGCAAGATGGGGGGGTACATAATAGTACAAGATGGGGGGTACATAAGTAAAATTTTAATTGAAGAATTTAGAAAAGTAGAGAGAGAGAGAGAGAGAGAGAGAGAGAGAGAGAGAGAGAGAGATGGGAGGGAGGGAGGGAGGCAGGGAGGGAAGCAGCAACCTCTATTGTGTGGTTTCCTTGATATGATAGTAGTGAGATGCTCAGGTTATATGTTATGGAATTGATGAGGATGTAATGCATTGTGAGTATACATCCAAAGCCTAGCTCCAAAAGTGATAGTTCTCCTTTTAAAATATTGCTTTTCTGCTTGCATTATATGCCTAACTTGTAGGTGGACATATGTTCAATTGGTGAGTGAGGGTTTTTTACCCACCACTAACATGGAGTGTTCATGCACAATCATTTGAAACAGTTCGTTGCACAAAGGTCCAACCTTATACGTAGAAGGTAAGTATAGGTACAATAGATGTAGTAAGAGAAGTAGGGAAAGAACATGATTCTAAAGACTACAAGATAGTCGTGTTTAGTCAAGCTTGCTCATTGTCATTCGAGGGATTAGAAGAAGCAAAAAACACACCCTGAAAAGCATGATAAAAAAGAGGAGAGTTGCAAAATATTACATCAAAAAAGGGGGCCAATCCACTTCAAATTAGGGGGCAAAACACCATTTATGGAATACTTTGTAAGTATATATTTCGTTGTACATCTTTTCTCTACATTTTTTTTACATATCTATCTTGTGTGTCTCTCCTTCCTTTTTCGTACATCTTTCTCTACTTTTTTTTCTCACGTATCTATCTCATGTGTCTTACCATCTAATGTTTCATGTATATAAAGGCATGTGGCAAGCTGAGACTACACCCTTGACGAATATAAGTATGCATATGACCATGGTGCAAGCCGTGCAAGCCCTCTCATTGAGAGATTGAGCCATAGGGATGAATATTTCAATGGTATCTTCTTTGATGTATGAAATTATTAAACCTTTAACTCAAACTTTAAGTCATGCAAACATTCAGATTATCAAATAGGGCTTCTAAATATCACATGTGTCTTTGATGTGTAGATTTGTGAGGATGAACTTCACATAGCAGGGGAATCAACCTACAAGTAGCTTGATATGCCGAATGACTCTAGCAAGGATTCAAAGGATGGGGGAGAAAACTCTAACAAGGACTTAGACAAAGGAGAAGATGACTTCAACAATGAGTAGCAACTGCTCAATGGATCCTTTTTGGGTTTGGGTAGCGTGTAGCCATTGTGGTAGGTTGGGGCTACTTGAATAGTGATACTTTGCTTCAAGAGAAATTGTGACTTTACTTCAAGAAGAAAGGTACATTATTTTATACTTAGAGGAAGTTCATTAGTTTGAAAATTTCAGTGATACATATTTGAAATAGATATCCTTAATGTATCTAAAATAGATTTACTCAAATGTACAATATGAAACAAAGGTTTTACAATGTGTCCTTGAGCAGTCCTTGCACATGCGCATGTGCGCACACGCACACACACACACACAAAGGTAAATTTTTGCTGTTTTAGCCCCAATATGCCCTTTTTTGGGCAATTTGTTTGCATTGATATAACCATTGAAAACATGTCTATTTTTTCATTAGCAATAGAGTTTATATAAGCATCAATATATGAATGTATTGATGTTTATATAGATGGTAGTTATTGGTGCAAATGGTTGTAGTGAAGTCAAGGTAGGACCAAACATCGTGCTTTTTGAATGTGAATTTTTGCAATGTTGACAAAGATCATTGTTAAACATGGCAAATGAGCTTATTAAATTCATAAGATTTTGCTTGTTATTTTAAGGTTTCTTTATGTAATGATGTTGCTTGTATATTGGATATTTGCAAAAAAATTCAAGTCCATAAGGGACAGTGATTGAGTGCTTCACACAATTACGAAAAAATAGAGGAAGATGCAAGGAAAGAAATTTCTAAGCCTTAGGTTATGAAAGTGATTTTGATTTGGAAGCTTGCTTGTTGCAAGAAGAATGTGCATTGGAGGTTCTTGTAAGCATTTTTGAAAATAAGAAACACAAGCAATAGAGCTTGTTTAAGTTTTGATGAACCACGTTTATTTTCAAATTATCATTGGGAGTGACTTCGTACACGTGCATGCAAATTTTTCAAAAGTTATGACACATCATTCTAGTGACTTGGGTGTCTTGACAAATGGTTTAAATGTAGAAGTCATGGATGAGGGAGTGAGCCATGCTTCTGTGTGTGTGTGTGTGTGTGTGTGTGTGTACATTAAAAAGTCCCATCAATAATTGAGCGATACAATTAATTCCATCAATTGGATAAAATTTTAAAAAAAGAGAAAAATATACGGAAAAAATGTTTGAGACATACTAGAGTGCAAAATTTTCGATTAAAATTAAGAATTTTCAATAATATTGAGTTTGACAGACATAACATTGAAAAAAGATGTGGAATCCTCAGGCAATCCAAGTTCTGAGGTTGGGGTCCACTTGCCTACCACCATCCAAACAAACTAGGTGTTGGAACATCATAGTTACATTTGGGTAGACAAGTAATACCTATTTTCCTCGGCTTATTATCGCTTTACCTAGGAATATAGACAACCATATGGATTCTTAGATAATTGTATAAAAGAACTTAAATGTAATAACCATTATTACAACTCTACCTCTACGAGAATCTAAAGAAGTAAAATGTAATATAAATGATGTATCATTAGTTTTTTCAAGTATGTGAAAAGGTATATAGTGATAGTCTACAATACCAACTTACATGTAAGAGTATAATGACTAATGTATACTTTCCTCAATTTGACGGTCTACAAGATATAATGGTAGTAGTTACAAATCTTCTACTCTTGACAAACAATAATGATACAAGCACCTCATGTATAGGATTCAACAAAGCTAAGATATAAGGTAACTCAAAAACAACACTAAGATGTAAGGTAATTTGAAAGCAGGTTGTGATGATCAGGTAGAAATCAGGTAGAAATCAACACAGATTGGGCTCGTATATAAAAATGGATGATAGAGAAGAAAAATATAGCCAGGTACAGATTGTGAGCATTATGCATAAGTAAAGGAGATCACAAAAAAATGACATCTAAGCATAAGAAAATACCAAAAATGTTCACTTTAGGAGTTGTAGGGGTAGGGCATGCCTTCAAAAACATTACATTCATATTCTTTTCACATATTTACATTAACATTGACAACCAAAAGATTATATCATTAACAAGCATTTGAGAAGAGGTAGGATGTAGAGGATTGATTCTAGTTGGATTAAATCATATTGAGCGAAATATAGAATAACAAAGACACATGATGTGACAACGCAATGAGCATAAATAGATTGAGCCTGCATGGCTACTTCAAGTATCTAGATGAAAAGCTTACCAACGACAAAGAGAGGCAAAGGTATTTAGAATTGCCAAAATGTAACAAAGATACGATATCATAGAAAGAGCATAAAGTCCAAAGTTGGATCGTAATTTCCATGTTTGAAGTGGATGGAATGTAAGCCAAGAGCTATGAACATGTCGTAGCCAATGAGCTAGGGTTATCTTGGGACATGGCCACAAAATGAACTCTAATCAAAGGATTGTGACATCAAGTGGAGAAGAACCATCACATAAGAGCATACGTAACATACAAGAAAAGAATCATCTATGCAGCAAGAGACAACAAATTGGCTCAAGACCAACGTATAGAGTCCTAGAGGTGTTTCCAACATTGCTGGAGTGGGAGCCTCCAAATTAGTGTAGAGTATGAAGCCTACCTAACAACATTATCAAATGCTTCTATCTTTAAAGGGTAATCATTAAGCATTAACAATGCTTCTATCCATATTAGACATGCACTTTTGTGAAGTGGGATGTGGCTCTGGCCCATGCACTCCACAATTCTCCGACGCTTTTAGGAGAATGTTTATATATAGAGGATCTACCATATGTGTATGATACCTTACATAATCAGTCAACCACCATAGTGTGTGTGTGTGTGTGTGTGTGTGTGTGTGTGGTGTGTGTGTCTGTGTGTGTGTGTGTGTGTGTGTGTTTCCAACATTACTAGAGTGGGAGCCTCCAAATAAGTGTAGAGTATGAAGCCTACCTAACAACATTATCAAATGCTTCTATCTTTAGAGGGTAATCATTAAGCATTTACAATGCTTCTATCCATATTAGACATGCACTTTTGTGCAGTGGGATGTGGCTCTGGCCCATGCACTCCACAATTCTCTGACACTTTTAGGAGAATGTTTATATATAGAGGATCTACCATATGTGTATGATACCTTACATAATCAATCAACCACCATAAAGTAAGTGTGTGTGTGTGTGTGTGTGTGTGTGTGTGTATGTGTGTGTGTGTGTGTGTGTGTGTGTGTGTGTGTGTGTGTGTGTGTGTGTGTGTGTGTGTGTGTGTGTGTGTGTGTGTGTGTGTGTGTGTTGTGTGTATCTCACAAAAAAAAAAAAGTGTGTTGTGTGTGTGTTTCCTATTTTCAAGCCACAAGACTATAGTCCCAGTACCTTTTTCAGTCACATGCAAATTATAGCTCCTTCCTTGACAAAGCCACAAACATATCTACTCTTCAAAGAATGGCTAAGGGCTATCTTAATCTTAGCTCTCCTATGTCCACCTACCTTAAGGTGACAAATCCACTATTTAGTCACATACTCCCCACACAGTAAAACTTCTCTATATCAACAACCTTGATCCCACAAGAGCAAACCACACTCTAGTGAGACAAGCTCCTTAATGAACTTTGAACCAAGTACAACCACTACATCCATTCAAAGGATAGAAGTCCTCAAATCTAGACCATCAAGAACGCAAGTATTATACAAGCCAATAAGTTGGAAAACATACTCAAGTAAAAACGAATCCAAACTTCAAACAAATAATATGTGCCCTTTAGTACCAAAAGGATGACTCTTGAATTACCCCTTCATTTTTTTGCCTAATAATCTTAGAGGGGACCCAAACAAATTTTTACCAAACTGGTAACAAAATCAAGCTGTAGTCAAGATCAGTACTCACCAATCCTTTTCTAGACCAATTTTCCCAATCTTATAACACAAGTGTCCAAAAATCTCCTTTTATACCACTCCCATATACTATTAATTTCACAAAATTAATAGCATTTTCGTCAAAGGGTCACTATAAAAATCCAAGACCCCTCATAGAAACCAATTAGCCTAATCCTCAGTTCTTCAATTATTATTAAACTAGGAGAGGGTCCTAATAAGAACATCTAGCCCCCCATCTAGAGCACTCAAGCCATACCAATCCTCTTTTAGGTATGCTACCACAAATAACGAGTTACTACCCACCAAAAAATATGTTCGTCTCAATCATAGGGCAAAATGTGTGTAAAGTTTAAATCAATCTAGCCAAAGCTCCTGAAGTTGGCCAGATTACGTAGGTTAATAATTTGCCAACATCACCCAAAGTGTCTCTTTCCATACTCAAAAACTCATATATTGGAAAATAAATACCATTGAATAAAACAAGATCCAACCAAAAGACTCAAATAGCAAAGCATAGCCCAAGACCCAAAAGATAGGTCCACTCCTATCCAAAGGAAGACACCACCACTTGTCCTTCAATCAACACCTTCTGTTACCAGTATACCATGAATCATCATTATTTAGAGACTACAAGCAAATAACCATTAGAGTTCATGAAAGGCATAAGAAAAAAAAGTTTAAAGAAAGACTACCAACAAATTTTGCTTCTCTACATAGAATCCGAACAAATCTCCCATTATGCCATTACTTATCGCGCATGAACCAATGGGGGACCTAATGAATCACCATTCCAACATCTAATTTGATCCTCAACCCCTAATTTTAAAGCAAAACAAGGACCACTGTACATAGATAATGAATCCCCATTCCAACATCTCAACAAACTATATTCTGAGTACAAAAATTAGCTCTGCTCTTCCTCAAGGAAGGGCAAAAAATTTTGTCCTCGTTCATCCTATGCCATTATCCATGTAATTTGTCTCATTGTCAATTAGAGAAATCAAGCAAATACATACCCATTCTCGGAGAGCCACATGTAACATACTGCTAAAAGTAAAACTGCTAGCAAAGTTTACTCCTTTATACAAAGTACAATTTCTTCTCCCATCGCATCTTATACTCCAAAAGTAAATTAAAAAATTTAAAAGCTAGAAATATTGAAAGTGCTAGCCTTCTAAAAAAACAAAAATCTAACCATCCATTATGCAAATTGGTCAAAGAAGTGTAGGGGGATTAGGCGGGGTTGAGGGAGAGTGGGAAGGGAGAGGGGTGGTCGGCTAGCTAGAGATCAAGGGAGAGATAGAGTCACGGAGTTAGTGGAATTAGAGTAGAGCACACAGTTAGTGTAATTAGAGTAGAGCAATTAGTGTAATTATAGTAGAGAGTCGCAGAGTTAGTGCAATTAGAGTAGAGCACATAGTTTGAGAGAGAGTGTAGTGAGAGTAGTTAGGGGGTGTTAGTTAGGGACAGAAGTCAAGTTAGTTTGGAAGTGCAGTTAGGGGGAGGTTATGGAGAGAAATTTAGGGAGTGTTATAAGTGTTAGCGTAGTGAATTAAGAGAGCAAAAGAGAGTGGTTATAGGGAGAGAAAAATAGAGAGGGGTGTTTAGAGAAAATAAATAATGAGGGGGTTATTTTAAATAAAATAAATTGAGAGAGGGGGGTTAGAAAGAGAGAGAAGGCAAGTTGGAAAGTGAGAGAGAGGGTGTTGGAAAGAGAGAGAGAGGATAAGTAGGGGGAATAAAAAAGGGAGGGGGGGTTGTAGAGTAGAGAGAGATAACTAGAGAGAGAGGGGGAAGTTAAAGTAGAGAGAGGGGGGAGGTAAGAGAGAGGGTTAGGTAGAGAGAGAGGTGGTAGGTGATTAGGACGAGTGTCCCCCATGAGGAAAAACGTAATTTTGTGAAAGCGAAAGGGGGGAAGAGGATTTTGTGTGCGTGCATGTGTGTGTGTGTGGGGGGGGGGGATAAGTAGGGCATGCTTTACAAAATATTTTTGAACATTCTAAAGTGACTTTGAAAAAATAAAAATCTGACAGAGCAAAGTATGTGTATGAAGCACACTGAAGGTGTAGCGGAAGTATACGTGTTACTAGTACACTTCGCTCTCTTAATTTGTAATTCATAAAGGTAAATCTTGGTCTAGTGAAGATATCTATGGCTTAATTTTTAGTTAATATGAAAAAGTTATATTCCTCCACTAAAAAGTTTTTCTCCTTTGAATTGATGATGGAGGTTAAAATGATTTGTTTTGGCATGAGAATTGGATTCTTTGTCAATTATATATTGCCCATACTACTGAACAAAACGTTGTTGTATCTCATGGAAGAATATGCATTTTAAAAGAAGCCTTTTGAACCATGTTGCTTTACATGCAAGATTTCGTGATCCTCTATGTATTGCTTCTATTGATTATATATTCACAATTAGAAGCTTTTTACTCTGCTATGACATGGAGATTGAACCAAGACTAAGTGAATAAATGTTTCTACATCCTTTGTTAGTAAATGCTAATAGCATAATCATCATTCGTATAAGGATAGATGTTGAAATCTAATGATTTTCCATATTTAAGGTCACAATCCCATGTGCATTTGAGATATCTAAGTACACTTTTGGTTACACGAACATGATTCCTTTTAGGGTTCTAAACATAAATATGAGAAGACCAATCAATTTAAAAAATATATAGCCTAGTGATTGTGCTAACAATTGGCAGCTCTTTATATTATTATCAAAATATTTGTCAAAGTTAACAACTTGATGGTGGATCCTATGAGAGTTGTGATTGCAGTTAAAACTACTCCAAAGCTTGTTAGGTGTACCTTCCTTGTTTCATCATATAACCTTTTCATTCCTCCATATTTGTATTATAAGAAAATCAAGGAGATCGCCTTGCTTTCCTATTATTGGACCATATATACTTAAGTGTAATTAAAAGTATCATTCAAATTTCAAATTTCAACTTTCACATTTATAAGGTGGAAAGGCCAATATAAGTTAGAAGCTAGAGCAAATAATAGTTCTACAAGTTATTATCTTGTCATTTGGAGGAGAGGTTTCTTCATAATCTACTCTATATTCCTTGGAATTACCCTTGGCAACTCGCCTTACTTTGTACTTATTAAGACGAGTCTTAATGAGTTTTATACTTTCAAACATAGAGTTCTATTCTTCTAAAATATTTTTTAGTATAAGCTCTTCCATTTTTAACATTGACAATAAATGCAAAATTATTATCCATCAATCCAATTCCTTTCTCTAACAAGAACACTTTATTACTTATGCAATCGGTCTCTAAAGTTATTTACTTACTATAGTCTTTGCAATATCCATAATCTCCTATCATTTTTTCTTTCCACTTATGTTGTCACAGTGAACTTTAACACTTTTGAAGTAGATGGCAAAAGTGATTAAGACAAGTACAATTATTTGCTAATCAAATCAGAAAAAGTCTCATCGGTGGCAACCTTTTTGTTAGCAATTAAGCTTCTCTTGGCTAGACCATAAGGTGACATGCCTTGAATACTTCAATGTCTTCTCTTACTAGCACATTTCAGATAGTGCGAAAACTTCTCGAATGATCGGTTGAGGGTTTGTCACCAACAATGATTCTTCCCTTCTAATAATTTGTAAAATAGTAGTAGGAATCCTGTTCATCGTAAATATAAGGCTATTATACATACTCCAGCCCCATACGGTCTTGGAACCTTGTTTTTGTTAGCACTGCCCCTATCCCTAGGGGGCAGGCTATAGCATTGAGACGAATTCCCGTCTAAAGCGGGATAACCATGTCCTCATAAAGAAAGTTGTAATTTCTGCACTCTTCTTCATTGGATCCCTTCTTAATTCTTTTCAGCCCTCTCCTCACCCCTTGTCTCCCTCTCCTCTTCCTTCTTGCCCCTTGTCTCCCTCTCCCTTCGCGCCCGTCACCTTGTGCCTCTTGTTTAGCACGCATCTATTAAATTTTGCAATGACTGTGTTCTTTCTCTAAGAAACTCCATTCTGTTTCAAAGCACATTGAGCTCATGATGCTTGCAAAATGCATTGAACACACATTTGATGTGTTCTTCCTCCGAACAAAGAAAGTGAACCAAACCGTCGTATTTATGCAGAAACTGTGATGATGCAGCTTTGGATTCATAGGCATTGAAAGAAGCAAATAATTATATCAAATGTTTTTATTGTTCGAAAGCTGTCCACATTATTGCCATTTCCGTAATTCCTGGACATCTAAGACTCCCTGTGGCTCCATTAAGCATCCAAAGAATTGTATTCTGACTTCCAACTGGGCACGAGTCATTTTAATACCTGTCAAGGAAAAGAATTGAACTTTCCCATCGATGTTAACCTGCAAACATGTGATCAACTCGCATTTCTGTGTTAAGGCAAATAATAATGATCAGCGCTAAAATGTGGTTAGCATCCATATTGCGTTTGGCTTCATTCATAAACATTGATAGCATGTTATTGAGCACTAAGCTTCTGTTTGGCGATTCATCTCTTGGTACCCATCAACATTACCTTAAAGCGGTATTCAAGAAATGATGTTCTTTCCACATGTAGTTTCTTTGCTAGCTTACAGCTCCCAGCTCTGCCTTCTGCCGTTTATCCTTCCCAGTATTTCGTTGCTCCGTTCCGTCCTTTGCCAGTCTTTCTAGTAGTTCAAGATAATCAATAACCAATGGATCTGTCCATGGAGCACCAAAGGGAGCATCGTCACCTGCAACCCAGCCTAGGTGACCTCCACTAGGAGTCACTACAAGCAAGCAGTGCGGGTTTGCCTGCAATTACATGCAATACTACAGATTTAGAAACTGAACAGATGGTCAATAAAAAAACAAGACATCAAGGGAGCAGCAAAAGCCTTGGAGAAAGAGGAAATTTGGACTTCAAACCTTAATTTCAGCACGAGGTATTCCACGAGAGGGTGCTATTGGATCATCATCTGCCTGAAGCCAGTAGGAAAACTGAGCTTCAACAAACAGATACTGTGAAAAAACGTCGGGAAAAAAATAGATACGGTGAAAAAAGAAAAGTAAATCCTTTCTGGTCAGATGGGTATCTCCTGCCAGAGTCACATGGAAAGCTGGAAAAGAATCAGCACACCTGAATGCAGAGGAGGGGAATTTTGACATCCTTGATGGAACGATAGCTACTAGCATCTTCATAATAATCGTCGACAGATTTATACCCGAATGACACTGCATAATAGCATACTAAGTTGAGCAGCCGGTGGTTAAACCATTAGCTTAAAGCATTAAAAAAATAAAATCAAAGAAATGAGAGAAGTTTTGCCTCTCGTAAGTCCATCGTCAAAATCCCGTACAGTTTTTGCAGCAGCAGCCTTTGATATATTATAGTCTCCTCCAATGCACCGAAAAAGGGAAGCATGACTAAATCCAGCAACCATCAGAAACCTGTTAGTCCTCTTAAAATGCCTTCAGTTTCAGTTTCTATTATCCCATCTTAATACGTAGGGGAGATAAAATTGGAATAATCACAAATTAAGTTTATACTTAATACTTCTGTAACTTGGGAGGTTTTGACTACACTGAAAATTCAAACTGCAAAAATGACAATGCTCCCAACTCTCCGTACAGACGCCCACCCACTCCAGTGGACATGAGTTGGGAGATTATTGCTTGGAGATCCAAATGAACAGGGGTTATAGATGGCACCCCGATCCACCCAACTCACACCATGGCCTGCATCCGGACAGATTCTACACTCTGATGGCCATAAGTCTAAGATGCAGGGGATTTTGAGATCAACCTCAGCCAGGAGGACATTTTCATAGAGTG
Organism: Dipteris shenzhenensis; assembly: GCF_047967505.1. Classification (NCBI taxonomy): domain Eukaryota; kingdom Viridiplantae; phylum Streptophyta; class Polypodiopsida; order Gleicheniales; family Dipteridaceae; genus Dipteris; species Dipteris shenzhenensis. The sequence goes on from NC_141626.1 coordinate 3,263,685, forward strand.
AAGAGACAATCCCTTCTTCTCTGAGAGTCTCTCTATGGTCTGACGTGGCATCTTTAGCCACAAATCCTGGTTTCTTTCAGGATTTGCTTATGCGTGGATATTTGTGAGTGGTCCTTCACCACTGTTTTCTCAGGCTATACACTCATTGTTTGTGCCTTGAGTGCTTTGCTCTTGGTTGTTTCTTCTAATTAATAGGAGACGAGTTGGGAGATTATTGCTTGTATCACTGCCTCGAACATATGGAGATCCAGTTGTACAGGGGCTGTAGATGGCACCCTGATCCACCCAACTCACACCATGGCCTGCATCCGTACAGATATTGTACACACTCTGATAGCCATCTAGTCTAAGATGCAGGGGATTTCAAGATCAACCTTGGCCGGGAGGACACTTTTTCATAGTGGAGAGACAGTCCCGTCTTCTCCGAAAGTCTCTCCCTGGACTGACATGGCATCTTTAGCCACGAAGTCCTGAATTCTTTCAGGGTTTGCTTATGCTTAGATATCGTGAGTGGCACTTCACCAATGTTTTCTCATGCTATGCATGCACTATTTGCATCTTGATTTCTTTGCTCTTGGCTGTTTCTTCTTACCTTAGAACATTTGGAGATCCAAATGTACAGGGGCTATAGATGTCACCCCAATCCACCCAACTCACACCATGGCCTGCATTCTGACAGATATTGTACACACTCTGATGGCCATTAGTCTAAGATGTAGGGGGTTTCGAGATCAACCTCGGCCAGGAGGACATTTTTCATAGACAGACCCTTCTTCTCCGAAAGTCTCTCTCTGGACTGGAGTGGCATCTTTAGCCACAAATCCTGGTTTCTTTCAGGATTTGCTTATGCTTAAATATTGTGAATGGCACTTCAATGTTTTCTCATGCTATGCATAGAGTATTTTCGCCTTGAGTGCTTTGCTCTTGGCTGTTTCTTCTTACCTTATAGGAATCTTTTCATGCAAAAAAAAAACCGGAAAAATGTGTCACCAAACCTTACTTCTTGAAGATCCTCCGGAGTGCCTTTGCAAGACTTCTATTATAAACCTTGTTAAATCCCTTGTGGAAGTCCTCATCTGCAATGACAAGATTGAATGGATTGCAAAGTGATACTGCTCCACTTAGGGGACAAGTGTCACCCTCCTGCATCAAAAATTCCAACAAACTGTAAGCATAAACTAGACCTAATGCTGTATTGCCAATTGGCTAAAACACATACTCAATAAATAATTTCAAGATAGAATATATTAACTGAGTTTTATTGGAACAGAAAGCAGCAAACACACTTCTTTTTTTTTTGGTGAAATCTTTGAGTGCTTTATATTACAAGATAGCTAGCCAGAAAAAACTGGGAAGCAGAAATAGTACATCAAGCAAAAATGTCCATGTAGGACAAATATACATCCTGATCTATGCAATGAGTTTGCAAACAATCGAAGAGCGATTGCTGCAAGGAACGACAGAAAAAGACAAAAGTAGAAAAAACTGGATCGCCAAAGACACTGTGATTCCTAGCTTTCCAGAGAGTCCACAGTGCCCAGTAGCGAACCCAGGTAAAGAACAAATCAAAATCTGGCCGTGAAAGCAGCAAACACACACACCCTTTTTTTTTTTAAAGTGAAATCTTTTATTTCTCTGTGGGAAACCTCAAAACGAGGTGAAAACCCACCAATAAGTACAAAGATAAAATTTACAAGCAAACACACAAACAAACACACAGGTGCTAGATACTAAAAGAATGATCAAAAAGCTAAAAGCATCTAAACAGGAAACAAAGATGAACCAAATTGAATGCTGCAATTTTGTCTACTAGAACACATCATGATCTTATGGGACAGCTACATTTAACAGTACAATGACCAAAATCAGCTTTTAAAAAAGGCTGTTTTTCGAACTAAGGCTTGTTTTTGCAGATTATTATCGCATAGAGAAGCGAAGAATCGGTTCATTAAAACCTATACTCGTAATTCAGAAATTTGATGTAGCACCCTCTGTCTTTGGTTGGATGCTTAAAGAGATTGTGGAGTTCCTTGGTATCACTTCCTTTGTACTGCCTATCTTACAAGTCCTGGCTTCTCTTGACCCCTTCAGATGTCCAGATGTCCTTAAACATCTGGATCCGCATCTTATGTTCACCAGCTCCAACCCTTCGTTTGCTTGCAAGCTGTCCTTCAAAATAGATATAACCATAGTTATTTCCAAAGTTTGGATGGATCAGATGTATGGTTGATTTTTTTTTTTTGCGCAAAAAGTAGTGCTAGTTATATTACTTGAAAGCGAGAGTACAAGAAGGCCTAAAGGCCAGCGGGCTGCAATCACAAAATGGATTCAGCCCGAGGAGTCAAAATGCTAAATACAAGCCTCTCAGGGCATAATCATCGGAGAGTGGACAAACAGCCACGGTGGAGGGGCGTAATGCCACTGAAGACTCTGAGTAGAGTGCTGGAAGAACAACTCCCAGTGGTCCCAGTCGCGAAGGAAGCGTCGTCTCTTTTCCTTCCCTGCCCGGGACTCACCCTGAATCTGATCCCACTGACCCTTGAGCGTGTGAACGATCGTGCTCCAAATGTCTGCTAGGGTTTGGGTAGCAGAAGGAGTCTGAGCTCCTACAGTCTGCGCGCATCTGGAAGTCCAGATATGCCAGCCTGCAATGCTCCCTATGATCTCCCAAACTGGGTGCCAAGGCATTGCTCCTGCATTTGTCTCTGTCAGATGCCAAGGGAAGCTGTCCATGTATGCCTAGGTGGCCTGCGTGATGAAAAAGACGGGATCCTGTCTAGAGAACTCATAAGCCAAGTGGTGTCCCGTCTCAGTGCTGCACCAGCAAACGGCTCCCCAAGTGATCGGTCCTAGCTAGGGTGTAGCCCTCGCTAAGATCCCCATGACTCCCTTCCAAACTGTCTACGCATGCGAGCAGCTCCAAAGGCAGTGCTTCAGGGACGACTCCTCCTGAAAACACATCTGGCAATGCCCCTCCTGCCCCATCTGCCTCAACCAGCTGCCAACTGGTAGCCACTTGTGTGCCACCATCCAAAGGAAGTAGGAGATCTTCCTCGGCCGCCAGCTAGCCCAAAGAGTCTTCCAGAAAGTGCGAAGAAAGACCAAAGATATCCCCTGGGCATACCACCTATGTGCCTGTGTGGGTAGCCCGCGTTGGAGAGCCCCAAGAGCACGCCTACCCATGCGCGCACTGAAAGAAAAGAAGGGGTTGGGGTTCTCTGAGGTCTCTGATGGTGGCCAGCGCCACTCTCCTGGGTCCCACTCCACCTCTGTCCAGGAACGACCCTCCCATATCCAGAGTCTCCAATCCTAGTCCTGCATAATCAAGGGGTCTATATGCCACGTCTTCCCTTGCAACCCTATAATCTGAAGGCGCAGCCAGCGAAGCTGGGGGTCGATCACGGCCTCTCTGCTCTGTAGGCGGCTATCATCAGTGAAGGAGAAGAAGTGTACCAAGGAGTCCGAGAAAAGGCCTACAACCACCAAAGGAATGCCTCGTGGAGTGAACTGTCCTAGCCACCTCTCATCTCTCGGGAGAAGCTGTCCGGTGACTATGGGCATCCTCCAACCTGTAGGAATGGCAGCATCAATCTCCGCTCGCCGAGCCTGGATCCCACGTGCCATACCTACTGCTGCTGCCAGCTCGCCTGGGCTCAGCTGGCTGTAGACGTCCCTCCAAACCCGGAGCGAGCGTGCGAGCCCACGCGCCCAGAGCGCCCAAGGGATATGGGATCTCTCTCCAAGCTGGCGACCTATAACATCTGTCACCTGGCTGCTCCAAATCAGGGGTTGTCTGTCTATCTCCTCTCGGCAGCTAGGGGGAACCTGGGAGAGGCTGTGTCGCAACTTTCTCCACACGGAGATGAGGCTACGGAGGAAGGGGGAACGGGGCTAAGTCAAAGGAGCAGAGGTGAAGATCCATCGGATAGAAGGCTGCCAAACACCCCCTCTCTGGGGAGTACATGCGCTGAGACCATGCTGTAGCAAGTGCTTGACTCTGCAGTTCTGGAGCTATGATGCCGAGGCCGCCCTCTGTCTGGAGGAGAATGACCGTCTGCCTCTCCAGAAGTCTGCCTCCCTCCCTCTTGTAACCCCAAGAGAAGTCCAGACTCCCTGACCATCTACGAAAGGAAGGCTCCCTCCAGCTGTCCCGACCTCCCACTGCGAAGAGGAAGGAGTCCCAATCTACCTGCTCTGCCTGAGCTATACCGAGGAACTCTGGGCCCCGTCCCTGCTAATCCTCTAGGGTCTCAAGGTTGTTGAAGTCCCCTCCTACAATACAAGAGTCCATCTCTGGCAACAAGTCTCTCAAGGACCTCCAAAAAACGGCTCTCCGTCTGAGATCGGTCGGGGCATAGATATTGAGGATGCCAATACGTGATCCCTCAATATGCAAGCCCACCCAAAGCGCACGTCCTGGGATCAAAGTGCCAAAACCACACACATGATGAACTAGAGAAGCGTCAATGGAGGTACAGACACCCCCGCTCCTCCCCTGCTCGCCAATCGAAGGTTCCAAGTAGGTGTGGGAGCGTCCTGTGAGGACCTTCCCACAATTACTGGTCTGAGAAGCCAAAAGCTTGTGTTCCTGTAGTAGGAGCACATCTACCCTTCCCACCAAGGCTGGATGGAGCTCCTATATGAGCACCATCTTCCTGGGGCCACGGGTTCCTGATGAGTGGAACTCGTTGACGTTCCAAGAGATAATGCGTATACTCATGAGGAGGGAAGGTGGGCCACAAACAGCTGTCTGCTTGTGGTCGATGTCGAAGTGGTCGGAGGATGTCCTGTGTGGAGACGAAGGCGCTTCTGTGAAGGCTTCGAAGGAGAGGCCGGATCATCGGACCCATCCTCTAAAACCTTCAGCAGAGGGGAGAGGCCCTTCGTCCCGTGGTGGTAAGCTCTCTCTAACTAGCTCGACGCCTCTGCCAGGGAAATACTGTAGAAGCCCGCTACCTCTGAGGTCCTCCACGGGTGGAGCCCTTCCGCGTAGGCCCGCTCCAGAGGTGGCCTAATAATGACTAGGAGTCGGAAGCGTTTGGCGCTGTGGCGCCATCGCAGACGAACATCACCCTCCTACCACTGCTGCTGAAGAGGCTCTGCTGCTTTGCTACCGATCCAGTCCTGCACCTGCTCCTGTGACTGATCTTGTATCGTCTCCCAAACATTTTCATTCGTCCATTGCTCATTCCCTTCACTGGAGATAGTGAAGGAATAGCTAGGACCATCGTGAGGGGCAAGGACGGACACCTTACCCTCCGCCCCCTTGCGGAGGAAGAAGATGCTGATGTCTAGGCATGCAGGGAAGGAGCCAATACCCGCTGCATCCAAATAATCCCAAGGACCTGCTCGATAAAACTCCAATGGAAGAGCTCTAGGAGCAACCCTTGGGCGTGGGGACGAAGATGAGGAGTCTGAACCAGAGAGAGGGGTGCTGGCCACCTACGGGGAAGGGCTCTCCCCTCCGCCGGGCCAGGAGGGATAGGCGCAGGTGAGGTCTGTGCTGGCTTCGGGGCTGCAGGTGGCTCAGGCGGAGGGGGGGGTTCCCTCTGGATCATGCTCGAGGAAGAGAGTGGAGAGGAAACCACCGGTGCGGAGGGGGATCCTGGAGGGGGTGGGGGTCGGAGAATCGAGAAGGAGGGGGGAGGAGGGCATAGTGAAGGATGAGGGGGAGGCTGGCTGATCTTCTCCTTTCCCTTCTCCTTCCCCTTACCGGGCTGTTGATTAGTAGGGACCACCGGAGGAAGATCTTGCTGTAGCTGGGCAGGTTTTTTGGGTCCTGCTTTGTTTCCCTTCCGTTTTCTTTTGACCTCCGTCCATCCTTCCCCTTCGAGAGGGGATGTCGCTGACTGGTGGGGAGGATCCTGAGTTGCCTGAACGGGGGTCTTCTGAGCGCGCCTGGTGCCCAAAGCCATGGCATCTCAGTCACTGATTTGGGCGACCAGTGACCAGAATGCGTTGCGTCACCACACCTGTGTCTGTCACGATCTCGAACTCCGAGGGGATGCTCTGTGGATCGAGGACAGCCACTTTGACAAGTGGTATCCCTTGGGCTGCCGCCGCATCAACATAGGTGTCCTGCATAGGCCAACCAAAGTGCGCCCCCAGGTCCTTGATGATCGGGCGAAGCTCGGTTGCGAGACCTGGGAAGATAAGGGTAACTGGATGGCAAGGAATGCGAAAGCGGGCATCGAAGTCTGCTACACTGAAACCCCTGTACCATGGGACCATGAGGGATCTTCCCACCCACAGAAGTAGGGGATCGCCTGACCATATCGCTCGCAGCCTGTGCTGAGGAGAGCTTGAGCCAGAAGATGCCACGTCCCATGAGTGCAACCTCCTCGAGGTGACTGTCCTCGAGGTAGAGGGTGGACTGCAACCAGTTCCTGATGTCTGCTCGTGAAGGGGAGTAGCCAATGACTCTCCCATACACGGATGTCTGGGAGAAGTCCGTGGCGGCCTGCTTCACCAAGGAGACCTGGTGCTCTGTCAATGGAATGAGATGGCTGAAAACATATAGCTGTGTCATAAAATCATATTCATGACTTCAACTGGGATACTTAGAACATACTACCCGCAAGTGGGTCTTGTCCTTAAATCTGAGATCTCCAACGTACTTCTTCTCTCCTGTATGAGAATTCTTCAAGCTATGCTTGATCATATTAACTGGGAGCTTTGGAGCTAATTGAGAGACTATTTTTTCCACTTGATAAAACCACGGATCATATAAGGTCCAACTGTGTATTTCTCAATATCCATAAAAAATATCCATACTATGAGTCCATTATCTGGACCAAATAAAAGAAACTGGTTCCTTAATATGCTTGGAATAGTATAATCCAGAACTGAGATAATATAACTTAGAACTGAAATATTTGTTCAATAATGACCACATGAAATTCTGCCATAAAGGATCTAATACTTGATCTTCTCACCCTCCATAAGAACATTACTTCAAACAGGGTCTGATCTTGAATCTGTCATGAATCTAACTCTTGACACTTCTCCTCTTTGGCATAGGCTGCTCAAACCGATAAACTGATCACTGAATACAATAACTTTGAAATTCTTTTGTCTTGGAACTATGTACACTACAAAAGTAGTGCTTTGACCAAACAAGTTATCCATAACCTTCACCACATAGGTGATCACATAGGTCGCAAAAAACTGGTTCCATAATAGAGACTCTATAACCCATATATAATAACTTGGAATCCTCCAAGACTGAAATAATATAACTAGTCACGCTCCGTAAGTTGCTTGCAGATCTTGACATTAGCTAGTGATCTTCTACTATTATCTACGTTGACAACCAAAGTGCTTTAGCTATTGCGCGTAATCCTGTGTTTCATGCACATAAGAAGCGCATCGAGGGTCCACTATCACTATGTTCGAGAGCGACTGTCAACTGGAGATATACAGTTGTCCTACATTCCCACGGAGGATAACTTAGCAAATCTTTTCACGAAGGCTCTATCACGACCCAAGTTTGAGGCTTTTCGTCATGCCTTACACTTGGCACTTATTACGTGATGTTGATCTTTTCAACATTTTCTCACATACACATGGTGGCATTTAGATAATGTCATTTTATTTCGACGATTCCCGAGCTTGAAAAGAGCTTTCGACTTTTGAAAAGGGTGACATTATCTACTATCTGAGAAGATGTACCATTAAACGGCACTTCGCTAATTCCTATGATGACTCGCCTAGGATGATTCTGAATTTGGGTGACGGCTCAGCCATCATAGCCAATTTGAAGAGGGATTGCTAGAGAGTAATCCAAAGAAGCTTGTCAGAGAGTGCTACTCCCTTCGGATAGTGGCATGTCATATGAGAATCTATGCGGGACTTATGGAGTCGGGCTCCTTCTATATGGGAGGCCAGCCTAAACTATGAAAAGTGTTGTGGGAGAGCAACGAAAGACTTGCGTTGCTGGACAAAGCAATTGAGTAGTGCACCCATTTTATAGATATGAAAATGTATGCTCTCGTCTTAAGATACGTGAGAAATATTGACTGAATTGTAGACAAAGAGGAATCATGGTAATCCATTTATGCTCTCGTCTTAAGATACGTGAGAAACATTGACTGAACCGTGGACGAAGAGGAATCATGGTAATCCATTTCAATTCAAAGCACAAGCTGAAGCAGGGATAATGAATGGAATATGGGACATGATGTTACAAAATTCATGAATTCATCTATTCAATCCAAGTGTCTGATTCATTGTAATCCAATTCCTTGCAAGGAGCAAAAAGGAAATTTACTGATCATACATTCGCAACAACCAATTTAACTTCATCTGATCTGGATGAATTGGCAATGCTATTAATAAGTAATTCGTATAGATTTCTTGATTCTATTTTGGATCTAAGTCGACTATTGACGGCATTGAACTCATCTCCTTGTGAAACAAGAGATACATTGGAATCTTCATGTGTGGGCCATGGAAATTACTTGGAAAGGACCTTAATAATCCCTAAGCTATCGGTTGATTGGTGACCTCAACCCTGTCTCAAAAATTCGAGTGTGGATCAAGTTGTTTTGAGTGATCAATTGGGAAGACAACACACTCAAGGAATGATTCTATTGGGCATCAATTCTTTCAAAATGATTCACACATTGGCTACTTTTTTGAATCAAAAATCTGACTCACTATGCAGCAGGTGCTAATACGCATCTCGGGACAGGGAAGGGGCGCTCGATCATGACCAACATCAACCATGACAAAGATTGTTATGTGTTCGAGTTGGAGTGTAATATGACCTTGGCCAGCTTGGTAGACGCTAGACAAAAAATGCATTTAAAGATAAAGGCATGTTTTGATGAAATATTATATTCATAAGTTTCGGTCAAGGGCTTACTAGTCAAGTTTGTTGATGTGGGGTTTTAAGACGACTAGATGGCTCAATAGACTAGTGTGCAAAAATCTACCCTTCTACTGTTGCATGAAAAAGAATGGCATCATCTTCTATGACTTGGGGAAATTGTCTCACCTATGCAGGTTGTCTGCCATCTTGGTTATCCTCTGGGGTGGATGGTCACTCACATTGGGTGCTCCCTAAGCTGAAAAAGAAAATGGAATATTGAAGTTAGCCACTTTACCACTACATGTTCGATTCCGCATAGTCCAACTGATTTTGGTTGCATATATACAGTTCTTTTCGCCTTTGATGATGTTTTACAAGCAAGATATTACATGAATCGTATCTAACTATGGAGACCTTCTGGCGGTCAAAGCATGGGCATAAAGGCCTTAAGTTACTTTCCATAGAGCGCCTCTATCCTTAATATTCACATAAACATTCTGGCTCATAAAGGGAAAATGATGCTTGAGTTTATGCAAGGTGATCAGCCCTAGCTGTCATGATGCATCACTTAATTTCACACTTAGTTGGAAGTTTTCTATTAGTGCTTTTAGTCTTGAGTAGTAGCTGTCCCACTCTGGGACAGCTATGAATATACATACTTCTTAATGAAAAGTTTCTTTTGCAAAAAAAAACAAGAAGAGTGTGTGTGTGTACATTGCATTATTGTCCTATATGGCACACTATTACTCATATGCTTCAACAGCCAATACCACCACTAGAGCTTGAAGACCGGCTTCAAGATTGGACTCTTCATTCACCAGGGTCCAGGATTGTCATGCCGTACTTTGAGGTTGTCTCACATTACAGTATTTTCTTTGTATAAAGTTCTTTTGCCCTCACCCTGGGTTTCACATAGGGCAAATCAGCTTTGGCAATGAATTGTCCTGCAAAATGGTGGCGAAAGAGATTGCAGCAGATTTGGAATTCTAAATTTCCACTTCGCCAACAAGTTTTTTTGTGGCGACTTTTGCTGGGGGTTCTTCCATCTGGGCAGCTTTTGGCACGCATATTGCTCCGGCTGTTCTTGAGTCTCCTTGGGCAGCATTTGGGAACTACATTTCCCAATGCTACCTTTGGGAAGTTTTTCTGGATTCACCCATCCAAACTGGAGTTTGATCTTTCTTTCACTTGGGTTCGATACTGAGCACTCTGGACTCTATGGAACGACAAAAATCATAGAGTCTTTTGTGATCCTACTTTTGCCTCTTTCAGGCGCTCCTTGCAGCAATCTCTCTTTGATTGTCTGCAAACTAATTACATAGACTCTGATGTATACTTGTCATATAGTGAGATCGTCTACTGATGTACTTTGGCACATCGCATTTTGGGATACTTACTCTGTAATATAAAGTCTCAAAAGTTTTCACCCCCCCCCCAAAAAAAAAGTGTGTGTGTGTGTGTACATTCATAGTTGTTCCTCTTTGGACAGCTTTTTTTTTGTTTGATGAAGACTATTTATATTTTTATTACAAAGAGTAGTCCCCAGATAGAATGCATGCAACTACAGCATCAAAAGATAGCATTGTAGGACAAGTTCATGGGATAATCCAGATGACAAGCATGTTGACAATCAAAGAACGATTGCCACAGAGAAGTCCAGAAGAAAAGTACTTGGCTAGAGATGAATCACCAAATACTCTATGTTTCTATCTTTTCGTAAAGTCCAAAGTGTCCAATAACAAACCCAAGTGCAAAAAAGATCATATCCCTACCTAATAGGCTGAGAGTTGGAAATGCTCGCCAAAGCAAGCACTAGGAAACCGTACCCGTAGAAGTTGCTGTAGTAAATGTAAAAATCGCATGTCTTAGGGCAATGCAAAATAGAGGTAAGTCATGGTCCCTCAGAGCCAGACTTCTATAACAAGTAGCCGGAGCAATATGTCGATGTGCCAAGATTTGTCCAAATGGGTTGCCATAAGAACACTTGTTGGCAAAGAAGACGTTTGCAATTCTATAGTTGCTACAATCTTTTCTGCCAGCACTTTGCATTATAAGTCATAGACAAAAATGATTTGCACGATCTGAAATCCAAGGGGGAGGCAAGCAAGCCCTTATACGACTTGGCAACCATGACATCAGCCAATTCTGAGCAAAGGATGCAATCTTTAAGGCAGAACGTGAGCTCGAAAATGGGCAATAGCAGAAAGCCTTGGAGCATCTGAGAAAGTGTATGCCAAAGAGATCGATAGTGCAGTCCCGTAATAGTGCCATCAATAAAATACAATTTCTTTTGACCTTTGTGATTTTTCTTGACATAAGCAGGAAGGCGGAAACGTTGAATCACTGGGTCAAAAACCTGTAGCAACATAGAATGCATACACACATCTACACATGCACACACACACACACACACACACAGAGACATGTAAGCATGGGTATCTCTGTGTAATGGAAAAATGCACATGCAATCTCTATCATGTATACCATGTAAAATCACAATCATTTAAACAGTGCTGAAAATAGAGAAAGCTTTGATGAAGCACCTGCCCTATGTACCGAACTAGAATATTGCCACCCAGAGACCAACCAGCTGCATAAATTCGAGAATCTGGAAATAGAGTTCCTACATGCTTAACTACCTGACGAAGATCCTCCGTGAATGAGGCAGAATAAAACTGCATAATAAACGCAGAGGTATTAGCTTAATATACCTTGAGAGCAATAATATGTAAAACAAAAACTGCAGATCAAAGATAAGATATGACAGCATTATTACTTTAGGCATACATAAGGGCCCTTTGCCTTTAAATCGCCACTGTGAAACTTGCTCCAACTCTGTCTAAAAGGATGGTAAGAATGTGAAAGACCAGCAAACACGAAGTGTGAGGGAGAGAGAGGATAAAGGAAGGAGAAGACCACGAGATACTGTAGACTAGTTCACATTCCACACATCCAGAATGTGTGGATCCTTTTATGTACAACCCACTAAGGTTGACTAGCCCATTAACCCATAACTCATATGGTTACAAAGGCTATATTATGCACATGTCCAAATAAGCATTGTATTTGTAACACTCCCACTCCAGTAGCCCCAGTGCAGATCTGTAAGTATTGAAACTTATCTTTGCCTAAAGCCTTTGTAAAAATATCTGCAGTCTAGTCTTCCAATCTCACAAATAATAGATCATTTGCCTCCTAATCTCACAAATAATAGATCATTTGCCTCCTCTTCAATCTTTACCGGAACAACATGATGATGTGTCTCAACATATACCTTTGTAGGACTAGAATATAGCCAATCATACAAAATCACATTTTTGTTGTTCTAAAGTCCAAAATTCCACAATGAAAATAAAAGATAAAATGAAAGAGAAGAAAAATGAGCTAGCAAAAGTTTTTGAAAAACAAAAGGTAGACATACCTAGCAAGCAAAGCAATGCTTATGTCATCATCAATGACCAAGCATAAGCAGCTATACTGGGTTTCTAAAGACCAACAGAGTCTGTTGGGCAAACCCAGTGCTTACTAAAATTCGCCAATTAAACAAAAGGGAAAGATAACAAGAAATAAAAAAGAAAGAAAGAAGGTGACTAAGCAAAAATAAAGAAATCAAGAAACAAAAGAGAGCAAAAAACAGGAATAAAACCTCTCTCTCTCTCTCTCTCTCTCTCTCTCTCTCTCTCTCAGACACTCAGGTCTGGTATAACTATGCTTGCATGCTATATGATATCCCAAATCAGCCAGTTCCTGACCTCTCACATATGCCACGCCCCACATCCTACACCCTGTTCACTAGGGGAGGAGTGAAGAATGCCGTAATGAAACCTCATAATGGCCGAGCGAAGGATCATGAGGAGATATGCACTGAGTTCATTGCATAAGGGATTCACCTCCTAGCCCCGATCTTAGCAAAGCTCTTTAATGAAGTTGTTTGTTTGGGGATTCCACGCACTTGGACCATTAACACTATTTCGCCCATCCACAAGGCAGGGGATCCCATGAGCCCAGAGAATTACAGGACCATATGATTGGACATGTCATGTCCAAGATTTATACATCAGTGCTTGATTATGAGGTCAATCAATTTGCAGAGTGTCGAGAACTTAGAGCAACAGGACACGCTGGATTCCGACGTGATCATGGTACCATGGATCACATTCTCACGCTCAGCTGTATCATCAAGGAGGCGAGGGCATGAAAGCAAAGGGTTTACTGTTGCTTTGTGGATTTCCGCAAAGCATTTGACACAGTTCCGAGAGCCCCCCTCCTCCGACGCCTACAAGATTTGGGTTATGACCAGGAGATCATTTGGGCTGCATGGCACTTTACGAGAGATCTCAGGCAGAGTCCGGGCAAGGTCTAGGTGCACAGATGAGATGATGAGCACTATTGGGGTCAAACAAGGGTGTCCTTTATCACCTATCCCGTTTGGCCTCTACATTGACAAGCACGAGACAGTGATGCAGACACAGGGGGGAATGGATGCTCTCTTGCTGGCACCCTGATACGGATATTTCTGTATGCAGATGACATGGCACTTTTGTCTTCCTCGACAGAGGGGCTCCAAAGACACCTTGACGCACTACAGTCTTTCTGTGAGTCCCATGATTTGAAGGTCAACCTTGGTAAAACCAAGGTCGAGCCGTCATGCACTAGGAGCAGTTCACGTTTGATGGGTCACCTGCTGAGATAGTTTCGTCATACACGTATCTTGGGGTTGTCTTCTGAGGACCCATCTTCACTATGAGACCCGCAATGCAGGCCTGCCTGGGCAGGGGGTACGCTTCATTGGCCACACTAGAGAGGCAGTACTTCCGCTCGCACTTTCAGGATCCATGGACCAAGGGGCTGCTTTTTGACTCCTTGGTCCAACCAACAGGGATGTATGGCAACCCTTGCTGGGGGCCAAATTTGTCGGATATAGAGTGGGCTCATGTGGAGCGGCTATCACAGATGATTTGCAGTAAGCCATCCATTCCTCACCAAATCATCCAGGCTAAGTTTGGGTCATCCCCATTACAGCTAGATGTGGGATTTCACGTCATCACGTATCTGTATCGAGTTAGGGAGTATGGGGATTACACTTTTGGGCGCAACACACTACCATGGCTAGCATTGTCCTCTTCTATGGCTCTTTCAACAGGAGGTGACCAGAGATGCTGGTATGAGCGACTGAGGCTCCACATGGATAAACTCCCTCCTTTCCAGTACAATATGGTACTGCATTGGTGTGGATGCTTGTTAAGTAGCTCCACCCTCACACCTCGTTTGTACTAAGATTTTCACAGCCCCATGGTCCCATCGATCTTCCGAGACTTTAATATAACTCTCTCTCTCTCTCTCTCTCTCTCTCTCTCTCTCTCTCTCTCTCTCTCCCCCTCCCTCCCTCCCTCCGACACCCTTGTCTCAGCTTTACAAGATGCCGCTACACGATCCTTTCCCACGACCCGGTCCATGCAGGTCCGAGATGGGAAGATGCCTCAAAACCCTTGGTTTGACACAGTGCAGAGAGGCGAGAGCCTACCTCACGCGGGGACGGGGTGCTTCGGCACAATTGGAGAAACAGAGGTTCCAGGCGCACTTTTAGGATCCACCGACAAGTGCGGGCTCTTCGATACACTAGTGCGACCAACTGCTATGTATGTAGCACCCTTCTGGAGATGTGATCTACCGATAGCAGAGTGGAGGAGATTTGAGTGGCTATAGGTGACGATAGGATCTAGGATGATTCAGAGCAAGCCCTAAATCCGTCATGAGATAGTACATACAAAGTTCGCCATGACACCACTACAGACTGATGCCATCTTTCAAACAGTGACATTCATTCATAGGGTTTGGGCCCTACCCCACTGAAGACTACCGAGGTTGGCCTTGGAGTCATCCAGAAGATTAGCCAAGAGAGGGGCTGACACATGGTATGCACGTATATCCGCATGGTTTGCCAGACACGAGATTCAAAAAGACAGGCTCTCTCCCTTTCAGTACAGTATGGATGCAACCCCTCAGTCTATCCCGCAGGATGAGATTAACCATATCATACAGTTAGATCTCCTCTAGCTCCACACATCTCAGACTTGGGGGGGTGATCAAGAGCTCCCCACCAAGACCTAGTTTTACTACGATCACTTCTTGAGCATCTCGGAGGAGGGATTCATCATCAGGCCTCAGTCTCGAGAACAAAGGAATCTCACATACATTGAGGATCGCTATTGGGCAGATGCGGGTTCCATCCCATCAGTTGAGGATTGAGACAGGGACAACAATACGTATACCCAGAGAGCAGCAGATCTGCATGCTATGCACACTAGGAGTGACTGAGACAGATGAGCACTTTCTCTGTGCCTGCCCAGCCTACTGCGAGATCCAAAGGCGATACCATTGTCTCTACCAGGATGGGAAGGGCTTCGGTCCACTATCACGATTGATCCACTTCCATGACCAAGTCTGCATTGGGCTTAACCTACTTGAGATGCACCGACACATACCTCAGTATCTCTAGGACAAGAGAGTCTCACATGCATTGAGGATCACCATCGAACAATTGCAAGTCCCATCACATCAACTGCGGATTGAGGCAGGGAGACTTGCAAGCATACCCAGAGAGCAAAGGACTTGCACATTATGCCAGATGGAGGAGATCGAGACAGAGGAGCATTTTCTATGTGTCTGCTCAATCTATTATGAGATCCGAGGACGATATCACCGCCTCTTTCAGGAGGGACATGGCTTTGGTCCACTTACACGGCTGATCCATTTTCACGATCAGGTTTGTGTTGGGCTCTATCTGATTGAGATGTGATGATGGAGAGACACATTGATGCGACAGACCACAGAGTAGCAGGGACTGATGCCACAGGTCATCGAGATCGACAGATCACAGACTTTTGTTACAGACTTCTATGCATCTGAGTTAGCTACTGAGAGAGAGGAGCTTGATGAGATGAAAGCATCGTGGATTAGCAGTGGGAGTGTCCACCACGATGCTGCCAGACAAGGGACACACACTCCACGTGCGACACGGAGAGGGACCACAGTACGCACGATTGAGGTTCGGTCTATCTCAGCCCTCCTCATAGATGACCTCCAAAGACGAGGTATCACCCTTGACATAGCCCACCGGATCCAGAGATCGAGGAGACCAAGCCCTCTCCACGTCGAGAGACAGCTCAACAGACACAGATACAAGAGCTCCTCACGTCTCATCAAAGAGCCACTAGGTTACCAGGATATACAGAACCTGAGCATGTACTAGGAGTGCTAACTCTGAGCACCTGATACTTTCTTTGTTATTTTGCTTTTGCTACTCTAGTATTTGGACACTTGATTCCCCAGTTTAGCATTTTAGCACTTTAGCTTTCAGCAAGGGTCTTAGTGAACCCTTTGCTTCAGCCCTATGTGGCTTGTATGAGTTACTTTTTGGCTTGTACTTTGTCTCATAGGCCCGCGAGGCCTCTTGCAGACATCAATACATCCTTCTTTTCTTTCTTTTCTCAGTTAGCCTAGATTACAATTAGTACTCAGCAAGGGCCCTAGCGCGCCCTTTGCTCCAACCCATTGAGGCTTGTATGAGTCTTCTTTTTTGTGCAATTTGTCCCATAGGCCCGCAAGCCTCCCACAAGTGTTAATACATCTCTCTCTCTCTCTCTCTCTCTCTCTCTCTCTCTCTCTCTCTCTCTCTCTCTCGTGGCGACCACACTAGGGGTTCCTAATCATGCTATTGTATGGTGAGTGGGGCGAGACCCAACAGAGAGCAGCCTCTTGTTATACGTTTCAGAGACACTCAGGCACGCTTGGCAACTTTGCGTTGTAGATCGGCCCTACGG
This sequence comes from Dipteris shenzhenensis, assembly GCF_047967505.1. Taxonomy (NCBI): domain Eukaryota; kingdom Viridiplantae; phylum Streptophyta; class Polypodiopsida; order Gleicheniales; family Dipteridaceae; genus Dipteris; species Dipteris shenzhenensis. Next base: position 3,280,320 of record NC_141626.1, read on the forward strand.
GATCACCCACTATATCTATGGATGAGGACCTGACTCCTTTGCAGATAGAGGAGAAATGTGCTCTCTTGCAACTGCGAGATGCGGCTTGCAAGGAGGGGAAGGTGGCAGTAGTGCGGGATGGACATCTCATCACTAGACTCAACCAATCACCTAATTGTTCTCCCAAGTAGGGGGGCGGGGTCTATGAGACGCAGGATACTAAGACCCTCGCTTGCACCATTTGGAATTGTAATGGTACCCTTTGGTAAGAGCCTGGGAATTTCTCGGAGTCCTACATATAGGACAAGACATAGTCTTCTACGCAGAGACACATCAGAGCCTAGATCACCCCTTACCGATGGTCAGTGGATACACTTGGGAGTCATCCTATAGGAAGGAGACAAGGGAGACAAGGGAGACAAGTGGAGTGCATGGTTCAAAAGGAGTGGCAGTCCTCTATAGATCATCTCTCATTGGTGCGATCTCAGTGGAGAGGAGAGATTCACACTCTAGGTTCCTTTGGATCCGATTACGATGCGGCATCTCTTCATAGCGATCTACTACTTCCCACCAGAGAGATCACACTTCGTAGGGCACTGTGGGAGGAGGCTGAGGCATCACCACACACCCCTCCACCAGGATATCATGGATTTTTCGAGCCACAAAGATGTTCTCCTAGTTGGGGACTTCAACATGAGGACGGAAGCACCTCAAGTGCCACTGCTAGATTTTTGAGAGGATGTTGTTTCACTTCCCAAGATAGATATCGCTGACATTGGCATATCACGAGTGTTCGTTGTTGATATAGACGGCCCCTATTACCTCTTATGGACATGCACTCCTTATCTAGGTACGACGCACGATCTCATTCGCTATAATGGTCTTGAGCGATGGCCCTCCTCCAATGGCTTCACCTTCTTTCCACATGGAGGGGGGTCTAGCGTGGTTGATTGTATCTTGGGATCCCCTACCTTCACATCACACATCACGGACTTCTATGTTTCGCCACCTCCACCTGGGGCTGATCATTCATATCTCTTCTTTAATATCACCACTCCTTGCCTTGCTACATGACCCACTTACACTACCTATCACGACATACATTTTCATCACAGCCTCTCACTAAGATATTCTGCAAGACTGTACACTCTACTCTTTTACATTGACCACATACCTCTCCTAGAGGACCGGGCCGCTTTGATCAGCCAATCATTGCACGAAGCCACCCTTCACACGTTCCCGTACGTCCAGGGTCCGTGCCATGCAATAGTTGGTATGATGACGAGTGTAAGGCTCTTCGCCGACAACTCTGATTCGAATCCATACATGGCCTACAAAGCGAACCCAACAGGTTACACGAGTATCCCCATCTAGTTTGCCAAAAGAAATGAAACTTTGTTCGCCGAAACGAGGAATTACTGAACATCCTGTTTAGTAATAATTCCAAAGACTTTTGGCGATGGTTTCTTGAACAGTGGTCCCCCTCGCCACTCACAAATACTCAGGTTTGGCACAACTACGCCCGCACATTATATGACATCCCTAACCAGCCTACTCCTGATCTTTCACACACACCACAACCGACCTCTTGCACTCTATTCACTAAGGGGGGTGTCAAAGACACGGTCATGAAGCTTCACAATGGCCGAGCAAAGGATCATGAGTGCATATGGGATTGATATCCTAGCCCCTATCCAGCAAAGCTATTTAATGAAGCAGTTTGTCTCGGCTTCCCACGCACATGGACCCTCAACACTATCACACCTATCCACAAGGCAGGGGATCCCATGAGTCCAAGTAACTACGGGACCATTATGATTGGGCATGTCATGTCCAAGATATATGCTTCAGTACTAGATATGGAGGTAAGTTGCCATGCAGAGATGCAGGGACTTAGAGCAGATAGGCAGGCAAGCTTTCGGCGTGATCATGGTACCATGGACCACATACTTACACTCAGGAGCGTCATAGAGGAGGCCAGGACACCAAGACAGAGGGTTTATTGCTGCTTTGGATTCCCACAAAGCCTTCAATACAGTACCACGAGCACATCTCATCAGGCAGTTGCAGGAGTTGGGCTATGGTCAAGAGATAGTTTGGGCTGTTATGGCACTTTACGAGAAGGTTTCCAGTAGAATTCGGACGGGGGTGGATGGACAGATGAGATCATGAGCACCATGCTATCAAACAAAGCTGCCCAAGTTCACCAACCTTATTTGGCCTTTATATAGACGAACTTGAGTCTTTTATGAGGACCCTAGCAGGAGCTGGTTGCTCTCTCGCCGGCTACTTGCTCCAGATTCTATTGTACGCTAATGATGTGGTACTCTTATCCTCGTCCGCTGAGGGACTCCAGAGACATCAAGATGCACTATTGGCTTTTTGCGAGTCCCATGACTTGAAGGTCAACATGGGTAAACCAAGGTTATGATCTTCAACACATCCAAAGAAAGCAACTTACGTTGGGCGGAGCACCAACTGAGATTGTCTCATCATACAATTACCTGGGGGTTCTGTTCTCTAGACCTATCTTCACGATGAGACCAACGATGCAGGCCCGCCTGAGTAGAGGATACTCCTCCCTTGCTCGACTAAAGAGACATTGCTTCCATTCACATTTTCAAGACCCACGGACCAAGGTTCTCCTTTTCGACTCCTTGATCCAACCTACGGGCGTGTACGGCAAAACTTGCTGGGAACCAGACCTATCCAACATAGAGTGGACTCGAGTGGAGAGATTACAGGTTCTCTTGTTATCATCCATGATCCGCAGCAAGCCATATGTTCCTCATCAGATCATTCAAACTGAGTTCATGGCATCTCCATTGCAGTTAGATGTGGCATTCCACACTATCACTAATCTACACCGCATGCGAGCTTATGGCTCTTGTACTGCAAGGCGACGCAGGCTACCTTGGTTGGTGTTAGCATCTTCTATGGCATTAGCAACTCAGGGTGATCAGAGATGCTAGTACGCACACACATGCAGATGGTTTGAGAGACTGAGTTTCCATATAGACAAGCTGCCATGAGTTCAGCCTGATTATTTAGGAGGATCTCTTACAGTTACACACATTCAGGACCTGTTTGGCACAGACAGTGCTTCGTGTGAAGCTCAATCTCTATCCAGACCACTACCTGCACATCTCTGAGGAGAGTTTCATTATCCCACCAAGGTACACCCAGATCCGCCTACCACACTCACTCAGGATTGCCATTGGACAGTTCCGTGTGTTACCACATCGACTCCGTGTGGAGAGCGGGCAAGCAATTGGAATCCTCATAGAGAGTCGTATATGCACATTATGTGAGCGGCACGAGGTGGAATTAGAGGAGCACTTTATCTTCCGTTGCCCAGTCTACTATGAGATCCGTGGACAATATCACTGCCTTTTCTGAGGACCTCTCTAGACTTCTCATACCCAGATCAGAAATGCCTAGTAGCTTTCATCCACGAGGCAGTCCGCCGACATAGAGAGTTTCTCGTCAGATCACGGAGACAGGAGAGTCATGGGGGATTGCGACGGGGACAGAACTGACACCTCAAGCCACCATGACTACTCCAGCCACAGCAACCTCGGCAGCCTTGACAACACCAGTAGACCCTACCATAGTGAGAGCATGGCACATACGGGATGCAAAAGCCTTACTATCATTGTGGGTATGACGACGGACTGGGTGCTGCCACATATTCAGGTGGCGGACATTTCTTTCGAGACCTGGATGTCTTTGAGGGATACGTACAAGCTTGACAATGAGGCAAGAATCTTGGACCTCGAGATAGAGCTGTACAACATGTTGGAAAGGTCACCTCCCCATCTGTAAACCCCCAAATGAGGAGTGCGTGGGGGAGGGAGACCTAGGGCAGGATGTGCCCAAGAGAGAAGAAAGAGAGGGGGCTGCCACATGGGCAGCACCTCACAGGATTGCGACCTGCAGATGGCGTCAGCATGGCAAGCCATATGGCAAAGGTAGTGGGCAGGTGAAGGGCCTGCAACAGACCCTGATGATGGCGGGGTACAGGCGGGTCAGGACAGCAGGATGTACGGGGCAGTACAGCACAGGACACGTGGCTGGGAAGAGCTTGGCAGAGGGCAGAACCAGCAGGCCTGGTGGAGCAGCAAATTGGGGCTGTCAGTGGGCAGTAGGCATGCCTTATATAGGCTGGGCCCCTGCCTTGATTGGAGGGCCAAAGCCCCTAGAAGTGTGGGGCAAAAGGCCCCGGTTTTGGAGCCCTTAAAGGGCTGGTTGGGCTGATTCAACCAGGTCGGTTGGGCCAGCCAACCTGGTCTGTCCAGTCGGCCAGATTGGGACAGACTGGTCGGTATTTTTGCCATGCCTTGGGGCCTATAAATGCAGAGGCTCTTGCCTCATTTCATCATCCAGCAAGTCAGCAGACAGAGAAGCAGCAGGAGCAGCAGAAGCCTGATCTTTGGGCCTATATCCAGGAGGCAAAGCAGGGCCAGAGTTGCTGCAGACTGAGCTCATTTGGGGCTGAGCCTAGGCTGTCTACTAGGGCAGCAAGTTGCTGAGATCTTTAGATGGAAAGTCTACTTACGCTCGAGGAGGAGCACGCGGGCTCGAGTCTAGAGATAGCCAGCTGATAGGAGAAGGACCTTGTGGTAAGATCAGAGGACCACACCATTGGTGGGACTCTGGATCTATCTCTCTTGTATTGTGTCCATAGTTTTGGACGGAGATATATATTTTGGTGGTTTCTCTATCTGGCCGGTTCATTGTTTATTGATGAGTCTACACATCTATTGAATGCACATAAGTAAAGAAGTTTGTGATTCCACACCCCACACGCACAATGTGTGAGCTCCTGGGCATTACTATAAGTCTTCCGCTGCGTGTACCCTCTGTTGGGTCATTTCTAACATGGTGTCAGAGCCCAAGTAGGAGGCTCACAAGTGTGGGAGCCTGAAGGCAAGGACCTTGCTGAAGGATGACCCTGATTCAGAAGCTCTAGGGAATCGACTTCCACGACTGGAGGATTGTGCCCTTGCGAGAAGGACTCAAGGAGGGTGACTCAGGTTCAGTCAGGTGCGTTTAAAGTTCGCAGTCCAAGTGATCTGGAGATGTACTTTTGTTGCAAACCTTGCCAAAGGAAGGACAGGTTGAAACAGACCCTCAAAGCATGGTGCCTGGAAGGCTCCAGGTTGTTCACTCATTATGAGGGGGGCGACTGGAAGATCGTGACGGCTGGATTGCTCGAGTTCAGAGGCGGGAACATGACTAAAGGAGGTGGAACTAGGAGGTGCTACCAAAGATGGACCTGTGTACCAGGATGGTGTGCGGAAGCAGAACCGGACCTGGTGGAGTAGGAGCCACTGGATGAAAAGCCAAGAAAAGATTTCAACACCGAAAGGTTCCAGAGGACTACAACCAGGGAGTTACTGGAGCATCGTCATCGACGTGTTGGCATTGGGCCGAGATGTGTCGGTGAGAGGGGGTGTTGGAAAGGTCACCTCCCCATCTGTAAGCCCCCAAATGAGGAGTGCGTGGGGGAGGGAGACCTAGGGCAGGATGTGCCCAAGAGAGAAGAAAGAGAGGGGGCTGCCACATGGGCAGCACCTCACAGGATTGCGACCTGCAGATGGCGTCAGCATGGCAAGCCATATGGCGAGGGTAGTGGGCAGGTGAAGGGCCTGCAACAGACCCTGATGATGGTGCAGTACAGGTGGGTCAGGACAGCAGGATGTACGGGGCAGTACGGCACAGGACACGTGGCTGGGAAGAGCCTGGCAGAGGGCAGAACCAGCAGGCCTGGTGGAGCAGCAAATTGGGGCTGTCAGTGGGCAGTAGGCATGCCTTATATAGGCTGGGCCCCTGCCTTGATTGGAGGGCCAAAGCCCCTAGAACTGTGGGGCAAAAGGCCCCGGTTTTGGAGCCCTTAAAGGGCTGGTTGGGCTGATTCAACCAGGTCGGTTGGGCCAGCCAACCTGGTCTGTCCAGTCGGCCAGATTGGGACAGACTGGTCGGTATTTTTGCCATGCCTTGGGGCCTATAAATGCAGAGGCTCTTGCCTCATTTCATCATCCAGCAAGTCAGCAGACAGAGGAGCAGCAGGAGCAGCAGAAGCCTAATCTTTGGGCCAACATCCAGGAGGCAAAGCAGGGCCAGAGTTGCTGCAGACTGAGCTCACTTGGGGCTGAGCCTAGGCTGTCTACTAGGGCAGCAAGGTGCTGAGATCTTTGGACGGAAAGTCTACTTACGCTCGAGGTGGAGCACGCGGGCTCGAGTCTAGAGATAGCCAGCTGATAGGAGAAGGACCTTGTGGTAAGATCAGAGGACCACACCATTGGTGGGACTCTGGATCTCTCTCTCTTGTATTGTGTCCATAGTTTTGGACGGAAATATATATTTTGGTGGTTTCTCTATCTGGCCGGTTCATTGTCTATTGATGAGTCTACACATCTATTGAATGCACATAAGTAAAGAAGTTTGTGATTCCACACTCCACACGCACAGTGTGTGAGCTCCTGGGCATTACTATAAGTCTTCCGCTGCGTGTACCCTCTGTTGGGTCATTTCTAACACAACATGAGTATGGATGAAGGGAATCGGTCAGGAATACATCACCAAGATGAAGGTGGTGCGGGATCAACTGTGGCAATTGGTCAAAGAACGAGCTCTACCAGGATGGCAAGGCTGTTGCTGGGAATGCCCCCTGGAGCTACATAGTTTTGTGAATATCGATGACTACAGGGCATAGGGCGATGCCAATGACTTTTGAGGAGCTGGTTCCATATACTGCTACAGCAAGAAGCTTGGGAAAAGAAGTACGATGGTACAAACAAGGATGACACGGCCCTGATAGCTCAGGACACGAGCAAAGGCAAGGGCAAGGTAAGCCTGGCAAAGGGTGGGCACCATTCAGACAGAGATAAAGGAAATTGTGGGGCTGCCACATGGGCAGCAATCAGGCTGCCATGTGGGCAGCACACTAGAGAACATACCTGGCAAGAAGGCATTGCTTTGGAAGCCAGGGACTGTACAGATCATCCACATCCTCCAGTGCAGCTCCCCTCCAACCCTTTGTGCAGCCCCTGTGCACTCCAAAACAGGCCCTGAACAGCAGCAGACTTCGGCAGTCCAGATCAGCCTGCCTGGAAGGTGTACACGCAGGAGTACAGTCGGGGGATGCGGAGCAGCAATGTTGCTTCTCAGGCATTTGTGGGTCAGCTCTCCATATCGAAGGGTGTCCTTAGAGTTGTCTCTCGAGCTCTCTAAAGGAGTGTCACTTGTATTCATTTGCAGTTCTCCAAGATATAGAACAAATTCCTTCCCAGTTGGAGAGGAGGGCTTTCAATGGGTACAAGGACCCAATCTAGTGTCGTCTACATTCTCTCTCTAAATCCTACTCTCTCACTATCTCTGGCTGCATACACCTCACACAAAGGTTTAAAGGTCTTGCTGCGCATTACACGATCAGATAACCATTTCATGTTACACCATGTGGTTTGCCGATCATGGTATTGAGATGGACCGGTTTCCTCCCTTTCAATACAGCATGGACGCACCACCCGAGTTGATCCCGCTAGATGAGATTAACCGTATCATATGGTTAGATCTCCTCCAACTCTGTACGTCTCACTTGGGGAGGGAGACTAAGATCCAATTCTATCGCAACCACTTCTTGAGAGTATCGGAGGACGGTCTCATCATCCGGCCCTAGTACCTAGAGGATAAAGGAGTCTCACATGCACTGAGAATAGCCATCGGGCAAATGCGGGTCTAGTCCCTTCAACTGCTGATTGAGGCAAGGAGAGCAACAGGCACCCCAGAGAGCAGTGGATCTGCACGCTATGCACATTGGGGGAGGTTGAGACAGAGGAGCACTCCCCGTGTGCCTGCCCAACATACTATGAGGTCCGGGGGCAATATCGTTCCCTCTTTCAGAAGGGGCACGGATTTAGCCATCTCTCACGATTGATCCACTTCCACGATGAGGCTAAGGTAGACCGAGCACAGTGACATGTCATGGATTTCTATGCATTTGCGTCAGCTCTAGGACATAGTGGGGTGGATGAGGAGCTAGCTGACATGAGGGCAATATGGGTCAGCAGGGAGCGATCACGCGACGCTGCCAAGCCAAAGACACAGAGACCACACACAACACAGAGAGGACCAGAGCACGCACAATCGAGGTTCGGACTATCTCAGACCTCCTTAGAGGAGACCGCTAGAGAGAGGCGGCGGCGTCACAAGGGCGTGATTTCTTGTGCAGCATGGTGGCCCGCATGTGGGTAAGACCTTGGGAAAGCAAGGAGCAAGGTCCTAGGTTGCTTGGGTGCTAGCAATTAATGGCTTGGGGGTAAAAATGGTGGTTGGGGCCAAGAGGGGGCAAAAAGCCCTAAGATCCAAGGTTGGGCCATTGGAATGGACCCCATAGAGGAGGCAAGGGGCAAATGCATTTCAAGTTGGTCATTGCAGTGACCACATAGAAGGCTTAGGGGCAAACTAAAGCCCGGGCTGCCACGTGGCCAGCCCATGCAAATGGTTTTTGAAAAGGAATTCCATGGAAGGCTCATGGCAAGTCGACGTGCAGAGGCGGGCTGAACAACGGGATGGCGGACGCGTAAGGGACGTAAGGAGCAAGGGGCTGGCTGGACGACGGATGCGCAGGCATTTTTGGCTCTTGGACAAAAAGGCAAAGGGACCATGGAACGTGGCGGGAGTCATGCCTAGCTGGAGAAGCCTTTTGCTAAGAATCATACATGATGGCGAGCTGCTGCGTGGAGGGATCGCGTGGGCTCACTAAGGACCGGAATGGAGGTCGAGTTTGAGGCTTGGAAGCTAGTCAGGCTGGCCCCCGGCCCTGCTTTCCCCACGAGGCTTGGAGCTGAGGTTAAGGGCCAGCATTTCATACGGGCGAAGAAGGGTGAGCAAAGGCGCTCAAACAGTGGTTTGGGGTTGCACGCTGCGAAGTAGCTTGGAGGCTAGTAATAAGGCTTTTGCCTATCATTGCAATTCGGTTAAGAAAGGCTGGCTCATCTCATGGCCTTGCCTTCATATTGCATCTCTTTTCTTTGGGAAAGTATGTTGGTCACGTACAGAGCTCATGGGCTGCCTGATTGGTCCCTTCTATTTTTGCGAGCTGTTGCCAACGGAGCTGGTTGGCCATGTAGGTCTGGTCTAAGGTCATGAGTTGTTTTGGCCAGCCAGGCTTGATTCCTTGTTCTTCTGTATGCATGTCCTTGTGGCACTAGATGGGCAGCAAGAAGTCCTTGGACAGCCGCTTCTTCCGATTGGGTGTGTTTATGCCTTTTCTCACGGCAGTGAGCCGGTGAGTGTACAAGTGAGCACTTGAGGCATTTGCAAGAGATTGTGTAACCAAGTCTTGGCTGCTAGAAACAATCTTAGGCTGAGTGTAAGCCTTTTGGAACTGAAATGGATTCTCTTTTGCGATGCTTGAAGGAGGACAATTCCAGTAGTGATTATGCTATGGTTTCCCCAAGAGATAGTGTATATACATGCAGTGGTTGCTAGGCGGAGGGCACGTGATTCGTACAACCTCGTGGGTCAAATAGACACGGGTCGCGTATCCATGCTTGAGAATGAAAGGTATCCCTAGACCCCAGAAAGACAGTCCGTACAAGTGAGACTGCCATAGTGTTTGTTGTGTAGAGATGCAATTCTCTTATGGGAAACAAGTTGATGTATCAGGATATGTGCGACCCATAGGGTGAGAGACTATAGGTAGAGGCGGTCCTGAACAGTGGAGAAAGCTCTTGTATGCTTTCTTTCTCTGCAGTGTGCAGATGGATGGGCTAATTGGGCACTAGTGACAGCTATGGGAACTGTGTGGCCAAGTGTGGTTACTAGTGACAGTTCCGGGCATGTGCAAGCTTCTTGGATTAGGGATGGACACCTACTGCTAGGAGTTGTGAGAGCACTGAACAGAAAAGGCTATGCAAGGTATGTGAATGCCTAATGGGATGTGAAATGTCGCAGATGTAAAAAAGAATGTATCCTTTATTGCATCATTTTCCCCTTATGAGCAAGAATATGCACATGAATATAAAGAATATTCAACCCCCATGCATCTTTGGCAAACATAACCATTGTACTGGAAGCAAGCGCGCGCGCCACACAGATATATATATATATATATATGAAATTTTCCTTCACCTTCCCTTCCACCAATATATATATGTATGAAATTTTCCTTCTCCACCTTCTCTTCTACCAGTCTATTCTCGTCTCCTCCCTTCTAATTATATATCTAGAATCCAGGAACATGCCCAAACTCATCGTCGAAAAATACAACACAGTGTGCAGTTTCAATCTCATAATAGTCACTCATAAGGTTGAAAACCATAAACTCCATCACGCATAGCAAGGCCTAGCTACTATGACATCCCCACTGACATTATAAGTGCCCAACAGTGGGTGTAGACCAGAGTATAAACATATGCTCTCACACATACAATTCCGCATACCCACACATACTTGAGCATCCATTTATACAAAGGTCTTCGTACTGAGTTTCTGTTAACACTCCGGAGGTGAGGGCAGACTCAGCCGTGACAAAGGCCAGCACTAAGGGTCCTCCCTTCTAATTCCCTACTCTCCCTTACAACATGCCTACAATAGAGGTTGCATTGCCACGGGCATTTCTTGTTCAAATCCACATATCAATCAACAAAATCAGCTATAGCTATTCAAGGAACTTCAAAAGTTATTTTGACAGTGTTCTGCTTTATCAAGATGACAGCAGGCGTGCAGTCCTTAAAGATTTGCCATAGTCCAATCAAATTCAGCCGGAACCTTGACACAAGCTCGTACTCACAATGAGGTTTAGATTCAAATGAGAAAGCTTCCATCACAATCTGTCAATTTAAAAGCCCTTCGAATATCTTGGAAGACAAACCTGAGGAGTAGTAACTGGACTACCAGCACAACCACGACTGTTGAAGACCACTACATTCCAGCCATATCCTTGCACTCGAAGCAACAAATGCCTCACATAGGTATCATCACTTCCCCCAGTCAGACCAGGCTGCACCCAATCCGTGATGACACATCAGAAAATTCTCTCTAAGAAGATTCCATCTCACATTGCCTAGCTTTGAAACTAGCATAAAGTTTAGTAGCTTTAATTCCAAACAGCAGCATCATGTCATACAGCCACAAAGAGGGATACAGGCTGACAGCAGCATCAGTGTTGAAAATGGACAAATTCAGCATTCATGTCCTTCAAAAACGCACTTCACTCAACACAGGCATTAAGCTATATATTCCTGCAAGCATAACTGTTGATGAAAGCTGATACGCTTGAATATGTCCTTGGGCATACACACTGGTGCCCACCCATACGGGCGCCCCCTTATGTGGCTGCAGGACATGACTTGCTACGCGAAAGGGGGGGCCCTCCATTAGCATGGGCAGCCTCAATCCCCTCTACATAGCCTGCCCATCTGCCAAATAGTCTGACACAAGGAATTGAACCCTGCCCTCACTTCAAAAAGTTCCCTTTCATACACCATGTGAGTCATCCGCACCTGTTGGTCATTAGTACTTTTTTTTAAAACTTATCCTGTCCACTGTGTGTAACCAACCCATGGACCGGTGCAACAAAATGGGTAGTTCCTTTTAAAAAGCCACGAGCCTATATGCTTGCCCGGTAAAGGATGCAGATTGAGTTCTGACCAGTAAAATAAGCACAGGGCTGCTTTCAGTAGGATCCTTGGTCACTTTTTCAAAATCTTTTCCTCCTACGGGCCAATCTAACGTCACTGTGCCATCGTCCTCCATCCTCAGACATTCTCTTCTAAATGTGACGTCAGGACGATACCGGAAAAAAGCCGCAAATATCGTCTCCTGGTGTCTATTGGCAATCAATGGAAAACGCTTGTATGTGTGTTTCAACGAACATAAGCCATCTAGAAGGAATTTGTTCAAGTCTCCTGGGTTGGCGACGATGTCCAGGGACCCTGAAGATCTGGGAAAATGCAAACGGATTACAGGTCCACGAAAAGAGTTAGCACATATTGAATGGAGCTTAACAAGAATATCACGCGAGGTGTACCTAATTACGTCCGGATCTGACGGAACAGTTTTCAAGCTCTCTGCACCCAGGGAGCTACGAGGAGCCCGAGTTGGAATTCTGACTGAAGCTGCAGCGTGGTGATCCAAAACGGCACTCCGACCACAGGTGAACATTGAAGCTGTCGTCTGTCGACCCGGGGAGGGAGAGGAAGAAGGAAGGCCACCTGAGGCCATGATGCTAACTATAACGACGCATTGGGCAGCTCGGATGCAACTGGGACTATTTGAGGATTACACCAATTTGAGACGTAGCAAGAATGGAGATGCAAGTAGCAAATGACCTTGCTCATGTACCCTCGTAACCAGAAAATGCAAATGCAGCTCACGAAGTTCACTGAGCTTTAAACTTCTGTAGAGTTTCACGAAGGTCACTGACGTTTAATAAAATAACTTCACTCTTGCTGACGACTCGGAACGAAATGCAGGGTACGGCTCCCGTTTGGACACATAGACACATCCGCAGGTTATATATGCGGAAACAAAAGCAAGATGAGGTGACCTGAATGGGCCTACTCTGTTTTTCGCTATGTTTGTATGGTTGCCGTATACTAACGAAGGGTCCGATGGTCGGACCAGTAAATGTAGTTTGTCCCTGTTTTTGTGCTTGTGTTGTTGGAGTCAGTCCATATGTGATCCATAGTTGTTCCATGGATAGTAGTGCTGCTTGTAATTAGTTGCCACATGCCATGTTGTCGAAACATTTTCTTTAAGTTTGTTGTCGGGGCTCCGTCGAAATTGTAGTCAACGTTTAAGTCGCCCACAACGTAAGTTGTTGTTCCTTGCGATATTTGTGCCAGCATTCATTCTATTATTTCGGTTAGTTTTTTTTATTTTTGCCTTTGGTGATTTGTATATATTAAGGATTGCAATGCTATTGCATGTTAGTGTGCGAAAAATCATCAACAGGCATTCACAACCCTAGTTGTATGCTTCGTTTTGTTGTATCAGTATTAGTTCCGGTTTCGAAAAGGTTGCTAACCTGTGTCCCTGCATTGTCGATGCTTTATTGAAGAGTTTCACGCCTTCCATTGTTTTTGTGTGCGTGTGTGTTCTTCCAAGCACAATATGGTTGTAACCATGATTCCTCTGGACCTTGATATGTCCTCTCGATGGAGTTGGAATGACCTTGTGTTTAGACTTTGCAATGTTTTGTACTAGTTATCTTCAGAGCCAAAGTCGATTTGCTTGAGTATCCAATTAGATGTTGGCGTAGCCTTTGTAGTTCTTCTTGGACGCCTGCATCCATTCTTATCTGATTATTTTCGAGTTTGGATAGGAAGTACAGTTTTGTTAGGTCTCGCACTCTTGACAATGTTGTGTAGACCAGGCCGTGCATCCGTATCCCCATTGGGTCAAAAGCAAGTGATTCTAGTGTCAGTCCCTGCGATCAATGGATTATTCTCCCTGCCACTGGTTGTATTGGGAATTGTCTCCTCGTGATTGTGTTTTGTGAGTTGTTGCCAATCTGGAGCTCACAGGTCATGCACTGAATCGGCGTCCAAGTTGGTTGTTTGCATCAATGTACAAGTGCCTGTGCTCGTAGCACGTGCGCTCTCCTGCTCTTTTGTTATTTAGCTCGATCCAGATGATAGATGGTCTTCTCAAGATGTCTGATCCTTTGAAAATGCCATCGGCACTGTTGACAATCCCGTCACCAATGTCAAGGTTTCCCGAGCATATCTCAACCAGCATCTTGGGTTTCAGGTGTAGCTCTTTATGCAACCCTGCTGTTTTTCATGGGTCCTCAGGGATAGTAATTTTTTTGATGCATGTCTTTTGCCTATTATCGCTTGCAATGAGGATATGTTGTGTTCCTTCTATGCTATCGAAGACACTCTTGTTGTGCTTGTCCTTGGCGCTATTAGTGTAAAACAGGTGCGGGACGTGGTTTTTATTGGGAGGTTCTCCATAGTGGCTTGCATTTAAGTTGTGGATGTTCTCAATCGTCTGTGTTCCTGCCCTTATTTTGTCGAGAACTGCCAAGAAATCTGTGTTTTCTTGTCGCATTGGCTCATGTAGCTCATAGTATTTTATGTGGTTTCTTTAGAATGATCCCATCATGGATGTGGTCATTGTGCGCTCGTCGAAAATCCACGAGTCTTTTACGGGGTTGATTGGCACAGATCACCGCACAGCAAGACATGCATGCCACCAAATGGTTTCTCATGATTGTGCTTTATCTCCCTCATTTGCATGTCTGCCGCGAGGAATGTATTGATTCCTACCAGTGATATTTCGTCCACCAATATTGCCTTAACGACGTTAGTGTACTGTGCAGCCAATGCTTGTAGCCTGTCTGGCGACAAGCATGTGTAAGAGCTTGTCAGTATTAGTGGTAGGTGCAAGGCTGCATGTATGGTGTTGCCGTCTATTGCTCGAGCTGCTTTACTAGTGTAAGCTAGCAGCAACACTCTCGGCAAATTTATGTCCTCAGTGGATTTGTGAGAGTAGTGGCACTGCAAAGCCTCCGCTATCACCAGTGCAACGAATGTTTTTCTTGCCCCCACGTTGCCCGAAATGAACAAGTGCAGTGGCTCGTCTGGGTTTGTTATTTTTCTTAGCATGATGTCGTCCAGAATATTTCACTGCTCTGCGTTCATTCCTCTTAGCATTTGGTTGTATGTGTCACTGGCAATTGCTTTTTTCTTGCACTGCTGTAGTCTGTCGTTGTTCTTTGTTGGTCTGGTTCGTGTCATGTCATCTCCGAAGTCGTACTCGTCACTCGATAACAATGGAATGTTGTTGCTATTGTTTTTTATTGATTCCCCGTTGCTAGAATTTGATGTTATCGGGGCAACAGAGCTAACTTTAGGAACAATGATTGATTGAAATCAATAACCCATGGGTGCTGCTTGTAGATGTCTTTCCAAGTTGGAAATGTTGGGTCCAAATTGTGCTCACTATTTTGAATGGTAGGTACAGCAAGCATAACTCCCTATAATGGTTCTCGGGCTCTTTGTGCTTGTTGTAATTATTGAATCATATTATTCTCTCTCTTTTTCTTCTTTTGCTATTTTTGCTTGCCATTGTGTAGTTGCTAGCAAATGAAGCCAGGCATATGGCTTGCAAAGAAGGTGCCCTTTTGGTGTACTTTGTGATAATATCATCAAAGAAGATGTCAGTGCTTTCTGGTTGTAACAACTCTAGCTGAGCACGGCGCTTGAGCAGGAGTGTCCTCTCCTCCATTGGGTTTGTGTTTATGTACATAAACTCTCTTATTAAAGTTGTCAAGGGAAGCGAAAGGCAAAGGTACATAGCCTGTTGGGCACTGATGTGTTGCATGTTCAGAATCACGTTTCCAACCTTGCGAACACGATCATCCACTAGAGCATTTTCCTTGACGCTCTGCTCCATTGTTGTCTTCACTGTTGCCACATTTGTCTCTTTGTCGGTTTTTGTCATGTAGGATGTGCACTATGCTACTGCCCCGTGCGCGGGTTCAAGACGAATTGAATGTCTGTGTTTGCCCCCCAAAGCTTTGTCAAAGCTGGATTGAAATTTTTCGTGTAGTTGTCCCTTGGGTCTCTTCTCAGGAAGACTTTTGCTTCGGAGAGGCTGCTTCTAACAGTTCATAGTCCTCATCAGTTATTGCCAATTCTTGGAGAAAGGCATCGACTGTCAACACATCAATTTTTTTGTCACGCAAACTTCTTTTTATCTTTTGGAAGTTTATTTTGTGCTATTCCTTGTCCATCTCACTGGGCAAAGGCCTCAAGATTTTTGTCTGGTGCATTGGTGGCCTTGGAAAGCCAAACCTGTAATCTTTTTTTTCCTTTTGGCATGTTTGCCTATGTCGGTGTGTTTGCAAATCAGATTGGTTGATGTCCAGTTTGCTGCTATCTGTTGTAATCCACTGATCAATGAATTCTGCAATACTATTATCACTGCTCGTCTCAAAACTAGATTGCTTGGCCAGTTGGGCTCTTGATGAATACTTCTCTCTTTTGCTATCTTGTTGAGGTTCACATGAGTCACGTTGTCAGAAATGATGCAGAAGATTGATGTTCAATTGCATGCAACCTTTTCTAGAGATTTCGTTATCATCCAGTCCTGCTTGCACTTGATGTTGTTCATGTCGACAGTAAAACGTAGTTTTTCTTTTTTTCGGAGGAAGACAAATTCCTATTCTTTGCACTGTAAGCAAATCTATTGTCATTCCACTTCGAGCGAACGACGGGGAGATGTATTTCAGAAATGTATAAATAATAAATGAAAACCAAATTGAGACAGAAGCATGCAACTGTGACAGGAATAATCCAAACCCAAAGCTGCATTGCATGTACGACAAAAGTTCCAGCACCATTTGCAACTTCATTGGATCCCTTTTTTAGAAGGCACAAATGTTTATTTTTTGGGTCAAATTATGTTCCTACGCTTTAGAAAATAGTACTTCCGCGCTCTAGCCGGATGGCCCTCGAGCATGTTGTAACCTAATGGACCTACTGTATTGTGGCTCCTTATGTAGTACTGCTCTAAAGTTTGTGCTTTGTCTACAGTGTCTGTTGTTTCCAAAACTTTGATTTCAAAATTTTCTTCGAAGGGCTTGTAACGCTACAAGTCCTCTTTCATTTTCGCCGGTGGTTTTTTATTGTGCTGTTTGATCCTCCGCGGCAGGTCCGTCGTGCTCCCTATGTATTTTCTGTTGTTGGGCTTGCATGTGATGCAATAGACGACGAGGCTCGCACGATTCCCTTGCGCGGGCGCTTCAGTGGAGGCTCCTCCTTCATCTTGAGGCTCGCGTCTTTCAATGTCGTACCTGCGTAAACATTGACAATTACGTTAGTCATCGAGGTTTTCGGTCTTTTTTTTTTCGTTTGAGGTCCATAATAGAATGCATTTATTTACTTGCCTTGGTTTTTCTCTGTTGGCGTTAAAGGATCGTTTCCAATACCGAAGCGCTCCTCGTATAAGTCCCTGTCGAAAATATATGTAAGCTTCTCCATTGTCATCACCGGGTGCGTCCGTCGTGCATCCCTCCAAATTGTTCCATGAATTGTTCGAGTATAGCCGTTCCTCCTTGATCGCGCGTCGTGTCCCTCAGCAACTCCAAGGATACGTTGTACTCGTAATGCAGTAGCTCACACGCATACACTGTGATCCCTTTCGTCTTCGTGTCTAGTAGCTTCTGCCCCTCCAAACTTTCCATCATCCTATCGGTCTCATCGAATTCAATGTCAAGCTCGACAAGGATCTCTTTGAGGAGTCCTGCAGGAGAAGTGCAATCCATGATGAGTTTGTTGTTCTTGCAACTCGTTAATTCTTTTTCTCAATTGTTGCGGTTTTTTTTAATTTTTGGAAGCATTACGTACCATTTGCGAATCTCAAGCCTCCCGGCTCTCTTTTAGCTGGCAAACGCCTATTGCAGTTGTCAATGAAGTCGCGTAGTTTCGCATACGTGTTAAAGCCGTTGATGTAAGCTCTCGGACGTTCTCCTGCATTGTTTGCTAGCCGGAATTGCTTTGTGATTAGGAAGAACCTCCTCTTTGCTGGTGGAGGTTTTGTTGCCTTCGCATTGCTTTTGTATAGCTCAAATAGCTGCTTGCAGGCACGACTTATTAAACCGTCTTTTCAAATGAGCCGTCTTTTTAAATCTTCAAGAAAAAAAGATTCTTTCATGCTGGTGGAATTTACCTTGTATGCGTCCATGTCTTATGCTGCAATGTCCTGAGCTTTCTGATTCTCTGCACCTATTCTCGATAACAGACAAGATATTAAAACCATTTTCCTTGCACGCATGTTTGACGTAACATATTCATGACTTGTCTCTGCCTTTTTCAATCTCTGGTAGTGAATACCTTTATGCGCGTGGTTGTGTTGTCGGCTGTGAGAACTCTCGTGGAATTGGTCTGAATATGTCTGGATGTGGGCAATGTAGTATGCGCAGCCTCATTCTCTCAGTCACTCTGGACAACATCACGTATGCTAGGCCAGGGGCAAACACTCCTCGAAATATGAGCAGCGCTTTGTTGGATATGGTTGCGCCTTGGGATTTGTGTCCCGTGATAGCGTATGCTAGGGTTAGTGGAAATGTGGACTTGTGGAACCATTTTCCATTTATTGCCTTTCGCTAATGCTTCGAGCGTCGTAATGTGAGCACGGCCGCTGTTGTGTCCACGACGACAGTGATACCGTTGATTTCTCCCCTGCTAGTTGCATTGATGCTCTTGATTTTGCACATTGCTCCATTTGCGGCATATTGCGAGGTCGATGTTTTCCGTTATCATTGCCTTCGCCCCCACGCAAATTTTTCCTATCTCGTTGAAGCTTTTGTCCTCCAACCATTCTTTGAGAGCTGGTTCGCTCGCGGCGTTACTGTGTATTTGAACATGCACAATCATCTCGAGAGTGTTGAATTTCTCCACAAGCTCATCGTTGAAGGTAGCGACATCAACTCTATGCGTGCAAATGATGGTTGTTTCGGCATCGATGAAGTGGCATGCACCTTCCTTGTCGACAATGCACTGCCCCAAACAGTCGGAAATCTCATCAGTTGTGGGCGTCCTGAGTCTTATGGTATGCAAGAATGCCAGGAACGGCATGTCTCGTGCATGTCGCACCGAGAATTGCATGTGGTACATTTTCGCTTGAACCTAGTGCGCGGAGGACGTGATGTGGCACGGCTCGCAGAGATCCTCGCGGTGTTTGCAGACTGGCGGTAATTGCGCCAGGTCACCAAAAATTATGAGCATTTTGTGTCTGAATGGCTCATGCAATGTGCCATTAGTCACATTGACGATTTGTCTTACCACGAGATCGAAAGTCATCCTTGTTAGCATGGACATCTCATCAATGATGATCGCGTTGGCTTCCTTGATTGCGAGGTGTCGCTCATCCGTCTCATGGATGTTCAGTGGGTACTGACTGCTGTGCACAGGGATCTTGAATTGGTAGTGTACAGTGGTTGCAATCCCGCTCAGCCGTGTCGCAGCCGCCCTTGTTGATGCACAGAGTATTGCCGTTTTGTTTTGCGCTACCAGATGCGAAACATAGTACCGTATCAAGAAGTTTTGCCGCTACCTAGTGTTCCACAGACAACGTGTAGCCCCGAGCTTGTTGAAGCTAGGCTTTCGAAGACTCTTTGTTGTTCTACTATCAATGCGGAATTGGCGACGGTGCGAAACTCGGCCATTTTTTCCAACATCCTCGCGCGTGTTGGCCCTTCGACGGTTTGCTGGTCGATGTTAGGCGCTTCCATCAGGCAGTCTCGGATGATCGCAACCTTTTGCAATATCATATTGATCAACTGGTCCGTGTGGTCAATCGCTAGCAAGTTCCTTTGCGTGTATTCGGTCACATACATCTCGAGGTCCTCGTTGCTCAATATGAGGCCGCGCATTTGGCATTCGACAAAGTAGGATCCAGCTGTGTTGGTAGGTGATATGAGCTCCGTTTCATTCCTGAAGCTGAGTTTTCGCAAGAGCACGTTGTAGAAGTACCCCTCTGGTTGATGTCCAGGGTGGTAGTCAGTGAATCTGACTACTCGCTCACATTTTGCGATCCTGTTGCCTAAGAGGTCAAGACCGACCGTTCCACGTTGCGTTTCCTTGGGCTTTCGGATCACATATTGCCTATGGTAATCGTAGAACGTGCTATCCTCGATGACGCTCGGTCTCCCGCAGTATATGTCGACCGAGTGCAGGGTGACATTGTTGTTTCGCGAGATGATGCGTTGTCTTAGAGATGGTGGCAAGGAGTCGACATAATGAACGGTCTCGCTCCTTGTGATTGTTGGTATCTGCATGCAGTTTAGCGCGGCCTCTGTTGGAGAGGTTGGTTTTGATAGGAGGCTTGCGGCGATGAGTTTCAGCTTTACTTCGTCGAGATGTTGCAACCCCAAACGCGAGGCATCTTCTGAACGGATGTTCAGTTTGCCCATTGGTTCAGATTTCATCGCGTACTTGAGGAGGTAGTGAGAGATTGAAGAGTTTGTCATCCGCTGTATGTTCATGTGTGCACCCCACAACAGTAACACGGAAGGGTGGTAAGGGACGACGTTTCGGTGCTCATGTCCCGGTCGGTAATACAACCAACGTTGCGTCAGAGGGTCGAGGATGGGTTCATATTCTGGCTGTGTTGCGAAAGGGAAGCCGTGCTTGCAACTGTGGTGTGACGGTCCGACGTAGCACACTTTCTTGCATACGTGCAACTGCTTCCTGAGAACTAGTTCTCGCAGCCTTGTGTTTCGAGGATCCAGGGCCTCGTCCATGGACGAACATAGCAGAAGGAATGGCCTAAGCCTTCATCGAGAGGCTCAGAGAAGAAAATAGCCACTCGCTCGTGATCGTGAGCAACAGGCACAAAGCACCCCACCACGCGCGACACACTGTTGCCCTTGGCACATCTCTCTCTTCTTGTGATTGCTTGGCAGCTCTGTTTGACGATCCTCTCCTACTGCGGGCCTGTCAAGGTCAGAGGGGAAGATGGGTGGTGCGGAATTCCATGGCCGAATCCGAATCTGAGGGACAAGCACAAGCTACAGAGGTAGAGGGAAGGGGGAAGCAAATAGGCTTGATTTGTGTGTAGGGAGAGGGAGATTGCGAGGAAGCATGGCTAGGGAGGGAGGCCTTATAGGCTTCAGGAGGGTTGTTGAGCAACAAACTGCGACTGTGGTTCCACAACAAACTGTGATGGCAACAAACTGAGATGAATGCAAAAGAGGCACGAGGAGGGGTGATTGATTGCAGCAGAAGGAGCAGAAGAGCAACAACAGCAACAACAACAAGGCACAACAGAAAGCGAAGACGAGCTGAAAAACCGTTGTTCTTAAGAAAGAGAGCAATGAATAGTCGAGTATGTATCGAAGGTATACAAACCGAGATGGGCTTTTCAATAGCGATCAATCGATACGATGAACTGAATACAGCTGGTTGACAACGAGCAGAACACTTAGCAAATTAAGCCCGAATACAGCTGGTTGGTTGACAACGAGCAGAACACTATTTCAATGCTTTCACCTTCTGTCGAAGTGATCAACGTGAGCAAGGATTTCGTTCGTCCGTTTCGCCTGTCGAAGTGATCAACGTGAGCAAGGATTTCGTTCGTCCATTTCGCCTATATTTAAAGGTTTTGCCTTGGCTTTTTACGCAGCTTTTCAAAAGCTTTCAAAGCTTTTGGGCTTTCAGAATTTAAAAAATCTAAGGGTGTATATTGTGCCATGTGGAACTGAATACAGTTGGTTGACAACGAGCAGAACACTTAGCAAATTAAGCCCGAATACAGCTGGTTGACAACGAGCAGAACACTATTTCAATGCTTTCACCTTTTGTCGAAGTGATCAACGTGAGCAAGGATTTCGTTCGTCCGTTTCGCCTGTCGAAGTGATCAACGTGAGCAAGGATTTCGTTCGTCCGTTTCGCCTATATTTAAAGGTTTTGCCTTGGCTTTTTACACAGTTGGCTTTTTACGCAGCTTTTCAAAAGCTTTCAAAGCTTTTGGGCTTTCAGAATTTAAAAAATCTAAGGGTGTATATTGTGCCATGTGGAAGCACAAGATTTTACGCAGTTGGCTTTTTATGCAGCTTTTCAAAAGCTTTCAAAGCTTTTGGGCTTTCAGAATTTAAAAAATCTAAGGGTGTATATTGTGCCATGTGGAAGCACAGGATTTCAGAATTTAAAAAATCTAAGGGTGTATATTGTGCCATGTGGAACTGAATACAGCTGGTTGACAACGAGCAGAACACTTAGCAAATTAAGCCCGAATACAGCTGGTTGACAACGAGCAGAACACTATTTCAATGCTTTCACCTTTTGTCGAAGTGATCAACGTGAGCAAGGATTTCGTTCGTCCGTTTCGCCTGTCGAAGTGATCAACGTGAGCAAGGATTTCGTTCGTCCGTTTCGCCTATATTTAAAGGTTTTGCCTTGGCTTTTTACACAGTTGGCTTTTTACGCAGCTTTTCAAAAGCTTTCAAAGCTTTTGGGCTTTCAGAATTTAAAAAATCGACACACTGTTACCCTTGGCACATCTCTCTCTTCTTGTGATTGCTTGGCAGCTCTATTTGACGATCCTCTCCTACTGCGGGCTTGTCAAGGTCAGAGGGGAAGATGGGTGGTGCGGAATTCCATGGCCGAATCCGAATCTGAGGGAGAAGCACAAGCTACAGAGGTAGAGGGAAGGGGGAAGCAAATAGGCTTGATTTGTGTGTAGGGAGAGGGAGATTGCGAGGAAGCATGGCTAGGGAGGGAGGCCTTATAGGCTTCAGGAGGGCTGTTGAGCAACAAACTGCGACTGGTTCCACAACAAACTGTGATGGCAGCAAACTGAGATGAATGCGAAAGAGGCAAGCAGAAGAGCAACAACAGCAACAACAACAAGGCACAACAGAAAGCGAAGACGAGCTGAAAAACCGTTGTTCTTAAGAAAGAGAGCAATGAATAGTCGAGTATGTATCGAAGGTATACAAACCGAGATGGGCTTTTCAATAGCGATCAATCGATACGATGAACTGAATACAGCTGGTTGACAACGAGCAGAACACTTAGCAAATTAAGCACGAATACAACTGGTTGACAACGAGCAGAACACTATTTCAATGCTTTCACCTTCTGTCGAAGTGATCAACGTGAGCAAGGATTTCGTTCGTCCGTTTCGCTTGTCGAAGTGATCAACGTGAGCAAGGATTTCGTTCGTCCGTTTCGCCTATATTTAAAGGTTTTGCCTTGGCTTTTTACGCAGTTGGCTTTTTACGCAGCTTTTCAAAAGCTTTCAAAGCTTTTGGGCTTTCAGAATTTAAAAAATCTAAGGGTGTATATTGTGCCATGTGGAACTGAATACAGCTGGTTGACAACGAGCAGAACACTTAGCAAATTAAGCCCGAATACAGCTGGTTGACAACGAGCAGAACACTATTTCAATGCTTTCACCTTCTGTCGAAGTGATCAACGTGAGCAAGGATTTCGTTCGTCCGTTTCGCTTGTCGAAGTGATCAACGTGAGCAAGGATAAAAGCTTTCAAAGCTTTTGGGCTTTCAGAATTTAAAAAATCTAACGGTGTATATTGTGCCATGTGGAAGCACAGGATTTCAGAATTTAAAAAAACGTCCTAGTGCTGGCCAAGTAACGAGGCGCATCGTTGACCCATAGCAACCCATGGTCGTGTTGGCTTCCCCTGTTTTGAAGACCAACGTATGCTTCACGAAGTTCATATACTGCAGATCCAGATGTGCACCCAACACCTTGTCTTCTTCAAATGTTAGGATGTTGTAGATGTTCAGATTGTTGTTGTGATTCTCCAAACAATAGGAGAACTTTTGCCCGTATCGTTCGTGGAGCTGAGATGCAAATAATAAAGGCCCCTTTCCCAGACCAATGTGCACACCATTTTGCTATGGCTACGTCTGGCTTTGCCTCCCCTTCCACTCCCTTTCTCGTCCCTTCCTCTCCCTCAACGTCTGCCCTTGCTCCACATGATCCATCAGCCTCCTCTTCCCCTAGCGTCAAACGTAACGCCATCCTCACCCTCGACCCCGATTCTATAATATCCCCTACATCAAGATATCCCCATCTCAGTAAACTACCAAAGCTGTAGAGCCTCCATCCCAATCTTGACCAAAAGGAGCTTTCAGAGTGGTATGGAATCAACATCACTCTGGAGTCGCTAGAGCTGACAGATAATACAGAGCTTAATGCGTAGGGTCTGGGAGGGTTCATTGCCATTGGGACTGAAGGTCTCCAGTGCCAGATCTCCAGTTGTGTGCGTTGGAAGCTCATTGCGCAATAAAATATATTGTCCAACTTTTGTTTTCCTTCTGTTTGTGACTTCAAAGCCAGTCACTATTCACTTATAATTTGTCCACGAAAAACCTGCAATTTCATTGCTGGCTTTTCTAATCGAGTCGTTTTCCCAAAGATTTCCTACTTGCTTTTACAGCGCTCTTTGGGAATCCAGACGGTATCTCATATGGCAACCATTATTAATGATTCATGCTGTGTTGTCTCATAATTTCTTTGTGATGGTGTGCAAAGAAGAGGCCTACGGAGGAGTTCACTGTCAATAGTACTAGCTTCATCACAAAGTTCAGTGAGAGTGTTTAGAAGGCGATCTTCGCTGATGCTCCCAAGCCGATGTGAATATTTGTTCTCTGATTGTCTGCCGCTTTCAGTTTGTCTTTCCTGTACATATTTTATCCTTTCACCACGGTTTTTAACTTGTGCATCCATAGTCAGGACAAATCACTATGCATACCGGCACGTTCCGGCAAAAATACATCCACTGTAAAAATTTCCATCAAATAAAGCTTCCTTTTGTACATATAATACATTGCCTCCATTGCTCTTCATTGTCTGGCTCCATCATGTCTAACATTGTGATTAAATGAGGAGGCAAATAGTGAGCACCGTTAATTCGAGATTGAGCATCATCCTTGTATTCTTTCTTACATTCGGCCATGTTCATCATACCTGAAGGATTGTATCAAAACTATTAGATCACAGTACTAAAATATACCTAGAATATACCAAATTTTATCATGAATATTAAATTGAACAACAGCGTGATATCTTTCAAAGGAAGTTGGAAATGAATCTCGAAAAAAACGGTTTACCTCTTTTAAAATCTCCACTACTTGTGTCCATTAAGTCGCCATCACCTTCATATTCATCTGGGAAAGGAACTTGGTGTACTTCACACATGGTTGCTACTAGCTGGTTGTACAAGAACGTAGGATACAGAACAAGACAGCAAAAGCAAGGATGAAGGTCGCGCACCCTCGCAATCCATGCAAATGGTCTTTAATAGGTGAAGGTGGTTTTAGAAAGCCCCTACTATGCATGTGAGCAATTTTTTTTTTTTAAAACGGGGTTCATCACATTCGTAGTCCAGCCTTTTTGAGAACAGTTTGGAATTCTTTGGAGGAAGGAAAACAGGTAGCCTCAGAAAACCAAATCTTCGCCCTCATCTGACGGTCTAAGATCCTTGCTACAATCCTGGGCTTCAAAGACACAATAGGAGTCAATACGTGTATCAAAGCACCATGGCAAATTTAGGTGTGATGAACCCAGAATGGCTCAGCTATGTTTAATTAAGGACCTATCACCACATATAGAACAAAACCCATTTTGAGAATGAAGACGAGGTTCCTCCTGCAAAGCATCCAATGTAAAAATTGTAAGTCAATGACGATACCCGATTCACACCCTCTTTCAATCCATCAAATAAAGAAGTGCGAGTACCTCGACAATCCCTAGACAAAGGCCACAACAAGCATGTAATTGCCTAGAAGAGAGAGGAGGATGGCGGAGATCTTATTGTATGAATATCCAAGACTGTCCCAATTCTTCTCATGGATATGACTTTCCCAACCCCATCGGAGATGTTTTCAAAGCACCAAATCTATCTAGTTGATTGCTAAAGCAAGATCGAAACATTTTCACAGTGAGAAGCTAGTCCAGCAAGAGTGTCTGTCAGGAAGGAAAGATGGGAAAAATATCAATAGGCGAGAAGCTAATCTGCAGATGTATCAATCAGAACAAGCCTGGGAGTAGGAATACAACAAGTGTTAGCTTGGCAATTAAGACGATCGTCACATCGGAGGGGCCACACAGAGAGATAGAGGCACAGATGTTGTTGGTAATGCAAAACCACGGTGAAAAATGAGATAGTAAGATCATCGCGAACGGAGGACATCACTCGAAGGAGTCTGCGAGGAATGCAAGCAGAAATGGGAAATACGGGCATATGATCTAACTAAAAACCGTTGCGACAAGGGGCAAGGAAGGGCAAAGAAGACTAATTACAATCCGGTGACATATTGGAGACTACACCGTCTCTGTGCAGATGGTGGAGGTCTTATTGTATGAATATCCAAGACTGTCCCAATTCTTCTCATGGATATGACTTTCCCAATCCCATCGGAGATGTTTTCAAAGCACCAAATTTATCTAGTTGATTGCTAAAGCAAGATTGAAACATTTTCACAGTGAGAAGCTAGTTAGCAAGAGTGTTTGTTAGGAAGGAAAGATGGAAAAAATATCAGTGAGAAGCTAATCTACAGAAGTATCAATCAGAACAAGCCCGGGAGTAGGAATACAACAAGTGTTAGCTTGGCAATTAAGACGATCGCCACATCAGAGGGGCCACATAGAGAGATAGAGGCACAGATGCTATTGGTAATGCAAAACCACGGTGAAAAATGAGATTGAAAGATCACCACGAACAGAGGACATCACTCGAAGGAGTCTGCAAGGAATGCAAGTAGAAATTGGAAATACGAGCTTACGATCTAACTGAAAACCATTGCAATAAGGGGTAGGGAAGGGCGAAGAAGACTAATTACAATCTGGTGACACATTGGAGGCTAGACCGTCTCTATGCATGTGTCTACCTCATTAGCGGGAACGATGGCGGATCGTAGCTGAGGAGTCTCACCTACCTCATCATCACAAGATATGCACCTTGTTGCCAGAACCAATCTTGAATGTCTTCCGATAACTTGCTGTGCTTGCAAATACTGCACGTACTACATCACTAGATCCAGCATCCCTGCAATGTCCACCCCACCCTTCCTCGCTCTTGGTTCGTTCGATATAATCTTCATGTACTAGGAGCATTACTAGTTTGAAGGGGAGACAGGTCGGTGGAAACTACAACATGCAGCTTAGGACAGATTCCCACAACAAGGAAGGAGGACATGATATAGGCCCACATCTATGCAGACTCGATGACGGGAAGCTATGCAATGATATTTTATTAGAAAAGGTAACGAAATAGGTAGGAACAAGTGGGTGGCACCTAGACTACAAAGAAGGGGCAACACGTGCAATTCTAATTTTCATTAAATAAAACAACCAATTTTGCTTTCATGAGGTGACACACCGTTACTTAGGCTTCCACTTTAAAAGTGGTAGGCCAATAATTGAGAGTCACAAGGAATGTATTGATCGAATACTTGACGGTTCCTTTGCTTGCCTAAATCTAGTCTCGTCGTCGGAGAAGCCGTTGCAGCGATCCCCTAAGGCCACCTCTTTGAAAGATTTTGCCAACCTGAATTCTTGAGCATGTCATCATGCTACAATCAAGGGGGAAAATATTTTCCTTGCATTAGTGGAGTGGAGTCAATGCCCACTACCCACTCTGCCTAGGAGATGTTGAAATTCCACGTGGCTTTTTGGCAGCCTCATCATGGTTTCCCATTTATTACCACATGTCTTCTTCAGGCATGTTTTAGGTTCTTTTTCGATCATCGTGTAGAATTTTCTAGTTGTTGGCCTCACCCCAATGGGGAAGGGCTTAGTGATCGTTGGGGCTTGAAAGAGAAAAATGACTTTTTGTTTAAAATTTTATCATTGAATTTTTGTTAAGTGCTCATCGGTCCATGTGTTAGTGGCATCTTGTGGAAGCTTGTGTTTCGGAGCAGCTAATTTCGTGTGCTAGGCGCCTGTGGGATTCATGTGTATGGCACAATACTGACATATTCCCATTGGGAGCACTAGAAATTGCATGGATTTCATAAATGATTTCAACGTTTTTGGCAGAGGAATTGCCAAGACTACATCTACACATTCCAACTAACAATACTCCTTTTATCCCACCAACTACTTGCTTTTGTTAACAATCTCCTTCGTGTAACCCTCTTCATCTTTTCTTTTTGCTCCTCCCTCCTCATCATGGCCTTCTACATAGTAGTGTTGCCCTCAGGCTGCCTACCCTCGCTAGGGTCTTCCTTACCCAAGCATTGGCACCTCTCTCTCATGCTTTGCCTCTCCCCCAACAATTTTGCCTCCATCAACAGAGTCAGCTTTGTTGTGTTGTTTGTTTAGGATGCACAGTACTCTGATGTTGTTCACAACTTAGATTTGTTGGTCAACGACTCCTACATCAACAGAGTCAGTTTTGCTACGTTGTTCATTTAGGATGCACGGCACTCTACTATTGTTCACAACTTAGATTTGTTGGTCAACAACTTCTACTGAATTTATATGTGACTATTTGCTTGTTAAGTGCAGCTTGTTATGGAACTATTTTGTTTGTTGGATGTGTGGGTGACACACATTTTTTCCTTAATGATGCGGGCGACATCCATTCCTCTATTCACCAGTTGGTGGTGCCTTAAAGCAAACAAGGTTGCCCCTACTATGCGGGCTACCTTACATGCTTTGTGTATGCACCATAAATGAGCTATTGTTTTATTTTTCGTGCATAAAAAATGAATTTGTCTTAAAAAGAAAGAAAGAAATTACAAGAAGCACTTGAGCGCTATACTACAAAGCCTTACATACCAAGACTAGGGAAAGAAACTTCCGAGCATAATACTTCGGAATAGAAAGAATTTCAGCCTATGTTGCCGAGAAACAACTACCAGGGACCTCCCCCATGAAAAACAAAAAGGTTTTGAATTAACCATATTGGTTAAATCACTAAAGCTCGAATGATATTCCACACCATGATCCGAAGGTTTGTGAGGCCCCCTTGAACACCCAAGAGGGTGATCTTCCATTTGAGTGGCATTAGGGTATGAGCTCTTTGGAGCTAATGCTGCACCCCTTTCCAAGTTCTTTGTGCCTCAATGCAATCCCAAAAAAGATGTCTATGAGTCTCGAAAGCAACACGGCACATTAGGCAAATGGGAGAGACATCTTTCCAGTTTTTGACCCTATCCTTAGTGGAAAGTTTGCATGCAATACTCTCCACAATAAAAAGTTTAGTCATTGAGAGGGAGTGGCTTTCCATACTCTTGTGAGATGGCCTTTCCAAATCAACAATTAATCAAATAGTGCAAAGGCCTTCCATGTAGCACTCATTGAGCCATCGAGCAATCCTTGGGCAAATTTGTATCGGGACAACCAAATTTGTAAAAGGCCATTTATTAATCCGCACGTTTAGGGTCAAAGGTCTGCATTTCCCTTAGTTGGTATCACGTGGCCTTCCTCCTTCTCACCTAAGATTCCAACAGATGTGCTCTCGGGATGATTAAAATGGTAACCTCCTTTTCATTATGTTGCTAAGACGAAGATGCAAAACCTTGTAGTAGATAGCTTGGCGTTGCATCCTTCTATACTCCATTTTGTACATTGTTGGTTGACTTACCACTCGTAAGAGGTGACTGATCCCTACCATATGGCCCTATACCTGCTCCTACACCTACTTGCAATGGGTGGTCATTGGAAGCTCGAAGCAATTGTGTGGCCCTTTTAACCTTCTCACCCTGAACAGGTACCTGCTAGCCATCAAGTTTGCTCTCTAAGGGACAATTGTGCACGTAGTGACCCCTTTGCCTACAGTGATACTAGGCATCTGGGAAGGTATCAAATAAAATTTTGATATCAATCTTCCAACCACTATGACTCGTGAGATCAAGATAAAGCAAGAGGTTCTTGTTGATGATCCCATAGGATGCAAACCTTGGGTGCCAATTTCTAAATCTAAAAGGGAAGGACATAGAAAACACGTCCCAAAGTAGAAGCACTGCTAGTAAGCTCCAACACAAAGAGCTCATTCACGCTTGGAAAGTGCACCCATATTGAGCATTCATGCCACGACACCTTATCATGAGATAATGTTGCTGACTAAGGAATGGAGTACACCAGGTTCCCATGATAACCTAGCACTTGAGCATGTAAGTCTAGTCCCTCTCTGCTTGTGTGACCACAAAGGCATGAAAGAAACCTTTCCCAATGAACTTGTAGTCACACAGATTTCAATTGCCTTGAAAGATAGTAGTAAACCACCTAGGGAACTCCTCCTCAATGGGGACTTCCCCCATGAATAACATAAGATGCACGCTTGTAAATGGTTGTAGTGTCTGCATAGATAAAAAGCCAAAATATCCACTCAAGCCTTATGTACTTTGATGCTAGAAGATCTTGGTGCATCACGGCATTACTTCGGTTGAGTGTCGAGGTCTCAAAGATCCTTGGATAAGCAACAAATTGTAGCTTCGTCGAGGTACCCATCATTGTCCATGTTCTTAGCCTTTTGCGCATATGTATCATGCACTATGGAGACCTCCATAATAGCATCACGAGGCATTTTAGAGTCCAAAGAGGCCTTCAAGACCTTGGCGTGGGTGCCTTCAACCTACATTTCCTCATCAAGGATGGTAGAATGGCATCACAAGGAGGGCACAAGCTAGGAGCTAGGATGGTTCTATGCAACGGAGATCCTCCAAGAGAAAAGTACTATTCTTTGGCTATAAAAATGAGCTATTGCTGCTATATGCACATCTTTTGCATCCTTTTATGAGGGATTTTAAGGTAGTCATTCTAGCGACATCGACAGGCCTCCTTTTTATAGAGTAGATGCTTCTTCAATTTAACCTTTCTATTCACTTATACGCTAGAACTTTCTGTAAAAAAAAGATTTGTTGTTACTATTGAGCAATTGGAAGCCAAACAAGACCAACCTGAGCTCTATAAAAGGTTTGGGTGGTGTAGAAGGCATCGTTGCAAAGCTTGACGCCAATTCTTTGGAACAAAAATCAAGGGTAGTGTTATTGCATAACCATGCAAGTTAGTAGCAGTGACTCTAAGGGGTGTGCGAGGGTAGGTTAGCCACAACGATTGGTGGTTCAGTCCTCCAAGCGGTTGAGTCTTCAATGGTCTCTTCTCTAACTATCAGATAGTTCTTGTACGCATGCTATTACTAGCATTTCGACATTGTTCTTTACATAGTGGTTGTGAGAGCTCTTGCTCCGGAATCTCTCCGGAATACAAAGATCTTCAGTGTTGTGTCTCTATTCACATTCTTTGTATTCTTTTCGTAGATGTTGCACATATCGTTTTATTTCTGTTTCTCATAGTGTTTGCATGTAGTTATGATGCTATACACTGGTGATGACTATGCACATTCTTACCATCATGAAAGGGATTCACGATCTGGCAATTGACTATCTTTCGACAAGGTGTTTTGGGCAGGCTCATGTTGTTCGTTTCTTGCCATCATTGCGGAGGCACTTCACATGGAGGTTTGCACGCAGTTGCACGCACTCCAGCAAAGATTCAAGAGAAGATTGCTACAGTGGTGAGGAGGCACATTTGTGGATTTCAATATGAACCCCAGTGGATGCGATCCGATCCCTAGCACCTTGTGTACGGTTGAGCGAGTGCGGAAATCCCAGTGAAGAACCTCATCCAGTGGTCTTGGTAGCGAATTCAGTGGTTGCTATCTTCCTAGTAGGCAAGCATGCGCACATGCTTGCAAGGACCTCCTGATCCTTTGACACCAATGATGCAGTTGCGGTGACAAAATAGTGATCCTGAGCATGGAGACATCATGTCGTAAGGCTCTCTAGGAGGAGTGGACCGGTGTTAAAGTATGCCTTCTCATTTACTTTCACCGCCATGGCTGCAGTCAGGACAGTGAGTGCGGGTCTCATTGGATGTATGCCAGGTATTGAGTGCATCATCGTCTCCAACATTGGTTTTGGCCTCTTCTCGCAATCTCTTCGGTCAAGGAGGGCCATCAACAGGAGGAGCACCAAACGTTGGAGCACCGTGATGGCGGGCCAAGTCAAGTATGCCAAGTTTGCGAGGGGAAAATTGGATGATCCGAATGCTCATGTCTGATAGTTTGAGAAGGTGTATGAGCTTAACAATCCACCACCCGTGGTACCACTCCTATAGGAGGCAGTTTTTGTGTCAACTTTAGTAGGCAAGGCTGCACGATGGCTGGCAGAGTATGTGATGGATCACTTCGCCACATATGATCTCACCCGCGAAGCATTCTTGAGATGGTTTCGTTAGGAAAAAACGATTCCGTAGACTCTAGATAGATTGCAATGCTTGGATCAGGGAGATCACGATGTGGAGGATTATGCATCCAAATTCAACTTACTCATGCAATGTGTGCCACAAGCAAATCGGCCTACTTAGGAGGTACTCAACAACCACTTCATTTCGAGGTTGGGATCTGCGAATGGCATTGGCCATGGTGGATTGGACATAGACGATGCTCATGGCGGAGCAGTACGAGCAGGGGAGGATAGCCAAGAACTGCAAATCCTCAAAAAGTAAAACCAAGAAGAAACTGGCAAAATCTAAGAAGTCGGATGATAGCAAGGAAGATTTGGACGTGGCTAGCTCTGACGAAAGCTCTAAAGATACCAGTTTGGAGGAATCTGACTTGGAAGTGGAGACGAAGACCCGATGAGCCTCTAAAGGGGGCAAGGGTGCTCCAGTGGCTTCTAGAGAAGGATCAGTACCTAAAGGTTTGAAAGGTATCTGGTGCACTCACTACTGCAATCCTGGTCATTCCGCAGTCGAGTGTGCCCTTAATTCGAATTGGTGCACAATTTGCTTGACTAATACCCACAACACAGTGGGATGCCACTATAATGGGTGTGGCCAGAGAGCAATTGGTTAGTAGCAAGATTGGGTACGTCTTTTGTGCAAGAAGAGCAACCACATCAGTCATTTCAACCACAACAATCATTCCAACCACAACAGTCATTCCAACGAGGCGGGCACAGGTGTGGATGCAGACACAGAGGTGGAGGTCATGTTCAAAATCGATCGAAAACCTACCTGTTTTGCTTGGGTGAAGGCCATTGGCAGAAAGAATGCCTGGATGCTCAGGAATGGGATCGGCAATGAGTAGAGCGATAAAAGATGATAGGGAAAATGCCTAGCACTTCTATGGTACACATTGTTGATGATGATCCATTGGTGTGCCCGAAGATTAGCATAATCACCCATGTAGGTACCAAGCTGCAGGGGCTGACTCCCAAGAAAAGAGACAAACTACTAGATTGGCTAGCACAGGAGCAAGTACGATGACAAATCCGTGAGTTGGCGATGGAGGAGCCACCATTGATGCCACTGGCAGAGTCCGCAAAGGTGCCCATTGGGGCATGCAAGGTGCAGTTCGTGGAACCGATTATCCAACCGGTGTCAGTTGCACAAGGCAAGTTCAAACTTCACTTACCGAGGAATGGCCCAAATGCTATCGAATCAGCTCCCTTGTTGTTGGTGGCTAACCAAGCCAAGAAGCGGGCAAATTCTCCGCAAAGGGAGCTGGGGTTGGAATGCATTCTTGAAGCACCGATCCAGATCTCACTGGGTAGATTACTCAACTTGGTTCCCACATTCCATCAGTAATTGTTGCACTCCCTTCACCTGGAGTGGGAGCCAGAAGAGGTGGATCTATGCCAAGCAGATTTCTCTCTAGTACCAGTAGTCCCTCTAATCGACAAAGAATTCTGGTGATATCGGCAAAAGCACAAGGTTGGACCTTATCACAGGTTCTGGTAGATGGAGATTCAGGGGTCAATATAGTCACTTTAAAGACCTGTCAAGCAATGGGATGGATGTCTTGGGAAACGGCGCCATTCCTTGTCTGCATGGTTGATCAATGCCGAGTTCGACCACTTGAAATCTGAAGGGCAGTGGTCTTGGAGGTGGTGGGCATCTCGTTCATGGTTTCATTCGTGGTGCTAAATATGGAAGCCACAACACCAGAGTATAGTGTACTCTTGGGTAGGCCCTCATTGCGACAAGCAGAACTGGGAGCAAAATGTCATCTCTGTGTGGCACTACAAGAAGAAAATTTGGGTCACAATGGGAGTGGTAGCACCTTTGGCGAATGCAGTTAGACCCATGTTGGTCGAGACTGGTGAACATGGCGGACGGCAGACTAGAGGATGATGAGGAGGAAGCCTTTCTCAAAGCAAATCTAGAGTTGGTTTTGATATTCACCATCGATGTGGAAGGCATTACAAAAAGTTACCTGCATCTGAATCTTCTGGTGGGTTCAATCAGCACAGTTCTAAAGGAGGTGACAAGCAGTAGCAGAAATGGATCTATAGGATCTCCTACAGTAGGAGAGAGAGTTTGAGGAATGCATGAGCCATGTCACACAGGTGCAAGAAGATGCTCTGGATTCGATATATCTAGGGGATGCTGGCACATCTAAGCCAATCAAAATTAGCACGTTGTTGACAGCCGATTTTCGCAACGAGGTAATAGCCCTATTGAAGGATTTCTCCGATGTGTTTGCATAATGGGATTATGTTACATGAAAGATCTAGATCCAAAATTTTACCAACATCCGGTTAATCTCAAGCCAGATGTGACTCTGACCAAGATCCAGCGCTATTGCATGTGGCCAAGCAAGTACCAGAGGTGCTCGAGCACTTATTGCAAGTGGGATTCATTACACCAATTGAGAACCCAGAATGGATTTCTCCTATTGTCATTGTGCCAAAGAAGGTATAAGAAATTGCGAATTTGTGTAGATTACCACAAGCTAAATGCAGCCACAGTACCAGATCCCTTCCCTCTACCGTACATGGATTCTATGTTGGATGAAGTGGCGGGGCATGAGGTATACTCTTTCCTGGATGGGTATAGTGGGTACAATCAAATCAAGATGGCTCCGGAAGACCAACCCAAGACAACGTTCATCACATCATGGGGAGTTTATGTATGTATAGTCATGTGGTTTGGATTACAAAATGCTCCCTCTACTTTTCAGCGAGCAATGTAGGAGATTTTCGGCTCTTACTTGATAGATTTCATGGGGATTTTTGTGGATGATCTCAGTGTGTTTGGAACATTCACCAAGCACCTGGAGCAATTGCAGAAGTGCTTTGGATGATGTAGGGAGGTCTCTTTTGGCCTGAATCTTATGAAATGTGCATTTGCAGTCAGTAGCGGCCGACTCCTAGGTCATGAAATTTTGGCGAAAGAAATTGCGGTGGATTCGGACCAAGTGGCAGTGATTATGCAAGCACCTACTCCCATAATGCCTAAAGAGTGCTTGCACTTTCTAGGTCAAATTCGATGGCTTGGAAGACATCTGCAGTTTCTAGCTCATATGGTGATTCCCTTGAATGCACTTGCTCATGTCGAATCGAAGGCATTTGGGTGGACCGTGGAGTGCGACCAAGCTTACCGGCAACTCAAAATCCAGCTTTCCAGAGCACTGGTGCTGATGTCTCTAGATTGGGATAAGAATTTTCATGTATTTGTTGATGCTTCGGATAGAGCTATTAATAGTGTCCTCATGCAAGAAGATGCGGACAAATGGTACCGTCCAGTCTACTATGCAAGCCGACAGCTCTCCATTGTCGAAAAGAATTACTCTATCATGGAGAGAGAAGGACTGGGCATGATTTATTCAATCAAAAAATTCTGGTATTATGTGTTGGGCCGACCATTTGTATTCCATGTTGATCACTCTACATTGTTGTATTTAGTAAAACAACAAAGTCTTACGGGTCGATTGGCATGATGGGTGTTGTTACTGCAGGAATATGACTTTGATATCATTCATTGGCTAGGCTTGCAGCATGCGGTATCAGATTACTTATCTGAATTGGAGTCTAGGGAGCTGAAGATGAGTTTCCTGATGCAGAGCTAGCGGCTATTTTTTAGGCAGATCCGATCGAGGCAAAAGCTGAAGTCATGCCAGAAGGCCCGTGGTCATGGTATGATGAGATGCTTTCGTTCCTGTCTACTGGCATAATGCCCAAGTACATGAATAGAGACCAAAGGAAACAATTGGCATTGCGGAGCTGATCTTTTGAAGTAGTCTTGGGCCAATTGTACCGACGACATTTGACAGAGGCCCTACTGTGGTGTGTTCAACCTCATGAGCAGGAGGCAGTGTTGATGGAAGCCTATTGTGGGGTTCAGGTGGTCATTTTGTGGGGGAAATTACCGCAAAGAAAATTCTGCAAGTGGGCTTATGGTGGCCAACCATGCAAAAGGATGCCAGATGGTTTGCAAAGAGTTACAACCTTTGCCAGTGGTTGGGCCAACCCATAGATCGTGTTCGAATGTGCCACTTAACCCCATTTTGCCACTAGAACCATTTTAGAAGTGGGGTTTGGACTTCATGGGTCCATTCAAGCTCATAGCTGCCCATCACACGGAACGGTTACACTCTAGTAGCAACTGACTGCTGTACTAAATGGGTGGAAGGTTGGGCTTTGTGGGATAATACCACAAATTTGGTTGCAAAATGCCTATACTGCAATGTGTTCACTTGGTTTGGTTGCCTAATTGAAATTGTCAACCAACAGGGGGACTCACTTTGTCAACAAGGTCATCAAGCAGATGAATTTTTTCTATACAAGAAGTCTTCCCCCTACTATCGACAGGCTAATGGATTGGCTGAATCTACAAATCATACTTTCAAGCAGATTATTTTGCTATTAGTGAACGAGCACCACATGGACTGGGATGATAAGTTGCTGGCAGCACTATGGGCTTACCGCACATCGTTCAAGGTGGCCACTGGGTTGACCCCTTTTAAATTGGCATTTGGGCTAGAAGAAATTATGCCAAGCATATTGTTCTGAGTTTGTGGATTGCGGTGGAGGACATGCTTCTTCCGCAGGAGTCTATGGTGTTTCGGTTAGATGTTTTGGATCAGTTGGATGATTTGCGGATGGAGAGCTACTATTTGAATTTGGAGGTTCAAGCAACAAGGCAGAAGCAGAGAGTAGATTTGGCTTCGAAGAAAAAATCTTTTGAGCATAAGCAATTGGTTCTTCTATTCAACACTTGCCTTGGGCGCATGCCAAGGAAATCAAAATTGCGATGGCCTGGTCCATTCTGGATTTTTTATGATTGTGGATCTACATTATTCTATCTTGTGGATTTGCAAGGGCATGTTCTTTCACATCTAGTTGATGGTTTTTGGCTGCATCCCTATCATCATGATGGTAGTATTTAGTGCTTGTTTCCAATATCCAATGAGGCACAAATTTCTTGGGTTGAGGTGGAGGTGGCCGATCGATCACATGAGGGCATGTGGCAACAGGGTTCGAGGAATGATTATAGCATTCTTCTGCAAGGTCCTATCACAGCCGCCATGCAACTACCTATCGTCAAGGTGGGGTATTTGCAATATGGATTGTATTTCTTGGGCATTTATTTGCATGTACCAGTTTCTTGCTCGTTCGTCCTCATCACACTTGCAGTTCTCTTAAGCTCCTTTGCCTTCCAGCTTTTATCTGCATTCAGCATTCTTTGCTTCCTACTACTTCATCTTGCTATGGGGATGGCACATGCATAGTTTTACTCCTTTGTCCCATTGGTCTATATCGATTTGCAATCCATTGATGCTCATCTTTCAACGTCTACACCTTCGGAGCTTCAACAGCATCAATTGGATGAGGGTGAATATTCATCTAGCAGCATTGGCGCTTTGCCCCAACATTTGGCTATGGGGTCTGCGATGGAGTTTTTGGGTGAGCATTGGGAGCTGACAGTCCAGTTGATCTATTGGCGAGACTGTTTTTGCTGGTAGATGGAGTGGTGCTCGTGCAGTCAACTTGTTTAGCTAAGTCGATGTTGGATGAGTTTGGGACTCCTGCTAGAGGAGAGTACAAGCTCAGCCATGCAAGGATGCTCAGGAGTGTGTGATATACAAACACACAAAAAGACAATAGAAATGATGATTCTTGTGGAATTTTGAAGTTGTTTTGTGTGCTCGAACCCACCTCTTAAGAAATCTTGCATTTTGGCTTGCAAAAATTATTTTTCCTTAAAGTTTTTTTTCATTGTGTAGGTAGACTATGTAGTGTAGCACCCCCCCTAGCATAAAAAACCCAGAACATAAACTCAAAATTCCCAAAAAATTCACAAAAACCACTCGATGATGTAGTGTTCCATTATCCCCACGAGTCGGCACATTAGAGCTCTCCCACCGACTGGTGCGTTAGTAGTATCCCGCTGGTCAAACCACATTGACCCGATGCATTAGCTATATCCCATTGACCTAACGTCTGACCATGGCCTAAACCACCACCTTGATTAAATGCGTGTTAGAGTTAATTATCTTGTTGAGCTGATAGCCATTGACCCATGACCTTAGAGCTATTCCACCAACCGTTGCTATCTCATTATTCTACCGCTAGTATAGTAAGCCCACCCCCACGTCCGGTGGTCATATTCGTATCCCACTGCCTGTTGTGTTACACCTATCATGTCGTCGGTGCTATAATTATTATGTCGGCCCAGTTACCCCACCGATCGTCGCTATTTTCTATCCCCGCACCCATTGCCATAAATATACCGATGACCGACATGTTGTCAGTATCCTACCAATCTCTTTATTCCTCCGATTGTTGTCTTAACCTTATCCCTATACCTGTAGGGATACCACTTGCATCTTATCCCGCAGAACACGTGGCAAGATATATTCCACCGATCGTTGCATCACACCTACTCCGCTGCTCCTCAATTATTTTGCCGACTGTTGGGATACCTCTAGGGTAGTCTAGGAAATAATAAAAAATTCCAGAACCTCAGTTCATCCTAAGTGGGCCTAGTTAGAGGTCTCCTACATGCACTTGAGGTCTAGGAGAATTTTGTCCAAGGATCCCATTTGGGAAGATAGTGCTTTGAGCTACACTCAACCCACCTTCCCTAGATGGGGATCTGAAAGCTCGATTCCTAGCCCCTAGTGCCCACTCATTAGTAGGCCCCCCATAGGAAGATCTATCTCGCTCCGATGAAATGAAGAGCTTAGACGAAGTAATGCAAGACCCCTTGGATCCAAGGGCTTCCGAATCCCCATTCACTAGTGTGGCCTCGTCCAACTCTCCCATGCCTTTGATTGCATCTAGGATGAGAGGCACATTCTCCAACATGTTTGGACATTTAGGTCGCACAAAGTCGGTAGACATGGAGAACCCCTTCACCGACATGTCTGTAGGAAGGGAAGGTCAGCAACATCCAGCTCCAGAACCACAGACCGAGACAAAAACCACATTTGCAGACCCAAGATCCTCCGCCTATGCAAGACCTCCCCAATGGTAACACATGGATGATGAAGAACTATGGATGAGGGAATTCTGAGGGCAAGATTCTTGTCGAGGGGATGTGAGGAGCCTCCAAGGAGGGGTGCCTTATGAACCCCCAACAACCCAGGTGCCACCAACCTTCGTCAACTATGGGGCACCACAATTCCCACCTTATCGCCCATTTCATGGAACCAAGGACCCACCTCCTCCAGGAGTATGTCCCTTCCCATCCATACCCATTGTACCAAATGAATGCAGGCCTGGGCACATCTGTGCCAATGCCGGTACCAACATCTACATGGATACCACCACCAGGGCTTAAGGCCAGCCCTACGTCCCGTCAGGCCCACAACAACACCACCCTCACCAGCTGCTCAAACATTGTTAAACTAATGAGGCAATGTGTAGCTTGGTGAATGCCCTAGGAAGGGGGGCCACACCACCTCCACCCACCCCAGTGTTTCCCGTAGGGATTGCAAATCCCTCAAGGAGCCAACCCATAGCTATCTCCAAGTTAATGACCAAGTTCCTTGGAGAAGGAGACCCGGTCTCCCACGTGGAGTGATTTGAGAAAATTTGCAAAGCTTTTGGTGCTCCTGGGGACCTAGAAATGGCCAACGCGTTTCGTCTCAGCTTGGATGACAAAGCAGGCCAATGATATAGGGCTCTCACCCTAGAAGAGAAAATCAACTGGGAGACATTGAGAAAGGCCTTCATTATGGGGTTTGCCCCTAGCAGCCATAAATGGAGCCCGATTAATCAATTGTATAAAGTAAAGCAAAACGACAAGGAATCCCTAAGGGATTACATTGCTAGGATCAAGCACCTCAATGCTCGCTTTGAACCATATGAGTGGATGAGTGACACACAACTTTTGCCCCGCTTTCTCATCGGGTTGTCGAACCCAAATGAACCCAAAGTTGCATGACCACCTAATGGTGATGAATCCTACCTCCTTTGATCTACGCAGTAAGGTGGCCATCCACATAAGTGATAACATGATGGACAAGGCAAATTCACATAAAACCCCGAATCTCTTAGAAATAGCTCCATCAATTAGGTCTTCAAGTGTAGAACCGATCAAGAAGGAGACCAACGAGCCCAAGGGCTTGGATATGAGTGAGCTAGCCTCCAATGTAGTGGATTAGCTAGGCCAGTAGTGGAGGACAATGAGAGTGCTCTCAACGGAAGCAAGAACGGAAGAAGGAGAGAGAGAGACGGAGAGCCACACAAGTTTGGTGGGTGCAGAACCACCCTAATCTTCTTTTTCATTCATTTATATATGTGTTTGAGTATTGTACATAACTGGGGTTAAGGCACAGTGACCTTTAACCCCCACAACCTCCCACTTAAAGGACAATGTGCCTTTAAGGGAGAACAACCAGTGAGCATACTATCCAATGCCCATCAATACACGACAATACTCAAACCGCTGACTAGGTAGACTCTTCGTCAGCATATCTGCAGGGTTATCATCTGTATGAACCTTGACAAGATCTATGCGCTTGTCCTCAAGTACCTCCCTGATGAAATGATACCTGACCTCAATGTGTTTGGTCTTTGCATGAAAGACCGGATTCCGTGCTAGCTGAATAGCACTCATGGAATCACTATGCAATGTCGGTACACCTATATGAATCCCCAAATCTCCCACTAGCCGATCAAGCCATATAGCCTCCTTGCAACCCTCTGTGGCTGCAACATACTCAGCCTCTGTGGTAGACAAAGCAATGCACTTCTGTGCACGAGACATCCACGACACTGCACCACCTGCAAAGGTGAACACATAACCAGAAGTGGATCTCCTACTATCCACATGCCCTGCATAGTCTGAATCTGTGTACCCAAGTACACGCATGTCTCCTTTACCAAAGCAAATGCACATC
The DNA here is from genome assembly GCF_047967505.1 of Dipteris shenzhenensis. NCBI lineage: Eukaryota > Viridiplantae > Streptophyta > Polypodiopsida > Gleicheniales > Dipteridaceae > Dipteris > Dipteris shenzhenensis. The sequence goes on from NC_141626.1 coordinate 3,320,928, forward strand.
TCCTTGGTACCCTTCATGTACCTCATGATGCACTTAACTGCCTCCCAATGCCTCTTTCCTGGATTAGCCATATACCGGCTAACAACTCCCACTGCAAATGCAATGTCTGGTCTAGTAGCTATCATAGCATACATAAGACTCCCAACTGCTGATGCATAAGGAACCTTGGCCATCATGGTCCTCTCCTCATTTGATTTGGGACTATCTGTATGACTCAGTTTCACATATGGAGGCAATGGAGTACTCACTGCCTTCCCCCCCTCCATATTGAAACGCTGTAATACTTTTGTAACATACTCTTTTTGTGAAAGCCAAAGGAGTTTCCTACTCCGATCACGCGTGATGCGCATACCAAGAATATGACCTGCAAGTCCCAAATCCTTCATATCAAAGGCCTCATGCAACTTGGCCTTTAAAGCATCTAGCTCATAAGTATTCTTGCTAGCCAATAGCATATCATCCACATATAGTGCCAAGATTATCAGGCTATTATCCTTAGCCCTTTTAGTGTAGAGGCAGTGATCAATTTCACTCCTTCTAAAACCCTGGGACCGAATGAAAGCATCAAACTTCTGATACCATTCTCTAGGTGCTTGCTTAAGACCACAGAGACTCTTTTTCAGCTTGCAAACTAAATGCTCTTTGCCCTTTTCTTCAAAACCTTCCGGCTGCACCATGTAAATTTCCTCATGCAAATCCCCATGCAAGAAAGCTGTCTTGACATCCATCTGCATAAGCTCCATATCCTCTGCTACCACTAGTCCAAGCATGCATCTAAGTGTGGTCATCTTCACAACTGGAGAGAATATCTCATCAAAGTCCACACCCTTCTCTTGCTTGAACCCTTTAGCAACCAAACGGGCCTTGTATCTAGGCACATCATCACCTGTGACCTTCATTTTGTAGACCCATTTACATGGCAATGCTTTCTTTCCATGTGGCAAAGAAACCAAGTCCCAAGTCTTATTCTTCATAAGTGAACGCATCTCTGATTGCATAGCATACTCCCACTTGCGTTGATCCTCACGCATCATAGCCTCTCTGTAGCAAGAAGGCTCCCCGCAATCAGTAAGCATCACATAGTCTACCCCTGGAACAAACCTATCAGGCGGTTTAGACACTCTAGATGATCTTCTCAAGGGCATTTCAGCTTGCTGTCCCACTTGCATATCAGCCACATTTGGCTCATCATTTCCACCAATAGATGATCCATCATCTACCCTTGATTGTATACCTGTGGGAGTACTTGGTTGTACCATTTCTTACACATTTGGTGCATGGACAGCTTGCTGTCTATCAACATATGCAGGTGGATTCACATCCTGGAAAGTGATTCTCCTCATTTCCACATCCCTCATGGGTGCCTTATGCATCTTCTTCTCATTGAAGACCACATCATGGCTGCGTATGATCTTCTTTGCTTCTGGATCCCAGAGACGATAGCCCATCTCTCCACTTTCACCATAACCTAGAAAGATGCATTTCCTAGACTTAGGATCTAGCTTCTTTCGAAGCTCTTTTGGCACATGTGCATATGCCTCACACCCAAATATACGCAAATGAGAGTAAGAGGGCTTCTTTCCACTCCATGCCTCTTCAGGAATACCCCCATCCAAACTCTTACTAGGTGATCTATTGATCACATGCACTGCAGTCTTCATTGCCTCAGCCCAAAAACCACCAGAAAGACTTGCATTGGAAAGCATGCATTGCAACCTTTCTTGAATGGTACGGATCATCTTTTCTGCAACTGGATTTTGCTCTGGAGTACGAGGGGATGTGAGCTCCCTCTTAATCCCACGTGTATCACAGAAATGCTGAAAGTCATGAGAGAGATACTCTCCACCATTGTCAGTCCCTAGGCATTTAAGCGTTCTACCTGACTGATTCTCAACCAAGGCCAGCCATTTCTGAAATACCTGGAATACATCACTCTTCCGAGCTATAGCATAAGCCCACACTTTCCTAGTTGCATCATCAATGAATGTCACATAGTATTCAGCCCCGCCTAATGACCGTGTAGGCATGGGACCACATACGTCTGAATGCACCAAATCAAGCATTTCAAACTCTTTCTTTCCCCTTCTTTTATGGGCTGATTTAGTCTGCTTCCCATAGAGACAATGCTCACAAAATTCAAAATCAGAGAAACTCAAATGCGGTACATAACCCAAACGGCATAAGAGTTTCATTCCATTCTGGCTCATGTGCCCCAACCTGCAATGCCACAAAGAAGTGCTTGGCTGCTCGGTTATTGCAACAACATGATCAAATACCCCTGATACATGTAAGGGATACAAAGTCCCACACTTGGCACCCCTGGCCAAAAGCATAGAGCCCTTTTGAATTTTCCAACTCTGAAAGCCAAAAGTGGTGTGAAAACCAGCATCATCTAGCTGACCCACTGAAATAAGACTCTTGGTCAGCTTAGGCACATGTCTCACATGTTTCAAAACAAATGCAGACCCATTTGCAAAAGAAAACTTTATGTCACCTGCTCCCACTATGTCACATGCATAGTCATTTCCAGGATGCACACAACCTGTCTTTCCACTGTCATAAGTGGAGAACCATTCCCTATGGGGAGTAACATGGAATGAAGCACCAGAATCCAAAATCCAATCCTGGGAATATGCATCATCTGAAGTGGTAAGCAACTCTGCAGATAAACTAGACATGAAGAGAACATCATTGTCACTATCACGTGTGACTGCATTGATTTCCTCGATCTTCATTTTTCCTTTGTCCTCCCTTGGACTCTCTTCCTTTTGATTTGCACCCCAATTTGCATTCTTTTTCTTATCCTTTTGCTCTCTTTTTAGCTTGTAGCAATCCTTTTTCATATGGCCCTTCTTACCACAATGGTAACACTCAATGTTCCGTGCCCTGGATTTGCTATGTGACTTCCCTCTTTCTTGGGACTTCCCCCTGAACTGTGATCTGCCCCTTTGCACATTTAAGGCTGCATCCTGCTTGTTGCCATCCATAGACTTCCGTCTAATCTCCTCGGCCAACAAGCTACCCACAACATCATCAAATTTCAGTACTCCACCAGGTGCAGAGTTACTGACAGCTATACGGAAGGTATCCCATGAGGATGGCAATGAACATAAGAGAAATATTGCCTTAGTCTCCGCATCAAAATTCATTTTCTGAGCCTGAAGCTGGCTGAAAATAATATTGAATTCATTCAAGTGAGAAGCAATGGAGACCCCTTCCTTCATCTGCAGCTCAAACAACCTCTTCATGAGGTAAACTTTATTAGAGGCAGTTTCCTTTTCATAAGTGGCACACAGTTTCTTCCACAAATCTTCCGTAGTTTGCTCATTTACTACTGTGAAATAAACTGACTCTGCAAGATGAAGTCTAATAGTAGACTTTGCTAATGCATCCAACTCATTCCAATCATCCTCAAACATATTTGCAGGCTTAGCTTCAATACCTGCCAAGGGTTTAATCTGCTTCTTTTGAATAAGCACATCCCTTATTTGCTCTTTCCACAAAGAAAAGTTTGTCCCATCAAACTTTTTAATGCTGAAAAACTCCTTTTCAGACATGGAAGAGGATGCCATGATGCAAATAAAGCAAAATCCCAAATGCTAGTGCCTGCAAGAGAGAATCACACCAAATACCAGGTGCACCCAAATGTGTATGCCACAATAGAGTGAAATATCACCAAAATTCAAAGCTCAAAGCATCAAAAGATGCATCTGACTCATGTGCATATACTATGCATCCATATGAGCAAATCTGGCCCAAAAGAAAATGCTAATAAGTGCCAAATGACTCAAGCATAAACACTGTCCACTGGCATATGCATCAATAATGTCTCATCCAAGAGAGCATAGCACTATCAGTGCATCACCTGCAATGTGTCAAAGCTGTCCCTCAGCTTAAAATAGCATCCATGTGCAAGGCGTCCATAAAAAATAGCATCCCACA